>NC_031784.1:5522575-5810128 GCF_001522545.3 Parus major | reverse complement strand
CTCCCCTCGCCGGGTGGCCGCGGGGCCGCCGCTCGCCGCGCCTGGATGCGCCCCCCGCCACCGCGCCCGCGGCTCCCATGGCGGTGGCACGGAAAATCAAAACTTTGTTGACGGTGAACATCTTGGTCTTCGTGGGCATCATCCTCTTCTCCGTCTACTGCAGGATCCAGGACCGCTCCCAGGAGCTGGTGCAGATCGTCCGGAGCGCGGACCGCCGGGCCAGGAGCCGCGGCGCCAAGGTGGGCAGCCTGGCCGACAGGGAGTCCATCCTGCAGCGCCTGGACCACCTGGAGGAAGTGGTCTACAACCAGCTCAATGGTACGAGGGGCGGGGAGGGGACATCCTGTGTCCCGGGAGGGTGCTGCAGGCTGGGCAAGAGCCCCCGAAGTGTCCCCCCGGCGGGGAGGGGAGCCCGGCACCGATCGAAGCGAGCCCAGCACTCAAGTGCTGAAAAGCGAGGGCAAGAGGTGATGCGGGATTTGTTTTGCTGGAGGGATTTGTCGAGCCTCCCACCAGCACCCTGCCTCTCTGCCAACTCTTGGTCCAAAGTCAGGACTTCCTCAATAGATGCAAAGTTCAGGAGGCTGCAGTTCAGGGCTTTCGGCATCAGAAGAAGTCCCTACAAACTGTACCATGTTTTACAGTTTGCCTGGATATATTAACTCTGCGTGGGAAATTGTTTGTGTAGCAAATACAATGTTAGATTATAGCTGAAAGTCATATTCTTGGTTTCAGAACTACTTTAAAAACATCCTGCTGGGTTCTTACATTGTGCACTATTAATGGTCTGTTTAAACATAGCACCCATATGTTCCCTTAATGATTTTTCCATTTAAATTTGTTATTGTCATTGATGAGGAGGGGAAGTATCCACCAGTTCTTTTTATGACTTACTATACTAATTCACTAATTCATGAAAAATATTGCTAGGTAAGCAAAGAACCCTTCCAGGATAGTTAAAACAGGCTAAGCCATCAAAGTTGTTATAGGACAGATAACATTTCATATAGAAACTAATTCTTCAAAATGAGTGCATTTGTATTTGCATAGATTTGTAACGTTCTAAGTGTGAGACATCAAAGAAATAAGTATGTGATTAAATACAGCAGTGTTTTGGACAAGAAAAGGCTGAAGGAGTGAGCTTTTGCATGAAATTATAATATAAATGTAACATTTAGTGTTTCACAGCAAATAAAATTTTTAGTGTAAATATGTTTAAGTAGAGCAAATGTGCTTCTAGGCTGTGTGTGGAAATCTTACTCGTAACATTGATTTAAGAAAAGCTACTGTAGCCTTAAAATGCAGACAAATAGGAGGGTTAGCATAAAGTATGTTTCCTATTAATACTTTGTGAATGAATGTGTAAATCTAAGTAAGTTAGGCTGTTATGGTAACATGCAGTTTGTGCCAGCAAGTGTTAGGGACAGGCATCCCCTCACACTCCTCTGGATAAACAGGGCAGAGAGAGGGGGAACGTGGAGTGGGCTGTTAGTCCCAAACCCACACATCCAGGAACTAGAGGGAAAGTATCAATAGCTGTGTTTTCTAACCATATTCTGGAACAGTTTTGAAGAATAGAGGATTTAACAGGAAAATCCTTCTCGTGAATTCCACAAAGCCGCAAAGTTCCCAAACTAAATTAGATCGCTCTGCAAGATATATCCATTCCAGCTAAATTAATGGGGTTTTTTGGTCCAGATAGATTTGTTCTTTGTGTTGCTCATAGGGGAGACTTAGGATAGGATTTCCCTGTGCTGTGTTCATCTCAGCATAGCATCCCCTGGAGAATCAGCAGGAGTCCTTAACGTGCTAGGCAGGCACCATCACACACAATGACTGGAAGTCCTCTGTAAAGCATGCCTCTATTTTGGGAACTGTTTCCTTCATCTTCTTTAATTCCATTTATTGGATATGGATCTTCATGGTGAAATTACTTGAACTTACTGTTACGTTGCTTCCTCAGCAACATCAAACACCGCAGGCAGTTTTCTTTTCCTGAAAGTTCTTACACAGGAAAACACAGAAAGTTTTTCAAGCTGAGCTGTTCAAATTTCCTATTTATTGCTCCTTCATTTTTGTCTGATGTGATTGTTTGGTTTCTTATAATTACACAGTGGTACATTAACACAGATAAATTCTTTCATCATCATTCTGAAAAAAAATACTTTTTTCTCCCCATCATGTTTCAACAGAAGCAAAAAAGTCCTAAGAAATTGGGAGGTGCTCCACTGAAATCACCAGAGTTGCATCGCTGTGAGTGGAATCAGCACCGAGCATCTCTGTTTGGGTTTAGCTCAGTGCTATTCTGTTTGTAATATCATGACTCATTATTTATGCCATTAGTGGGAATGAATTGCTGCTCAGCAGTGGGATTCAGGGGAGCCTGTCTGACAGAGCTGTGCTGTGCCACACAGCAAGGCTGGTGTTACACAAACACTCCGTGTGCTCTGGAGCTCTGCAGCTTCACCTCAATGTTGGGTAAGGTTTCTCAACCCCTGTCCTGTCCATGCTGCCTGATACGAGGTTAGAGAGCTGACTGAGGCTGTCTTGGACGGTACTTTTTCATAAGGTGGGTCAAACTCTCTTCTATGTGGAGAGACAGACATGGGTAGACAGATTTTATTCAGGAGGAATACCAGTTCCTTGCATACCCAGAACCCCTCAAAGCACCAGGAGGCTGAGTCCAGCTCAATTTTATCACTGCAGCAGGTCAGGCCAGCCCAGTATTTCAGTTTCCTGCTTTTGGTCCTTTCTCTTTGAAATCAGCAAATTTAGAGCTCCCATACAAAGTATGTCTTTGTTAATTGCATCTTAGTGTTGTTTTATTTCATTTTTCTCTTCTACTCAAATGAGACCTGAACTCACAAGACCTACCTGGATTTTCTAGGGACTCTGTTGATGATCCATTGCAATAAAAAGTCACTCTGTGAGAGACCAGCCCTGCAGCTGCACAGAATTTTGTTTCTGTCACACATATTTGTTTACATACAATCAAGGAAATGTTATTTAGAAGTGTGTACCTTCTGCAAGGAAAATAAACACAGGCAGTAACATTACAAATGTATAAGGAGGCAACCCAAAACCGATCACTTGAGAACTCATTAACTTTTCAGTCTGAATAAAATCAGTGAGTGCAGTGCAGAACACAGAGGACCATGCATGAAAGTCAGGAGAAAGCTGGTCCTTGCAATTATCTTTGGCAGAACAAGAGTTTTTAGAATAGGATGAATGAGAATTGCCACGATTCCCTGCAGAGTCATGCAGACATACACCCAAACAATAGTTTTCTTTTGGCTCGTGCTCTGGTTTTTTATCAACTTGGGGAAAACAGTATTTCTGAAAGCTTTCTTTTCGCTCAGCTGCTGCTGGGTTTGGTGGAAGCAAATGAACAGAGCATGTAAAGGGAAGGGAAAGCAATGAAACATGTCAGTGGAATTTTCTTGGTGAGACTTTGTATTGCCTCCCGATGTCTGACCTTGGGTACAATGTTTATTTTGAAAAACAGAGTTATTATAGAGCTAGTTGAGCAATCCATATTTTCTTTTATTTTTTTTGCTATGGTATTGCTATTGATGGATCTATTTTATTGTCATTCAACACAGAACTCATGCCAGCTAGACTTGGTAGCAATTCATTAAATGCCATAATGATAACACCTTGATATTTTCTTCCTTTGCCTTTACTTTTTTTGTAAAGGGGAAAAAATTTAAATTATTTAATTGACTGAATTTTTTTTCTCTAATCAGTTTTGCATCTAAGTCTGTTGCTAATGATTCACTATAAGGATAAAGAAGTTTTGATGCCCCAAGTAGAGCATAACCTTTCATGCCAAAAGCAATTGAAGGTCAGACTACAATTTCAGTCTAATTGCCTTTTTCCCTTTTCACTGTCCCGTTCCAGTAATACACAACAATCAATACAGCATGTAATTAGATTTCATTCAATCTGCAAAGATAAAGAGAGCTTTCATCTTCTCATTATGTATTCTCACATCATGTCTTCTTACCCATGTCTTCGACACTAGACCCCTCTGACCTGTTCTATTTTAGATGTGGAGGGATAAGTTGGGAGTATTCCCTTGAATTTGACAGGTTATCATTTGTTACACGTCATAATTTGATTTTGCTCTCTTTGGGAAGATTAAATGCAGTAGCAATTTCCAGTGTGATAAATGGGGTTTACATCACATATGCATTTCATGGAGGAGGCTGGGGAAAAAGGTGGACAATTCACATAATTGCAGCAGAGAGGCTTAAAATGATGGAAATAGCAGGTCCTGGGTGCAGAGTCTGATTCCTGCTGACTGGGACTCCTGATTTTTAGAGTGCACTGGAAGCAAAGTGATTGCATTTAAAATTCAGCCTGGCAATCTGCATAGGTAAAAGTTACAGTAGTAATTTTAAAAGGGGAGTTTATTCGTCATAAGGTTGGGATTGGTTGAAAATGGGTCCAAATTTCCATGTTTCAAAGTAAGGGTTGGGAACAAGCTGCAGGAAAGTCATGTGAATGTCCACATCATGTCCACATTATCAAAAAGAAGTTTTTACAGCTGGCAGCTCTCAGCTGAAGAGCAATTCCTTGGCAGAGGAGAGAGGTACAGCCACACGTGCACAGGTCACATTTAGTGTGACTGCAGCTGTGTACCAATGAAACTGCACCTTCTCATACCCACACCTTTTAGAACTATTTCTATTTTATATGTTTATGGTCTGCTGCTAACATACATCTGGCAAAATTAACAGCTAAACATCTCCAGAATACCAGCTCACTTGTGGGCTCTGATCTCAGCTGTGTGCTTTCCTTATCCTGATGATGAGCTTCTCTTCACCTGGTCTCATTTTGAGGACATTTTTAGGTTGGTACTCATGAAGGCAGAAGAGAAAAACACTAATTTTTATTTTTTTTTTGTTAAGTTAGGCAGCCATTTCTCCATTTCTTTGTTTACCACACAATAATTTCTGTTGTGCTGGGTCTTTTTCTCAAGCTTGGGTAAGTCACCATTGCTACAATCCTGACCTTTTGTATTGCAAAGTTATGGCCAAGTCTGACAGACTGATTTCCCCATCACATTTGCTTTAGTTGTGTTAGTCTCATTTATGTAGCTGAGGGAACTCACAGTCAGTGCTTTCAGGAAGGTCAAGGTTTAATTCCTCAAAATAACAGAAAAGAAACCTAATGAGTCAATATTTGGATAGCCCCTATATAAATATAAGGTAATATTTGAAATAGTATTATTCTATTTAAACTTTAGGAAGAAAAGTTCTAAAAAGTTTAGTTAAAAAGGAGGGCATCTCTCTTTTGTAAAACAGGAGAAATTTCACTCAGCTCTGCAAAATACTGACAAATAAAAAAAATATGTCTCCATTCCAGCAGCACATCAGTGATTTTAAAGTCTTTCTCTGTACTCTGTGTTTCATATAGTGGTAACTATTTTTTATGTAATGTTTCTGCTTTTTGCCTTTGTAGCTGAGAAGAAAGCTTATTTTGACAGGAAAAAAAAAATCATGTGGTAATTTTGTCATTGACTCATTTGTGTGGAACTTGAATCATTTGTACCATATGAGATTAAAAGCAGTGTTTACAGAAGCAGAAAGGAAACCTTTGCCTGATGTTGTTATTGTTGACTCTTCAGCTGTATTCTGGTTCAGTATCTTTCCATTTCTTTGTACATTTAGCTGGAATTGGAAAAGCAAATATGGGTCTGTCGTCTTCCCAGAGAGGAGCTGCAGTGTGGTGGTTGTACACCTACAGCCCCTGCACAGGCTTAGAGGATTAGAAAACCTGGCTTTAACTTAATACCCTTGGTAGAGAGAGGTGGAGCTGTTTTTTGAGTTTAGGGGGTTTTATTGTTTGTTTGATTGATGTTTTAGTAAATAAAGGTATATAGTAAATTAAGGTAGCAGTTAAACCAGGAACATCATTTTAGAATGAGGATCCAGACAGTGAATGTGTGGCACTTGTCCAAGGAAATAAATACTAAGATTTATGAAAGGAAGGAAAATAAATGAGTCATGTTTAACAAATCTGCCTTTTTTAAATGCTCCTTTCTAACTTTACTAATGGGCACTCAGTTTCTCTTTCTCAGCATACTTGGCATACTTTTTGATTATTGCTGTTGTTTGTGGGGTTTCTCTGGGTAGTCATTACCATCATTTAGTTTAAGCCAACACACTGAAGGGCAGAAAAAAGAAAAAGCAGAAAATGAAAAGAGCCTGTGATGTTTTGGATAACAGGAAGGAAGAGAGCCAGTGACAGCAGAGCAGCTTCCAACCTTGTTGTAGTCCTATTGATCAAAACTGTCCTCTGAAATAAGATACCTCGAGTTCCTGAGAGTGAAAGCCAGAGAAAAATCCTCCCAGCGACCCAAAGTCATCTTCTCCTGAGAGCACAGAGCTAAAACAGCCAAATACTAACTGGTTGTGTCTGCTTTTCTTAAAACTCACAGCTGTGGTGCCATGGAAATGGCTGTGAATATCTGAAAGCTTCATAGGTGGAGGCAAAACCCATTTCTGGGACAGCAGGGCATGTGCAAACAGATTAAAACTGTCTTTCTGCCCTAGAGTTTCTGTCCTTTCAAGTGTTCTGGAATATCTAGGTTCTCCAGACAGTTCTAAAAACAAGATACAGCACAACTGGCACTTACTGGTTCCTCAGCAGGTCCTATAGGAGATAATAAGGCTGCAAGGCCATCTCCTGAGCCAAGATTTCTTGAACAGAAGGCAGCAATGATGCAACTTGTTGTAGGGCCCTTTGATTTAGTTGGGGTTATTTTGAATTTGAACATACTGTAGTGCTGCTGGGAATAAAAGTGATAACCTTGGTTCTTGGTTGTTTCTCAGTTTGATCTGTTTGGCTTTTGAGTTCTCATTTCTTGAAGTGATGTCACGCCCGTGATCTGGTGTAGGTCTGGATGAAGTGAACTGTGTATGTGCACGTCTGTAGATGTCAAAGGAAGTGGTATTTTGGAGCTGAGTTCTGCTTTCTTATCCCTCTGGTTTGATGCTCTCCCCCCACAGTGAGGGAAGGGGCCTGTGCTTTCTGCAGTTCTTTGCACTAACTTTTTATTTCACTTGGTTTAGCCAGGTTGAACTCCTTGCTGTGCATGGAAAACCAGTCCAGCAGCATCTCCTGTGGGAAATCCAGTGGAATGGATGTTCCAGAGGAGCTCTCACACCAGGTCCCTGCCCCTCTTACTGCACTTGTCAGGCCATTTCGTTTCTGAACAATTCTGTGTTTGTGTTTAATTTACTTGGATGAGTTGTTCTGAGGGATCTTCTCACAAACCAAGGATGAGCCTGAGGCCATGAATTGTTTTGTATTCTTGTTGAGGGCAGTGAAACAATGCAGCAGAAATGGGATGGTTTTGAGAATCTCTGACAAATGGCAAAAGGCCTAATTTATTTTTGTTCTTTTTTTTTTTCCTTCAAATATGTCCTTGATTACTGGCTCTGAAGGAGAGTCTGAGGGCAGCATCAGGGTAGAGAGCTGAGGAGACAATAGAGTGATTCTGCTTTGTCATCATGCGCAGTGTGGACGCAGAGTTCTCTTGGGGGCTGAAGAGTTGTTGAAGTAAATGAGCAAAATGTTTTTTAGAGAAGGTGAGAGTATAGATTTCTGAATATCTTAAGACTTTTATCACCTCCTATGGAGCCATTCTCTAGAAGCACTTTCACTTGCCACCAGTCTGATTTATTTTTTTAATATATGAGCTGTAATTTGCATGCCATCCTGGGAGAGTGGGCCATGATGAAGAAAACTAAACCAAGGAAAAGGTTTTTAAAATATCTTCTCTTTAAGTAGCTTTCTACTACTTAAAAATGGTTCTGTTAGGCAGAGATATTTGGTGCCAAAGTACTACAGGAGAGTGTTATCTGTTTCACAGCATATTTGGAATTCCTGTGTCTGGAATCACATTTAAATAACCCAGATTTGGGGGATGAGGATACAAAGGAACATGCTTGGCTTCTGGGATTCTTTAGTGTCCATTTGCTTCAGTCTCAGCCTCCTGGGCCTCATGTTAGAGCAACAGGCCCAAGAGGCTGCTGCAACTCCAGGATCTCCCCTGGGCTGAGCAGCCCCTGTAAAAATGTGTAAAATGTATAAAATGGCACAGCACTGGCACAAGCCTTGCTGTCCCCCAGCAGGCTCCTGACACCTCCTTCCCCTGTGGAAAGAAGGTGTTTGTGGCAAGGCCTGTGTTTGCTGTGGGCCGCAGGATTCACAGCACAGAGCTGGTGTCTCTGGGCTTCTGGGTACATTCCTGGGTTTTGTTCCTGGGGAGTGCTGAAAGCCACAGTCTGTGGTTGAGTCAGCAGTTTGCTGAGCTGGGAATCGAAGCCAGGCACAAAAGTGACTCTGCTTTCTAAGCAAAGTGCAGATGCTGCCAGCCCTGCTGTGCTGTAGCAGTGTGTGGGGTGACAGACACTGCTGGCTGCACGGGGTGACTGCCTCAAGTAGGTTTTTATGACTGCAGCAATGATTCAAATTCTCCTCAGCTCACCCTTGCACTTAGTCCTGTTGAAATCAGTTGCCTAAATTAATCTTTGCTATTGATCCAGAGGCATCAAGACAGTCAGTAGTTATCAGTACAGTAGCTCCAGTAGTAAATTTGGCCAAATGAAAGCATTTTTGCCACAGGATGAAGAGTAGGGTTGGTAGTCATGATGATGTATCAAAGGATGAAGCCTTGCTGTGTCCCTGTACCACTTCAGTGGGGTTGAGAACAGGGTCCTTCCCCCTTGAAAGGTTTGGAAGGATTCCCCTTTCTCGTAGAGATCCGATGAACTTCGTGGTTTTTTGCCTCTGACTCCCAATTCTGGGGGCTCTCGATGCTTCTGTGTTTGCTCTGTTTGGCTCCCAGACCAGATCAGATTAGCACTTCTTGTCTTTCAGTGGTACTGCAGAACCATTTGCAAAGAAAAAGGAGGTTTGTTGCATAGGATTTTGTTTCACTTGGAAGATATCCATGAAGACAGCTGGAAAGCCCTTTTCTGCAATATTGGGGAAGTTTGCTGCTTCTTTTATATTTTTCCTCTAGCATTTTGGGTGGGTGGTAGGGTTAATTGGTTGTTTTTCATTTGGATTTTTTATGCTGGTTTTGTATTTTATTTGGCAATGGGGCCTTACTGCCCTTTTAGAAATTGAGTTTATTTTTTCTACAGCTCTCATATGCCTCTAGGATGAACAGCATTTGTAAATAAAAATGTATTTTTTGTTATATTAACTCATTTTCAAGCAAGCCTTATGTTGTAGCAAAGATTGGTGGTATTCTTTCCTGTGCACACTGAATTGAAGGCAGTGATAAGACTAAAAATATCCCCAATTGAAATGGCATTGTATAACCCAAAGGTTAGTTTTCCTCAGGATGAAAATTTGCAGTTGCTCTATAAGCTCCTTGTAAGACAGATTTCTGGTCATGCATCCATGTGTAAAATGAGGCTACTGATAGCTGCAAAATTCTGTATCTGCAAAACTCAGCCCCACAGGTGTCTGCCAGGAGCAGAATTCAGCTGGTGACCAGTGCTGAACCCTCTGCTCTGGTGTGAGCTGGGGCTGAGTGCTGGGTGTGTTCCCAGCACAGAGCAGGGACCAGGCACTGTTCACACCTCTAACAGGAAAAACAGCTTTTCCAGCACAGAGCTGTTAATGCTAAAACCTGCTGATGGATTACAGGTGGCTCCGTGTAACAGATGGGAGTGGGCAGGAGGGGAGAGTGAGCTGAGCATGTTGGAGTAATTAAACAGCCTAATGCTAAGCTGCCCAGCTGCTGAAAGCGTTGATGCTTTCAATTTCCACAAGCAATGAGTGGGTTTGGCATGGAAAAATGAGTGGTTGGGTGGCTTAGGTGAGAGCCTGTGCTACCCTTGGGTTTGGAAACTGATTTTTTTTTCTTTTTTTGGTAGTTCTGTTACGTATTTTGTGTGCCCCAGGTCTGTGGATTTAGGCTGCTGACTTTCCAAAACCATCACAGGGATGTGGGCAGCCAAATTCTCCACTGGAATCACCTTTCTTCCAGGTGGTCAGTTGTTTCTAAAGAGTGGTAACTCTTTAATGAACTTTTTCATCTGTCAGAAGTTGCACAACTTTCTCAGCAGTTGGAAAATGTCTTTTGTTTTTTCACTGCTAGTATTGCAAGGAGCAGTGAAAATGTTTGCAGGTATTAATTATAAATGTCACATATTTCTTCAATTTAATATTTGGCAAACTCGCTGAAGACATACTTTATGGGGAGCTCCTTTAGGTGCAGACGTGACCATGTCAGCACCTGCACTGAACACTTCACCTCAGCTATTCCAGCTCTGAATACACAAACCCAATAATCTTTGATTGTAGACCTGTGCCAGGCTGATGCTCCTCCTGAAATAGATCCATCTGGCTCAATGTGTTTCCATTCAACAGAAAATTAATTCCGGAAGGGAAGTGCCTTTTATAGTGCTTGTACCAGTGGGGTTATATGTAAAACCTTCTGTTTCCTGAAAGAGTCAGCTTGGTATGGGTCCCATATTCACAGCTATGTTCCCATTCCAGGCCCACATAACTCAAAGCCAGGCTGCAGAGAGCCCTCTCAGATGAGGTCATGGAATGAAGAATTTCTTGTGTGATTCATTCTGAACCTGATCTGCCTAATAACTGGATTCTTTGTCTCCCTCTTTCTGTCACACATTAAAAAAGTTCACAAAGTGAGAATTTTCAGTCTTCGTTGCACAATGAGAAGAGTGAACAAAAGATGTGCGTAAATGGAGGAGAAATATTTATGAGGGAACAAAGACATGGCCTTAACTTTGAAGCTGGGATGGAGCAGCCCAGTGTGCCAAGGGACACGGGCTGAGTGATGCAGCCCTCGCAGAAGGAGATGATCATTGCAGAAGGATTTGTGCATATGTTACAGGACTACTTCTTTAGGCATCTCTCAGCCTTTAATCATGCTGACAAGAAGCTGGAGCACAAATAGAGTAGAATAGACACAGTGGAGCCTGTGGAAGGATGAGACCAGTGTGAAATTTTCCTTATTGCAGTCACTTAGAGTTGATGGAAGTGCTCATGGGATGAGTGGACTGGGGTCAGGGTCTGTGCCCAGCTCTTGGCAGAACTGTTCTGGCCCTGAGAAGAGGTGAAGCTCCCCATGGCAGCACCACATAGGACTGGTCACTCTGGGAAGGCCATACCACAGTTTGACAATGCATCTTAACATGCAGTGTTGAAATTATTGTGGACCAGTTTCAAGAGAGAAGAACTCTTGTATGGCTTCCTTTTGGCACTGAGTAGCAAAGTCAGAACCAGGCCCAGAGAACAGGACAGCTCATGCAGGATCAGCACCAATTAGACATGACTAGGCTGAGACACACTGTACTGTCAAAAAGCAAAATGATATTTCAGGATGGAAATTCATTTTAGAAGCAGAAATCAGCATATGATCTTCTCTTTTGTCCCTGAGCTGCAAGAAGTTGCTCTAATCTGTTTGATGGGTGATGTTGCATGCCTGTGGCTCCTCAGTGCTTCAGCACATGGTTATGAAACTAGAGGTTGATTAATTTCAAAAGTATTTTGACAGATACAGAGCTGACAAATTCCTTGTTAGAAAGAGAAAGAGAAAGAGAGGTTTTGTTTGCTCCTGTGCTCATGAGGCTTCATGGGTTTTAGGATGAGACATTATATTCCTTTCAAAGGTGGGAAGGGAAAAGCACTCCTACTATAAACAATCAGAAGGATTAATTTTTTTATTAATTCCAGGGGAAGAAGAGTGATGTGCCCTGCTGTCATGGTGCCTCAGCTCTGAGCCTGTGTTCTCCCTTTCCAAGGGATGAAGTGATAATCTAGCAAGTCAGACATTTCCATGTGAATTTTCTGTAATATGGAAAAGTAGTTTTAAATGGGATCACACACATCCCTCATTATTTCATTAGGAATCCCCTAATCTGTGAGCACAAACCAGGCTGTTTTATCACTTACACTGGTTCTCATCATTGCCTCTAACCTGACAAGGAGCAGAGTCTGTGAGCTCACAGAAACTGGAACTGGGAACAGAAGGGGTGAAGAAAATATTCTAAGGTGCTGAAATGCAAGTCCCAAACCCAGGAGACATGGTCTTCATTTCCAGGGGGGTGTCCTGTGCCTTTTATCTGTGGTGACAGCCCATCTCTCTGCTCCCCTGATCCCCTCCCCATACCTGTGTCCTCAGGTTAACTTTGTGATGTTGTTAATCAGTGTGTGTATAACAGCCAGGCATCCGACAGTAATTAACACATTTAATCCTAAAAATGTGTGTTTAGTTCCTTGAGCAGCTAAACCAAGAAAGCTGACTATCTTGTGGGTTGGCAAACCACAAATGAATTCTTGGTTGGTGTCTAACAGCTCCAAGAGGTCTCTTGTGTTTGATCTTTCACCAAACCTCTTCTCTCAGTAGGAACTTTTTAATGGCACTTTTCTTCCCAGATGTCAGCTTCTGTGGCACTCTCAGAAATGCAATTTTTGGAGACCTCTGCTTGTCTTCCAAGCTTTGGCTGAAGTTAGAAGCAGTCCTCAAAATCTAACAAGCAGAATGAAGGGAGAGTATGGAGAGGGAAGCAGACTGATAGACAAATGGAGACAGCATGATCCCACAAAATGTTTTTTCTTAGCAAACCAGGCTAAAAATCATATTGGTGACAAATGGGATTTTTACTTATTTAAACACATTCATGAAAATTAAGTTTTGAGCTTTTAAAGGAACCAGGCTCAGATGTCCACATTGAACTGCTTTGCTTGCTTTGTTAATTGGCAATATGTTAGCACAAGCATTTTTTTCTCTACTTTCCTGCTTATTTCAGTTAATAACTACAGCAGCATGACATTTCCCTGACACTACACCAGTACTGCAGGCAAGGCTGCTTTATTTTCAGCCTGCTGAAATGGCAGACTCGGGTCCCACTGTCTCAGTGCCTTTGAGTAGGGAGTGAATAATTAAATTACGAGCGGAGCAGAGCAGCGATCCCGGAGCTCTGTGCTCGGCGGCGTGACGCACGTCCTGCTGCTCATCTCATCACCTTCCCCGTCACAGCCCAGGGGCTCAGCCCTGCCTTGCTCTGCCACCACTTGGTGCTGGGAAGCTCTCACTGCTTGGGAGAGATGTGGCTGTGACCTGAGGTTTAAGCATGACTGGAGAGCGCGTCTGCTTTGTGTCCTTGAGGAGTGATGAGCCCAAGCTGTGAACTCAGAACTCGGGTTCCTGAAATTCAAATTTTGATTCGTACCAGTCTCTCCACTGAAGGATGATCTTCTCCTGTATAAAGGCACCTTCTATCACTATCCTCATTTCTCTCTTTACTGTGTAATTGAACAGCTCATAATGTAGTCGTGAGTACAAACCCGAGACACATCAGGGGACAGGGACATTCATTCTTCCATGGAATTTTGGCATAAAGGAAAGGAAAGCTTGAAGAAAAATTGAG
This sequence comes from Parus major, assembly GCF_001522545.3. NCBI lineage: Eukaryota > Metazoa > Chordata > Aves > Passeriformes > Paridae > Parus > Parus major. Next base: position 5,796,701 of record NC_031784.1, on the reverse strand, counting down.
TCTCTGAAAACTTGAGTTTCTTTTTACATTGCCTTGGTGAAAACCAGATAAGCACTGTTGCAGTCAGTGGCATTAGGAAGGTAAATTGAGGAGGGGTGATCCATAACTTCAAAAACTTGGCCATTGTCTTTATATATGATCTGAATTCTATATATGTGTGGTAATTTAAACATGCTCTGTAGGTGGATCAAAGCAGCACATTGTTACCAAATCCATCCTGTCTTTTCCAAGGCAAGCCCTGGGGTCCTGCTGTGGGTTTGTCAGGGCCTAAATCAGCCCTAGGTCGCAGTCAATTTGTACAAATACCCACATGCAATGAAACCAATCTTGTTAATAATGAACCAGTTATTATAGCAGGGCTGGATTTTTAAAGTGTCTGTAATAGTAGATTGTAGCTTTCCCGCTCCTAGAAGTCTGAGTCAATTTATCTTTATATCAACAATAAACCAGAAAGGGCAGAAATCAAAGTAAGCCATGTTTTTATTACCGCTTTTAAATAAAACATTGTGCCAATATTTTTTCCCTAACATTACATCTTTATTTTCTCAAATTTATTGGCAATTGCTATTTATCTTCATTTCTCCTTTCTTTTGCAAAGCTATCTCATCCTTTGATTTGCTTCCCCCAGAGAATGTGGTACCTAATTCTTTTTATTTGTCCTTGATAAATCCCTGATTAATTGTATGTTACAAGCTATCCATGCAACATTGTGTCTTTCATTTCTAAATAGGCTTTCTTTTATGAATATAAAGAGCTAAAGCTTTCCTTTCTAGAGCCAAAACCAAATCCAGACTCAACATTTCCTTTAACAATAGCAAGGCACTTCAAAACCAAGTAAGATTCTCAGCACTGTGGACTCCTATTCCTCCTTTGTGAGCAGGAGAGACTCAGACCTTTAGCTGGGCACATCCTCTAGTAGATAGATCTGTTATAAATGTGGCTGTCACTTCATCTCATCAATTAGAGGACTGCATAATAATTTACTTCATCCATTTTAGCTTCAAATATGCCATAATTTGTTAATTTGTAAGCATTTTGGTTGAGGTGCTGATTCAGGACTGAATTTTTGCTGTTTAAAATGTGTCCTGTGTTTGGTTTTGAGCTGACTTGTCCTGCTGGCAGAAAATTAAATCATACACACATTAAGAGGTTGATGGAAGGAGGCACTGCAGCCTGGCATTGACAAGCAAGGCACAGCTGTGGTGTATGTTGACATGAGATATGAAAATAAAGTGAAGGCAGGAAAGAGGAGGAAAAGCAGAGATGCAAGCTCTGCCTCAACCAAATTCCCAAGCCAAGCTCCCTGAGAGGTGTCAAAGATGTGCCTGAGAAAGAAGAATGCAAAGACAGGTCAAGAAAAATACACAGATCTACAGATCTAAAATAGACAGTCTGTCAGGAAAATGAGTATGTTTTGAAACCAATGTGCAATGATGCAGGAAAAAAAAAGAAAAAAGTATGTCAACCTTACAGAGCTTTTAAGGCAATACCACACTGAAAGGAAGGGAATCAAGACTCTCTCTGGCTCCTGTGAAAACAAATATCCAAATGAACTGTTTTTCAAGAGATTGGGTGGAAGTTTTTGTAATCTCACATCCTCAGTAGCAGCTGATGTCCTCTCCCATCTGTTCCCGAGGAGAAATGTCCCATGATAAGATGGAGAGGCAGCAGATAGAGAACCAGCCCTGCTCTGACAAACCCAGGACTTCCTCAGATCATTTCATCCTCTGATGGCCAGCAGGAAGAGCAGGCAGTGACTCTTGGAGCACGGAAGGGAGAGCAGTGGATGTGGCCAGCAGGTTGTAGTTGTTAACATTGGCTCTTTATTGTGCTTGCATTGCCAGGGGTGAACTCAGTGACTAATTTCACAACAGTGGAAAATCGAGATCCACTTTCAGGCACGATGTGACTCTGAGTTCCAGCAGCTCCCACGTCTGGGTTTAATGCTGCCATCCTCTGCTGTGCAAAATGAGCTGAACAACCGGGAGCTTTTCTGCCATACAAATGGCAAAGTGTTCTGTATGACTTTGTTGTTGGGAGAGCTATCTGTGTGATTATGTTAGTTTAATTTAATGGCAGGCTGTTTAGGTAAATGAGCAGGGAGGCATATGAGTGTCTGCAAATAATGTGGAGCATGATTGCAAAATGATGCTGCAGGAGATGGGCTTGTCTGGCCTTTGTCGGGGCTTTCCAAATGCCCTTGAGCAGGAGAGAAGAATCTTCCTTAACCTTGGACAAAATCCCTCTGAGTCAGAGGCCCAAGGGTGAATCCTGGGCTGAAAGGCAGTAATTTGGCAGGTTGGGCAATGTCAGATGTGGTAGAGCCTTTGATGAGTTTGGACTTTATTATCAGCACAATGGAGTCCAGAACAGTATGAACCTGCATAGGACCTGAAATTAGATAGATTTCTTTTTGGTTCCTTGTGTTTAAAGAGAAATTTTATTTTCCTTTCAGAACCTATGCCTGTGGGATTTACTGTTGTAGTGGAGCTGGTTTGAGAATAGAGCAGTCAGGGACTTCTCATCCAGAATTGCATCAGAAGTCAAAGGGGTATTTTTAATGATTAGAGGTGTGCAGTCAGCTCTGTAGGGTCAAGGAAATGTCATTGCATCAAACAGCAGCTTTCCAGCTGTGGCTCTGTCCTGTCAGACCTTGGGTCTGACAGCTCCCACTCACAGCTCCCTTCCCACAGTGGTCCACTGCAGATGTCCTCCACTTCCCTTCCCTACCTTTGATTAACACAAGCAAACTCCTTGCTTTTCAAAAGATATTTTCCTCATTTATGAAATTAAAACCCTTTAACTTGGCTGAACCAGCTTGTTCCTGAATCTAATTAAACAGCCCCAAAGTTTTTAGCTCTTGCACCATAGAGCTTTTCAAGGAGAAGTCGCTCTCCCTTCCTCTAGAATGGCTCTGTTATTGTTTTAATGATCACTTCACCCAGGAGTTTTCACCTCTGTTTCCCTGGAAAAATTAAAGAAAATCTAATATATTGATACAGGTGATCCATTTCATGTGAGTCAGTGACACTCTGACCGTGACAATACCAGAGAATTCATTGCTGCAGGAGCCCATTGAATCTAATATTAGTGGCTGGGCTTTTAAAGGACACTGGGTAGTTTCATGCCCTGTTTCTACCTGTCTGAGTTAAGATAATGAGGGTAATCTAATATTATGCTTCAGGGCTTTAGTTACCTGCCTATGGGGTTCAGAAGGGAACTCTGCTTCCAGGGACAGTGCAGAGTTTAATTGGCCAAGTGCTTTATCATTTGTGTTTCATTTCCTCTGAAGCCTCAGGTATTGGCCACTGCCAGAGGACAGGTGCCAAACTGATGACACTCAGATTTTGTCTCCTTTTAATATCAGCGGGCTGCCAGGCAGATACACCAACATTTCAGCTCCTCCCCCTCAACTCCAGATTTATGCCATCACCAGAGGAGTTTTCTGGCTTTCCTCCAAAGCCCTGAAGAGAAAAATACATTTTATGTTTCACCAGCAAAAAACCACGAGTCATCTGGGATTTAAAAACTTCTAGAAGGATCGTGGCATCTATTATTTATTTAAAGATAACAAAGTGATCTTTCTCTGTGAATGATCTTTTTGATCATTGAAATGAAAATTTAAAAAAAAAACTCAGAGTCACACACATATCATTTAAAATTATGTGTCTGGGGTAGGGGCTTTTTATTTTGTCTCTCAAAATATATCCTTATATAGCTCTTCCTTGCTTAAGGAGGAAATCTATTTTTGTTTATATCAAGTTTCTGGCAAAACTCTGGCATCTCTCTTATTATCTGTTAATGTGGGATCAGTGTCCTACCTCAAAAATGAGCTTTTATCTTCATCTCCAATGGACTGTACAGCTGCTGTTTCTTGGTCCTTCCAGTCGTCAATCTGTTTATCTCCTCCTGAATTATCTGTTGTAATTAGAATACATTTTCTCATCTCAAGGGGTAACCAGCTCCAAATGAGTGTTCTATAAAAGCAATTACTTTTGATATTAGATATCTGTACATAAAAACACAGTATTTCTTCCAATTAAAAAGCACTAATGAATTTGGTGTCTAGAGAGGCAGTAGCCTACGCAATGCTGCAGTTTCTGTGAAGCCAAGGAACAAAAGATTAGGCCTGTAAGAGGGCAGTGGTGTGTGTGCTGCACCACTGAATAGCAGATTCAGAGAGAACAGGGCTCTGCAAGGACATCCTGTTCCTTTTTGTCCCCAGCAAGCCTTTTGTCAACACTGATGAACCAGATCCCTCTCCACCTTGTGCCAAGATGACTAACACAGTTTGTCCTACTACGCCTGTCTTCCACACCTGGCCCTCAGTCCTTTTATTTCCTTAGATATTCCCCTTCCTCAAAGTATTAAATATTGCATTTGGCACGGGGGAGCTTTACCAGAGGTGGACTCCTTCCCTCTACAGACACAGAACTGCCACCTTTCACCATCTCAAAATTATCTGAATGACTCGGGAGCTTTTATCACCAGCTCTTCTACAAAAAGGATCATTTCAGAAACACCTTGACCATGTCATATTGTCTTCATGTCTTCTTTCTTCATTACCTTTCTTGCATCTCGTTCTTATCTTTATTGATGGTGAGTTCTTTGGGATGGGAAGTGTCTTTTTGGGCTCATGTAGCATCTGCTGCAGTGGTATCCTGAGTCTGAGCTACACTCTAAGGGAAAAACTGTTCTGGCCAAATCCTGTCCTGGTAGGACTCACCATGGAGGATTTAAGGATTAAAGCATCAGTATGGTGGTGTGTAGGATGGAATAAGGGTCAGCTTCCAGCCCTGAGAACAGCCCTGGGCATCTTCATGGAATTTTCCATAGGATGTATTTTGAGCACTTGACAGATATTCACATGTTGTGTCTCAGAGCGCTCTCTGCAACCTGGAAAAGTTCCTGTTTTGAAGCAGAAACATATGGCAAAGCACACAAGGGGTTGGGTATTAGTCCTCTTTCCAGATAATCTACATAATTTCTGAGGCTCCTGGTTCTGCACTCTCTGCCTGACTGGCTGCTGTGGGTGGGAAAGGAGCAGCCCCCTTACAGGCAGAGCTGCCAAATCACTTCATCCCTTCACCATCACTCTGCACTCTGCTCACAGATGGATGTCTTACAGGATTGCCTCTCATCTGGGCATCAGGGCTGACAAATACTGTCTCAGGCTTTCCACTGGGGTCTGGAGATGGGGTTAAGCTACAAAACCACTGCACCTCCTGTTTCCAGAGCCAGAAAGTTGAATATCAAGTGCTTCAGCTTTACAAGTTGTACTTTTTTCCTTTTCAAACCATCAGCTGCAGGATGCTGTTTGTCTTCCCCCTGATATATCTGCAGAGATACTTGGGGCTGATACCAGGCACCAGGAGACATAAACTTTTCAAGCAAGGATGCAGCAAACTTGACTACAACTATAAAAAAAATAAGATTGTGGTTTGGGTTTCGGATAAATGGAAGTGCTGGAGTCACTTAAATTAGATGGGGTTTTGTTTGTTGCTTTGCAATTTCCAAAAGTTGGAGCTTGTATCCCTGTGGGATGTGATTTGCTGAATGTTGCTGTATGTAAAATAAATCTTCACATTCAGCATTCCTTCTAGCTCAGAAAGTGAGCAACTTTTGATATGGGCAAAATTCAGATCAGTTCTCTGGGCAGCAAATCTTACATATGAGGTAGGTTTGCTTCAGAGTCATGGTGGGAGAAACTGATTTGGGATATGGAAAGTTGGGACATGCAGAAATTAAGGGCCAGGCTCTGTTTAACATTTAGATTGAATCATGAGCCAGACACCAGCAACTCCCTGTGCTGCATGCTGCTGTTTGCAAAGTTGGTTGAAACACTGTCAAATAGTGAAATAGTTCCAAATAAGATTTTTTTTTTCCTGTATATTGTTGATCCTCATGCTTGCAACAGAGAAATGCTTTTACTTTTGCAAATTTAATATTGGTGCAGTGAACTGCCAATGCATTCCCTGAATTTATGTCTGTGGGGCTGTGCTGAGTGTGTGTGAGAGACAAGGGGCTGCTCACATGGGCAAGCCTTTCTCTGGTGTGAGTGTGTTCTTTCAGAAATTATTAGCTAATAGTTATTTTTAGGGATCACTAAATTGAAGTTATAAACAGCTGCTGAGCTGAGACCTTTAGCTTAGTGTTGAATGGCTCACTGGTATTGAGCTTTTCCTTCTCCTTTTCCAACCAGCTCCAGCTGCTTTTCTTGTGTCTCTGCTTCACTCTGACGTGTATTTCCTGCAGCAGGAAGATCAATGCTTCACCCCATGCCTCCAGATATGCCATCCATTGAGGCTGTAGCCTTCAGATGAAGCTTCTAGCTGCAACAGAACAAGATTACAAAATTAGCACAATACAGTAATTCAAGGTGGAAGCATTAAAACTGTTTCAATAGTTGCAACTGCTCTAATTCCCACCTCTAAACAGGTGGGTTTATGTAAAAATAGCTTAAAAAGACATTGTAAGCTGAGTCTTGTTTAAGCTGTTACTGAACCTATTCCAGAATGTCTGAACCTTGTTCTTTTCTTGGCAAAGCTGTAACTGGAAGTGCTAAAAGTCAGCTTTGTCAATCTATGTGGAGTTGCTATTGTCCCTGATTCCGTTTTTTTTTTGTTAAGCTAGGATCAAAAGACTTTTATTGCCTTACATGGTATGCAGTGATATTTGCAGCTGAGAAATAATAATTGGAAAAGGAAGGAAACAACTGTTTTGCTGATGAGTTTTATGTTTCCTGTTTAAAAGAGAGAAGTGTTTCAGGAGTCACAGGTAGAATTGCTGGGTGACTATGTCAGGTATTTTGACCTATGCCAGGTTTTTTTTATATCCTTCTTTTAAGGTGTTAGAAACTGAAATACTTTCCTGTAGCTATTCAAATGTGCAGATGATCTAAGTGTAGATAAAGCTCAGAAGTCTGGCTTTGGAGCCCTTCTCAAGCTGGGGCTGAGACAGGCAGCAAGGGCACTTTGGAGATTTTGCAGCAATTCTGTCAGTGTTCTGACATTCTATTATTATTTTCAATAACTTATTTTTATTTTGATTTGTCAGAGGTTTAATTTTGTATGAGAACCTTGGCTGAACCTGATTTACAGCTGCCTGTAATTGTGTTGCAAATAAGAAAAAATGATAGTAAAATAATCACAGCCATAATCTGATCTAGCTTTTGCCATAGTTTCTCATATAAATCTCCTTATTACTTTTCCCATTGTGACAGGGTTTATGATGAAAAATAGAAGATCTCTTTTCTTCCTAGAAAATTATGCATCCTGTGGAGTAATTAATCTGGTTAAGGAACCAAGGCTGGTTTGTTCTGCTCTCCATTCTCCCAAGAATTTCTGTCCTACACAGAAATCTCTGCAGTGAGAGCAATAAATTTGAAATGAATGACAGACACTAATTATTTGTGACCTCATTGTCATCTGCAGCACAGAACAGTCTATGACCATTCCCAGTGTATCAGCTGCAGATATTTTTAGTCTAGAAAATTTAAAGAAAGGACGGCTTTAAAAATTGATGCTCACTGGGCATCCCCTTTCTGCACATCTCCATTTCAGAGCAGGCCCCATCATCTCAATCCTTGTCTCTGGCTCTGTGCCTTGCCCTCATTGGCTTCTCATGCCATGGAAAAATGGGTGTGAGATAGGGCTGCAGGTAATCCAAAGATAAGAGAAGGAGCTGGAAGTCTGCAATAAGCTTCAAAACAAGAAGAAAACAGAGAAATGCTCTCAGATGAGGGCCTGGAGGATGTGCTGGAAGGTGTTCACCAGCAGCCAGACTGGGAGATGCTCATCCCATCACCTGTCCCTGATCTTATCTCTTAATACCAACCTATTTTTGTGAGGCTGCTGCTGAACTGAAATTCCTTTTCTGTCTGTGTTATTTTTAATTTTTTTTATTTTAAAAAGGCTGACCAATGAAATCACTGTGGATTTAGGGGTTAGCAAGTCATCATCTTGACTTAGTGATGGGAGAAAGCTCTCTGTTGAGGAGTCAATTGCTGGAGCAACAGCAAATCAACTTTGAGATGGAAAATGCAATGCAAATATGTGAGACACGGTCTGGCTAACCAACCATGCATTGAGGAACATTGCCTGTAATTGCTGCATCTAAACACATGCACATATATAAAATACAGTATATTCATTGTTCCTAAGAACTTCTAGAGACACTTTAGTGCTCTGCTTGAGGAAGGAAGCAATGTGATATCATTTATTTAATTGCTGCTGTGTATTGGTCAGTGTTACTGCATTACTGGGACAGCTGTCAGTCAGTCTAAGCTACAGTTTGGGTAAGGAATGGAGAAAAAAGCTCACAACAATATGCTCTGAGAGGATGTGGGACAAATGATGACTCCTTCCCAGAACAAAATCAGATTAGCAGCTCAAAGAGCTAGAATATCAGATTTAGAGAAAGGGATATGAAATAATTGTCATCATGCATGGTTTGGCAGGCTGTCTTACTGATTCTCTCAGAAGTAAAATAGCCGAGTGCTTGATGCTTCCTGTGGCTTGGAAGTTTCATTCTCACATTACTTGTGCCATAAAGACTCAAGTGTTCTGTTCCATAAACTGCAAGAGCATATAGTATGAAGAATAAAGTTTGCAACTACTGGAATTAAATTGTTGCTTCAAGTCAAATGAGCACGCCACATCTTGGAGACCCTTTCATCAAAGCAGGTCAGTTAATTTTAATGAAGTCATCTTCAATTTGCTTTGATGTTATATCAGAACCCAGACCAGATGATTCCCAATGATCATCAAATGAATTTCCACATTATGGTCTTTCAAGGACATAGGCTTTGTCAAATTTTCTGGGGTTTTGACTTTTAAAGTGCCTAATATGACTTTTTTTTTCTTTTTTTTTTTTTTTTTTGGTGGGAACTGCTGACTTTTCTCAGAAATTGAGCCCCCTTTAAGGTTCCATATACTGGACATGTTAAGCAGAGCTTGCAGCATCACTGCTGGTGGTGTCTGTTAAGTCTAAGACTGTATCATGCAGGAAGATTAGGCTGCTGTGTTTTTACTTTTGGGTGGGGAGAGCTGTAGAGTCTCAGACATTTAATTTCTGTAATTACTCAAGCAAGGAATCATTGTCAGGCCAGGCATGGAGGGCCCTCTCTTCTAATTTTTCCAAAGGAAAGTCAAAGTGCCAAGTAGCCTCTCATCCTAAATTGGAACAAAAAGGAAAAATGTTATTGTTTTCTTCAAAATAAAGCTCCCTAAAATATTTTCAGAATTATTGAACATGGATTAATAATCTAGAAGCATTTCTCTAGTTTGAAATCCAGACTAGTCTTGAGTTTTAGTCATGTTTCAGTGCATGGTGATGAGGAGCATGAAGGCATCAAAGACACAAACACAAGCAAGGTCTGTCCTGACTCAGGACCACTGATTGCAGTATTTATGTATTTTTGTCAGCAGTGTCTGAAATTCAGTAGCAGAATTCCTGAGTACTGCAGGTACTCAGCCCTTTATGTTCATTTGTGACTGTTTGTATTGTTGCACGTTGCCTTAGCACAGGATTTTGTCATAAACACTGCAGGAGAAAATGCAAAATTTTACTCTTTCAGATCAGTGACAGGCCACTGTCTCCCTGGTCTGTCCTGTCACTAAACAGGGATGATGATGGAGCTGTCACAAGTAAGGACATTGTTAGCAGTGAGGTGCAAGAGAATTGCTGAACTGCCCTCCTTAATGTGACTTGAATAAGCCAGTCCCACATTTGTACTGCCATAGGTGTTTGTTGCTACCAAATACTGACAGTTTCTTCCTTTCCTTTTAATCATTTAGTTGAAATAATGACATTTCGCTCTTGAAAAAGTCTTGATTTGAAAAATGTTGAGCAGGTCAAACTCTAATTGCTTTACTTGGTGTCGTAAATGATTTGGGGGATATTCACACATTCCTGTATGGTGTTCCCAGGATTATTATAAGTAACTTACTCACTTATAATGACTTGTTGAGAGCCAGGCTTTTGGAAAGGAAAGCTTTGACATTAAACACAGGATATTTGAGGAGCTTATTTATGAGGATTCAGCACCAAATTAAATGCCTGTTGCCATGGAAGAGGCTCTTGGCAATGTGATCATATGGGCATTTTTTATGTTGGTTTAGTTTTGGTTTACTTTTATTTTTGAGTTGACCAGTGAATGAAACCTGTAAATGCACTGTTGACTGCCTGATTCCTCAGCACTTAGTGAGTGTCCAAACTTTCTGCTGCTGTGAGCTGTACAGAGCTGAGTAGCTTACATATTTCATTTGTCAGATGTGAAGTGCAGAGGAAATCTGGAGTGATTCCCAGGTGGAGTGTCAGCTCCATCAAAACAGTTTTAGCACATCTTTGTGGCAACAGGCTGGGCAGGCTGTGTAGAGTCCAAATGACCATCTGTTGACTCAGGCAGTGAAATCAGATTTATCCTGTATTTCCTGCCCAGCAGAAGCTGGTGACCAGTCCATAGCTGTGTTCCCAGCAAGGGAAACAAACCTTGACCAGAGCTGCAGTCGTCTTGGAGTCACAGAGGAGGTACCAGAACAGACCTTAATGTGGAGTTAAACTGGCACACCCACATATGGCTGAAATTCAACATCTCTCCCTTAAAATGAGTGAAGCTTCAATGGGCTACACAGGGAAACCCTCCAGTTCTAATGGGGAAAATTTTTTCTTAATTATCTTAACAATAATGAGGCATTTTGGAAAAAGAAAGAATCGTGAAAGCTGCTAATTGATTCTTTATAGTTTGCTCATTATGCACAGATACTACAAGATGTGTTGATTTGGACTTTGGTTTGGAAAGCTGAGGATAATTTCCACAGAGCCATGAGGGTTTATGAGCTGAGCTTCCTGGGAGTTCAGATCTCATTTATCTGAAAACGTTCTGTGATCACAGAAGTTCTATCCATATCCTTTACATTAATAATTTGATTTTTTTTTTTTATGTTTGTTTCATTTAGGTTTGGCAAAGCCCATGGGATTAGTTGAAGGTCCAGGAGGCTTGGGCCAGGGGGGAATGGCTGCTACCCTGAGAGATGATAGCCACGAATCAGAGACTAAGTATGAAGAATATGGTTACAATGCCCAGCTCAGCGACAGGATATCGCTGGACAGGTCCATCCCTGACTACAGACCAAAAAAGTAAGTTGAATTCTGCATTATTGTTTGGAGTAAAGGATTGGTTGTTGCTCTGCTGACCCATGGTGGCATTTTTCTCTTCACATCCCTTCCTGGCTGGAATATGGCAGCAGATACTTGTACAGATACCCCTGAGCTGAGTGAAAATGAAATAGGCCAACTGCCATCTAAAGAACAAAGTTAATGCATATTAAATGCATGGCTAATTCTGTCAGTAGTACATTAATATGCATGTTCAAGGCCTCAGATCAAAAATTACATCAGGATATGGGTTTGGTTCATTTAGAAAAAGCCTTCAGAGGTGGCAGATTTAGTCTGTGCTTCTTGTAGTCACGTGCAGTGGGAGGGGGGCAGTGCAACAAACACTTTATAGTCACTGGTTCCTTAAAAATAACCCCAGCTTATCAAATCAATTGTATTTAATTGCATTTGATATTCTTAGAATTGTTTAATCAGGGTTTGCAGTGTGCTGAAACATGGGCTAAGTGCAATCCATCGGGGTCCTGTAATTGCAGTGAGATTTTTTTTTGTCTTTGGAATGTGTGTCTATTTTTATTCCAGTGTTTATAGTCTTCACACGCCTGTGCTATGCTTGACATTGCAATTACATGTTTATTATTTGCACTGATTTATTATATTTTGTATTAAATAACTTTCAAATCTTTCATATTTATGGAGTTATATATTTTCCAGATGAGACATCCGCACTGTCATCCCATGAATGACAATCAGTAATGTCTTAATGCAGAGGAGATCAGCAACAATGCCTAGTTGCTCTCAGGAGACAGAATTGAAAAGAATACTTAATTAATTTCTAATAATAATCTTCTGTTTTAAAAGACCCACTGGGGCTCCTAGGCAGAACTGAAAGTTAAATAAAAAAGTATCTTATTAAGTGGTGAGAAAAGTTTAGCCAAGCTAAACAGCTGTGCTCTGTGAGTAGATTGCAACTGAATTAGGATTTTAGGCAGCTCAAGCTGCCAAAAACAAAACTTCAGCTTAAGTACAAATTTCATTATCTGTGTTAGATATTAAACTGATCTCAGAAGTATTGACTCAGTGTTTGTTTTCTCAAACCCTTGCTACAGAAAAGAAAACTCAGGTAACAGAAGTGGCAAAGAGAAAACAATCTACTGCCCTGATACCATGTTGGATGCAAGTACACTGACTTGTTCAATGCTCTCATCTCTCCTCTCTTGATGTGTCATAAAAATCCATCATGGAATTATGCTGGGGAAAAAGGAGTCTGTAGTTATGCAAATATGAGTTGTGCATCAGATCTGGCCCAGAGACCCTAAAGTCAAAGTGAAGTTTCCCAGATGAAGGTCAGTGATGTTTGACCTGGCTGTTATTTGCTGCTGTGGGGGATGAGGATAAATGAGATGTGTTCCTCTAGGAAATGCAAAAGCAAAGGCTGCAGAGCTTGAATCCAGCTCAGCAGCTGTCAGAGGCATGAGGCCATTTGCAATGTAGTGATGTTTCACTTCAGATTATGCTCTCCCACAGTTTTACTTAGAAGCTCTGATGAGTCATTCAGATAAGATTTTTGACACTCTCATTGTGGGTATCTCATCAGGCCATGCCATGTGATTAAATATCTGTGTTACTGGGAGAACTTCCTTCTTTGTCACGTTTTGACACTTCTGAGGTGGTTCTAGTTAGATCTAGATGCTGAAATTGATGCACTTGCCTCTAGGTGCTTATGAGTCACAGGAGAACCCTTCAGACTGAATTTGCTATGGAAAAGGAGTGAAGGTGGAGAAGGTGGAAGGTCTTTGTACAAGAAGACTTTTTCCCACTTAGATGGAATGAGAGCAGCCCTGAGGAGGAGGACATGGGAGTGTTGGAGGTCAACATGGCCCAGTCCAGAAAAGCAAATGTGTCCACCATGGGCAGCAGGGGAGGGAGGGGATTCTGCTCTCTGCTCCACTCTTGTGAGACCCCACCTGGAGCTGCTCTGGAGATGCCCATCCAGCTCTGCAGCCCCCAGCATAAGAAGGATGTGTGCCAAAGCTGAGCTTGACTGTTTGGTTTAGACACCCTGCTCTAATTGAAGTGAGAGCTAAACCTCCACGACCTTGAGACAGGCTTTGCAATACCACTCTTGTCCAGCTTATCTGTGTGATGACTTGCCAGGTGATCTCCTCTCTCCATCTCTCACTTCTCACTTTCCTTGTGATTTGTGTTCTTGTCATTCCCAGAACTGTTAAGGAAGGGCTTTTCATTTCTAAATTGAGAAATTTAGAAATGAACATAGAACCAATGTCCAAGACCATATATGAAGTCCATGGCCAGCCTGTGAATAAAAACACTTATCTGAATTTGCATTCCCAAAGTATTAAACTCTGCTTTCTCCCCATTCTGGCTTCCATTTAAAATATTCAGTCTATGTGTTTTCACAAATCAGTATTAAAGATATGAACTGGGAGAATTTATACTCAGGTCTACATTGCACAGGCAAAATTTATGAAAGTAAACATTATTGCAGTATGCAAGCTCAGGACTTGTAATATTCTAAGCTTGATGAGAAATATTGTATTTTAGTTCATTTGAATCCCCTTCTTACTGTTGTCCACCCTCTTATTCTGATAGAATAAGCATTCTGTTCCATCTACAAGCATAGATTCATTAACATTTGGCAGTTTAATTGCTTTTCAGGAGGTATTTTCATCCTCATGCAGCAAATTTAAAAATATGTTGTACCACAGAGGTGCACAGTCAGCCAGTGTGACCATGAAGGCTCCGAAATTGGAGTCACCTCCCTGTCCTTCTCTGCAGCCAAGTCTCAAGCCTGGGTGGGTACTCCTGCCCTAGAGATGCTTTTCTCACATTTTGTTCTGCTTTCCTACCTGCTGCTGCCACTGCAGATACTCCTTTTAGCTCAGAAACCTTTTCTTTAGGATAAGAATTTCTGTTGGTACAGGAGACAAGAGCAAATTTTGTGCATGTTGTGTTTGTGTGCCAAATAGAGGCAATGGCAGTAAACTGCTTGCTTGTGATTACAAATCACACAGTAATTACAAAATTACAGCTTGATTCTAGCAAGGTATGATAAATATACCTCAGCTTTTTCTTCTCAATATCAGATATTTTAAAATAGCTATCAGAGATGTATAAATAATGTAATATTTGAAGTTTTTCAAGGGCTACACCACTGTAGGAAATATGTTGTAGGGAGCTCAGAATTTTTAATGTCCTGATTTCTGTTCCCAGCAATAAAGTATTGGTAGGACTTCTAGCCCTCACTAACACACCCTATATCTTCTGTGCAATGAAAGAAAGAGAAGATTTTCTTGTAAGGAACAGGTTATTTTTGTTTTTCAAGCACAAGGCTAAGCTAGAGCTTGCTCTGTAGTTCTCCAGGAAAAGTGTTATTTGATGGTAAAGTGCTATTGGAGCAATTTCCACATATGTTCTTCCATATATAAAATGAGTGTTGTAATTGAAAAAAACCTGAGCAGTAAGTGAAAATGATCTACTGATGCCAATGAACCTTGTGTGTAGGAAAGCATAAGAACTTTTATTTCTGTCAGTTATCCCTCACAATTTGTGTAGGAGTAGAATTGTCCTGAATCCTTCCTCTGGGAATGCTGCAAAATCTGCTGGGCTCTGTCCATGCCTTTCTTACCATGATGTCAAAGGGACAATGTTTCACTGAGTAGTCAAAACCAGACCTGGAGGAACAGAGCTGGAGTTTTGGTGGAGATCCTGCACTTCCCAGGGGCAGCCACCTCAACCCCTGCAGGTCCTGAGCACAGAACAGGTTTGTCTGTGTGGCTACAACAGGCTGGGCAGAATTCATCCTCCTGCCCTTTTGGGGGAACAGCAGCCTCCACTGCTGTTTATCAGCCCCTGCTTCAGTAACAAAGGATCACACCCAATCCTTCCCAGTCATGCATGAAGACAGAGGTGCTAAAGCCCCACGTGACAGTAGATTTCGACTTTATCAAAGTTAAAGAAAGTAGAAAAAAGTCCAAAACCTTAGGGAATGTCATTCAAAGGCAGGGGTAAAGCCCCCAAACTTACAAAAGCTGTTTGTTTTACAGTGTAGCATGCTGGAAAATTGGGAAGTGTCAGCTAACCAGATGCTTTCAGACATAAGCATTGTCTCTCAGGATAATATCAATTCCCCTGTTCTTTTTGATGCACAGGCTGGGTAGCAAGGGGTTGAATTAAACAGGTGCAATACCTGTAAATCCAGCATTTGCTACCTTTCTATCACTTGACTTTGCAACTTAAATAACTTCAGGGGTTTCTTTACATGCAGGACACATCCACACACGCACACACACACACTCAGGCACTTGTCAAAACCACTTGCTGTCATGCATTATGCATACTTTAGAGAAAAGTTAATATGATCCTGCAGCTTCCATAATGGCTAAATTGGCTTTTACACAAAATTGTCGCTGCTTGGTGAGGATCTTTAATTTAACTGATCTTTTTTTGTGCAACTGGATGCTGAGTGCATTGTGGCAGTTCAGTGATAACAATAATATTAATATATGAATTCAGTCTGCTGGCTCTATCAGCCAAAGAAGATATTTCTTTGTGTTACGGTCATGGACGTTTGTATTGAGAAAATTCAGCCCTAAAAACAAACTTATTAATGTCGTGGCAACTCAAGTCTTTAGCCATAAAATGCAGAGAAATCTGGGTCTCAAGGAAATTGCTTTCATTTATTCAGTTCTTTTATGGAGGCAAGCATTTTTGTGGTTTGCCATAGACATTTCACAATAGCAGAAGAATTGCATCTCTAGGCCTGTGAAGTGTAATTAATGCTTCAATCCACTCCATACCTAAGGAAAAGCTTTTTTAATTACCTATCAAAAAGAATACTGGAATTGATCAAATAGCATTATCAAGGGGGCAGCTTGGTAAATAGACCTGTGATTTGTTCATTCAAAGGTTTGATAACAGCAGCTGGAGTGAGGCCAGCAGCTGGAGAGCAGCTCTGCTGTCAGGGATGCTCCGGCTCCTCCCGCCATCACCAGAACCAGCACCTTGAGCTTTCACCCTTCCTTTTGGTGGCAGATCCCTGTGGGGTCCCTGGGATGCTTCAGCCATCAGGCAGCAGCTCTCTGGAGCCACATGATGGGTGTGTTTGCAGTTTCTCTGCTGGAGGAGGGTCAGTGGTGTGGTTGGATGGGCTTTGCCTGTGGCTGTCTCCTCTCTGCTGCAGGAGCAGGGTACCGAGGCAGATGGCTTTCACAGAGCATCAGCTTTTGCATCAGTGCATTGGACAAGGCTGGGATTCTTTGGTTTTCCCCACCTCTGCTGCTTGCTCTGCCTCGTGACCCGTTTTTCAGATCCTCTGGGGACGCTGGGTGTTCTTTGAGCCATTTAGAGAGATGACACAAGAAACTCCAAATTAAAACAGACCCTTAGGATTCTTTCCAGGTTAACCAGAGTGCAATGTAATGGGCCTCTTCACAAGGAATATTTGAAGTGGAACAGATCCAGAGCTTTCCAGGAATCAGAATTTCTGATTAGCAGAAAATGACAAGTGAAAAAAAAATCGCCTAAAAATATTTTTTGTTAGGCTGAACATCTTTGTGAAATGTCTATTTAAACATTGTTTAGACCAATGAAACCTTTGGTTTTCCATTAAAAAAATCACTCTTCAGATGATGAATTTTCCTTTACTGGCTTCTACCAATACTTTCAGATTAAATATCAGGTCCCAGTAGTTGAAATTAAGCATTTCAATTTTATAAGCAGAACAGTGTTTCACAAAGTATAGGCATGATATTTTTATTTTAATTTGGCTTATTTTTTATAGGAAAGCATTTGACTTTTTTTTTTTTTGCACCCACTCTCAATCAATCTAAAAAACCATGCTAAAATTCTGAAAAATCCTTTTTTTTTTGGCCACTCTGAACATATGACATAAATTGAAACAGAGAGAAGGAAAAACAGAGAGAAAATGGAGCAGACAGAATTCCCTCTGGGCAACAGATTAAGATTGTTTATTGGAGGGAAATTCAGTAAGAGATGAAACTAAGTGAAGTGTTTTAATTAGATCCCAAATCAATGTCCAGATGTGGATTTCCAGCAGGGTGAAGGAGAGGGGGGTAGACACCTGCTCTGGGAGTTTATGGAGCTGTTGACCCCCTTTGCCAACTTACACGGGCTGGGCATTTTCAGGCTGTGAATCCCCTACAAACAGCCCCTCTGCATGAACATTTTCTGTGTGAGCAGCTGGAGATGCAGCCCCAGAGAGATGCAGCCAAGTTTCAGGTGACTTTTGCCTTGGCCAAGAGAAGGAGGAACTGGTGTGGAGTGAGTAAATCCCTGTGCTGCTTCCTCTGTGGTGAGCTGGGCTCTGACCAGCTCCTCCTCAGCGTTTTGTGCTGTAGTTCTGACTCAGATCATTTGGGATATCAGCTGACAACCTAAATTCACTCATACTGCTGCCCCTGGGCCAGCTGTGCTTATTTGTGTATCCCTGTGTACGCCACAGGCTTGTCACTGCATTTCGGGAAATATTTCTTGTTTGGCTGTAAAGGGCTCAGACTGGAACTGTGCAAAGCCTTCAATGGAAAGGAAGAAAATCACCTCTTTCTCTGGCTGGGCAAGAAAACTCTGAGGAATCCCCAGGTACTGGCAGCACCTACACCCCAGTGCTCTGTATCAGCACAGCCCCTCTGTAGCTGAGTCCTGGAGTCATGACCTGACCCTGTTTATGAAGGTACTTTATACTCCCAGCCTCTGCACAAATAATGATTGATTAGGTGGAATGTGGGCTCAAACCTTGGTCTCCCAAATCTCACAAAGACCCTTAGGTGTTTGTATATTTAGTTAGTTGTGCAATGTTAAATTACTCCGGTGGGAAGAATGAGGAACAGGTTGAAGCAGTGACTGCGTTTCCCAATAATAATAAAAAAGATATTGAGAAACCTTCCATCCCCTTTTTGAGGCCAGTGCCACAGTTTTTTGCAGGACAGGGCTCATGAGCAGAGCCTCCCCATCACCAGACTCCATGCTGTCTCCATAGCAGCAGTGCTGGACACCTGGCAGTATCTCACAGTTATTTCTGATATTCGATAGATGTTTTCTCTGGCTTTTCCCATTAGATTCATTATTGATTCCCTTTTGTTTAGTGCTAGGCTTTCCAATTAAGAAGTGACTTTAATTATACTGCAAAGTGTATAACATAGGTCTTGATTATTAACGCTGACCTGCAGGATGAGAGGAGCACCAGAAAGGCTAAATTAAAAAGAACCATAAAAATGAGCAACCTTTTCCAAAAAGCCACCTTATGTTCAAATGCAGTAATTTTTCCTCTTCTACATTTTTGCAGTGCCTTTGTGTATACTAATTGTTGAAGACAAGTTCTGCATGACTGTCAGCACTAATAAATGTAGATTTAGTGAAGGCTGAATTTGATTAACCAGGGAGTATGAAAAATAACTGATTGCAATGTTGTGTTTAAATGCAGTGAGACTGGAAGCCATTCCCTGCAATTTGTCTGCACCAGAATGTACTCTTGAATACATGAATAGTTTACCTAAGGTGGGTTGCATAATGGTGGCTGGAAATTAGACATCTAATTTAGGGTGATCCACTTGGCTGCATTGCTTCTCATGTACAGAGTGCAATGTCCTCTGCAAGTCCCTCCCTCAGGAACCTAGGGCAGCTTAAATAGGATTTCAGGTGAATCCAGCCCAAAGTGTTACATGCTCCAAGGCATGCAGAAACAAGAGCAGATTTCTGTACAACACTCATTGAAGAATGACCTGCCAGCATGGGCAGCCTGGTCAGCTGGGAGGAAAAGAAAAAATTATCAAGAAACTGGTTTGCATCCCTCAATTTTTCTCATCAATCCTCAGACTAAATGTGTCTCATGTGACCTGCACATTCACCTTAAGCACCACTGGGTTTGTTTTTTTTTTCCTTTTAAAGTATGCTTTAGAGACTTGTAATTTTTTGATCTTGAAAACAGAAAGCCACAGTATTTCCATGGCAGAAAGAGCATTCCTCCTAAAGAGCAATGGTGGGGTGCTGTCTACAAATGCTGTGAGCTGTTCTTTCACAGGTAAATGCATATCTGTAGTGCAGAAGCGCTGCTGAGATCCAGCCAGGACCAGCAGCTGTGTGCTGGCATTTTAGAATTTCTTTTGTTTCCCTCCCCTGAGCCCATGGCTGGTTGTTGCCTGCTATCACTTCCAGGGAGAAAAGGATATTCCTGTAAATTTCTAAACTGTCATGTTATGTTACACTCCATGATATCACATTACAGGATAAGAAGAAGTAACAGAACAAGACAGGCAATGAATTCAGGGTGGTATTTCTTTTCCTTTTATGTTTCCTTTCATGTACCTCTGTTAAAGTATACCTGAGATTTTTTTTAGGGCTTTGAATGAGTTCTAATGGTTTGAAATAATATTTCCCATTTCTTTCTTAGAAGGTTTATGCAAATTTAGTTCTGCTGACAGTGTGAGGTATGTATTCCCTCCAGATGTCTTCCTGATGTAGCTTTAAAAATTAGTGAGTTCTTATTCCTATTTTATTTGGATAGGTTTCATATTATAGGAAAGTCAAGGTTTCAGGTCACATAACCTCAAGGGTTTTAGTTGTTGTTTTTGTTTGTGCCTTTGTGATAAAAACATGAACAGGCCAAAATGTCAGACAATTTACTCTTCTGCCTGAAATAAAACTGAATTGTGAACTCCAGGTTGATGCAGTGTTTCATTTTAATAGTGTCAGTTTGTGCTTGTTTTGCCTGTGTCTCCTGCTCTGAGTGAATTTAGTGCTAATAAAAGTGAGAGGCTCTTAAAAGTAGCCAGAGCCAGAAGTACCTGACAGATACAGGCTGGTAAATGTTAGCTTGATCTAGATGCTTTCCAAGGTTTGGTTTCTCTGAAACAGCACCTGCCAGTTAAGCTGTTTCAAACTTTGATGATATTGGAGTGTGCAGACTCTATTTTCTGTTCCTCCAGCTTTCTGAAATGTTCTTGTCTTCTGTTACATCGCTTCTAGACCTTCTGCTGTGCTCTCAAATACAAAGCACAGTCAGCCCAGGCCACCTTGCCAAATGCAGCACCAAAGGAGCTTGGCCTAAGTGCACCCCCAGTTTCAGGTGGTGTCGGTGTGTCAGGGTTTATCAGTGAGTCAGGATTTATCAGTGAGGCTCTGGGCAGCTTTAAATTACTGGAGATATCATCTCTGTGTATTACTTCTGCACAAACTCCCTGTTTCTCAGCTTCTGGAAATGAAACCCTCTGGAATTCCATTTCACCTGTGTGAGATGCCTTCAGGTTGTCAAATAGTTCCTTAATTAGTTTATTTTCTTCTTTGCTCCGGGGGTGAGTATATTATTTATTCCATGCTACCAGACTTTTGTTAGTCTGCATTTATGCATTTTGTCTTCTGAAGGCCCCAGCAGTGGGCTGGCCCCTGGGGTGGTATGAAACACACCTCTCAGGCAGGCACAGTGCTTCAGACTTGAATAATGGGGGAATATTAATAGCAGCAATAATAATTAAAACAGTGTGCTAAAATACCCTGGGGTGTTGTTGCTAAGTTAGTCTGTACCCCTAAAATTTCATAGGAAAGGCATAAATTTTAGTTATTTCCATCCACAAAGTGAACAGTTGTCTCATTCAGCAGCTGGAGTAAGCTTTCATCCCTGCTGTGGATGTTTCTTCAGGACACAGTTCTCCCAGAGGGTCATGGTGCAGTTTACATTAAACCCAAGATAAAAATGACATTGAAGCTTTCCTCCTGCATTTTCTACACTGCCTGAAAACAAATGCTTGACCTCCAGCTACTCCATTGGCTTATTGCCTTGGTGTTATTAACCCGCATGTACCAAGAGACAGGGAATTTGTGTTCTGTTTGCTCAGAGAGGAGCACTCCCCTCCTTTGCCTGACAGAGCTGGGAATCTGTGGAAGGATCTGGTTGAATGTGTGTGTCTGCAGAGGAGGGATGAGGAAGGGCATGATTGTGAACAGAACCTCAGCCTTAATGCAGTTAATGGTAATGCTCCGTTCCCCCAGTGCAGAGCACTCACTCCTGCCTTTCTCTGTGGTGGCAAATTAATTTTAACTGCAGACACTGAGGATGTGAATTTAAAATGCTTGTGATCTGTGGACAAGATAGAGAAGATACCAGATAACATAAAGTGGAAAGGGAAGTAGTTTCTCAGCAGGCTGGTTTGGGCAGGAACAGTGCAGGAACAGTGAAGTGCTGCAATGGCCAAATCTCAGAGCCAGGAAAAGGCTCTGAGTGTCCTTGGCCTGCTCAGATTCTCAGCCTTACTTAAGTACAGTGCCTGGTCTAGGATGTGTGCCTAATTTCTGTCAACCTGAGTGAAAAGCAAGCACATGTTGACCTGTTGTTTTGTTCTTTTAAATTAGGATAAGAGCTCATAAATATAAAAACTCCCCATGCATTGCACTGTTTTGCTGCTATAAAGTGTGTCCTGTAGGTGTTAGCTGTGTGCTAGACAGTAAATGTGGCTGGATTTTTAAAAACTCTTCCCATTTCTAAATGTAACCAAAGCTAAATAAAACCACAAGAGTTTTCTCAAGTTATACAGACTGAAGCTATATAAATAGTTAGAAAGGAGCTGTTGTTAACATTTAACTTCTGAGTGCATGAAATTGTCAAATGCTGTGCTGTTCACCTCTAACTAGCCTTTAATTTAAACAAAAGCTATAAAAGTGCAATTAGGCTCCAGTCCAACGAAGCACTTAAATATGTTCCTAGTTTTAAGTGTATGAATAACCTCAGTGAAGTTAAGACAAGCTTAGGTGCTTTACTCCAATAGGACATTTCAGAGTAGTTGTAATGCACAGAGAGCAATCCTGCAAGTCTCACTGGGGAAGGATGCAGGGAGGAGTCAAGTCCCATCTGCACTTCAGGATTTGGCTGCTCTTGCCTAATGATTTATCCTATGGGATCCTGACCTAGAGTTCATTGAGAGCTTTGGATGTGCTCCATCATCTGATTGTCAGGCAGCTTCCTCCCCACACACAGCACATGCACCTTCCTTCGTCCTCTCTGCCTGAGTCAGACCTTATAGAAACACTGCTGCTGCCACCAGCCTCTCTCCTCAATCCCATATAAAGCATCTAAACATCGAGGATTTAATACTCCCATTTTCAGTGCTAAATCAATGTTCTTTATGCATTTGTTCTTGGAACACTGCTTCATTTGAACCATAATTCCTCCCACATACCATAAACTTGGTTCTGTTTTCACTCTGATAGGAATTGATCCATTAAAGTAAGAGGAAGCCCGTGACTACTGTTCAAACATTTCAAGGCCATTGCTGGTTAGTCAAATGAGCTTGTGCAGCACCTCAGCAAAGTGCTGTGATTCCCAGGGGATCATTGCCTTTCTGGGCTACAACCAGCCTTTCAGCAGCTGGGACAAGTCAAGATTAAAGAGCTTCTCACTACAGTTTTGGCAGGCAGTGGTGGAGTTCATCCAGTTTATGGCTGACCTCCCATTTGGTGGTTTACTCCTCCAACCATCCTGTATTTGTACACAGGTAGAAAGAAACATTCTGCTGCATAACTGAATTTGACCAAAGATTAAAGCTGGTCTCCTGTGAAATATACTGGAGCCTATTAAGGAAGGGATTGTTTGCCAAACGCTGTTGTATATCCTCCCAAGACCATAAAAAAACATTGTTAGCTGAAGTGATAGTGGAAAAATATTGCATTGCTCTATTCTCCTCCTTACCAATACACTGCAACGTGACAGCAAACCCATAATGAAATTCATGAAGAGCTCTGCAGCAGTTACCTTGAAAACTTTTTTATTGCCCTACATTTCCAGGTAACACTGTGATACTCAGCCCCTGTCCAGCACCAGCAACACCAGCTGAGGCAGAGAGATAGTCAAAATTAAATAAAAATACCCGGAATTTTTAATGTTAAATACTTGCAGTACATTTTTTAATAGTCAAGGATAACTTCCTGTATTTGCATATTATTATCTGAATAACAAATAGCTTCAAGGGTACAGCAAAATATTCTGTGCAAATGGAAAAGGGTGAGTTTACTCTTACACATTATTTATTGAAAATAATTCCTTTGATTTCATCAGTTCAGAGGAGGTGCAATCTCCAGATTTGTAACCTGCTGCTGGATATCTGGGCTGTTACCATCTCACTCCCTGCAGACATGCTGGGATTAATTATTCCTTTGCCATAAAGAACCTTTTCTGGGATCTTGATACATCACCTTGAGTGGAAAAGTACTTCTTTAATGGGAAAAGTGCTGACAGCCACTGCTGGAAGTGCAGCTAAATGGCTTCACGTGGATTGCTGGAGAGCAATGACCCTTGGTGGCAGCAGCAAGGAGTGGTGCCACTGGGCAGCAGCCAATTTTGTGAATGCACCCTGGAAAACATCTTCTGGCTTTCTGGATGGCTCTGTGTGAACCTTCCTTATCTGAAATACGAGGTCTTAGTTTTGGCAAAGCAGAAGTGAGAGTGTATATTCTCTGTTCCCAGAATTAGGTTTTTAAAAAGTTACCCAAAAGGTAGTGTTTTCCTGAATGTATTTTGCTGGTAAGATCTTCAAATCAAATTGACACAATGCCTTAGTTTGGCCTTTATTTAATATTGCTTCATCAGTTTCACCATTTTTTATATTTCACTTATCTTTAAAGAGCTCTCCAATCTCAAAGCAGAATTTTCCAAGACTGCCTTTATGGATTTTTTTAAAAGACAATTCTTCTCTAGTTTTTAGTTTAAAAAGATGCAAGATAAGAATCTAGTTGGAACAGGAGCAAGGATATTTGCAAAATCTTGAGAATGGCTAAACAAGCCATTTGTTTTAATCACCTAAAATGAGGCAGAATACATGTCACTTGGAATTTAGCTGAGCTCCTCCTTAAATTTAAGTGCAGCACCATTAAAAATAAAGTTGCACAGGGGATCTGTTTTCTTTGGGGATTTTTGGAAAATATTTGAAAGCAGATTTCAGCCTCTCCATTAATTTCCAATGAGCCTAATGCTTTGTGATGCAGCATGCATACAGCCAGAGGCAGATCCGGACAGGCACACTGGGGGATAGAGTGGAAATTTTTTACAGATGGTATTTCAAAACATATTAGTGACTCAAGTTAAGTTACCAAAAAAAAAAAAAAGGCAAAGACTTTTTACTAGAGAAGGATGTGAGCACGGGCTTTGAGCTGTTTTTCATGTAAATAAAGAGGCTTGTTTTGAAAGTGATTGAAACTAGTTTTAGCATTTTTATATGTATAAATCAATAAGGGTATTAGACATAATGGCATGTTTCTGGTATTGTTTGCCTGAGGAAAACCAGAAATAGCTCCCTGAAATATAAGGCCTCTTGTTTTATGTGTGCAGCAGCTACTTTTGAAGAGTTTAATAATCTTAAATATAAGGGTTAATATTCTCTACAAGTAGAGTCGTCTTCGTGCTGCATGTGTTAACTATGCATATATATTGTGCTATCAGTCACTGATTGACAGTTCTCAGGGCTTTCTCTATAAATATATAAAAAAAAAATTGTCACAGAGAAAGGAGGAATTAAACCAAATAAAGCAAATGTGTTATAAAACAAAAGGCACAAACATGTGTTGGGTTTTTATGTGCAGAGCAATTAGTCACAGTTGTACTGGCCTGGAATTTAAAAGAAAGGACAATTAACAAAAAATGAATCTCAGAAAACAGTTGTCCAATGTGTGTTATTGAAAATTCATGGGGAGCTTTAACCTACCTTTGTCCAGCTTGAAAGGGCTCTCTCCTTCACAGAAATATTACAGGACAAAAATTTCTGTAAATTTGATCTTTCCTGTAGGAAATAGGACAGTGATGAGAGAGTCCTAAGGTATAAAATACAGTTATTTTAGGAAGGCTGCTGCTGTTCTTCAGTCTGCAAATCCTACAGACATCAAATCCAATTGTCCAGCCTGGGAATGTGGGAAATTCCCATGACCAGATGTGTTCTGGAAAACTCATTGCACATTGCAAACATTTGTTTGTGGTTGACATGGAAGGACATTTTTCCTTGATACAGTGGAAGTGTTTGAGGTTAGCTCAGGTACAAGGGCTTGGCTTGGTTTCTTACTGATGAGTGTGGGGGATTTCTTTCTTACACTTTGGATGCAAAATAAGAAAAAACTATGTCGAGAAGCATGTGAGCTGCTGGGAATTCCAGTATGGAGTAGATTTAAGGTCTCACTTTATGAGGAGATGATCATCAGCATCACTGTGTACAAAAAAAAGATGGAGAAAAGGTTATTTCAGTGGATTTCCTCAGACCTAAAGCACCAACAAGAATTACACTGTATCTTGTATTTGCACTTCTCCAAACAAATTCAGGAAAATAGTGTTGATTTTTCTGCTGTAGGATATTTCAAAATGGAGGCTGTTCCATAAGGAACACAGACTGTGAAGAAGGCATCCTCTGGTATCATCATAATTTCTAGGCTTTTTTTGAAAATGGCTCATTTCTCTTTTTACCTTACTTGTAAATACAATGTGCTGTTTTTCTCAAGGTGCATAGAGCATCAGTGTTCTGTACCACTGCTCTCCTCCTCACAGTTGTATTTATAGTATGTGTTCTTAGGGAATGCTGTCCCTGAGCTGCAAAACAAGGGGAGAAGGTAAGAGCAAGCATTGAACTCAAAAAATTTCCATTTGGCTTTTTGGATAGGGCAGGAAAATCCACCCTCAACAGAAAGAGAATGTTGTGCCATGATACAGTTAACATCCTCTGTTGAGAAGGAGAATTAATTAGGAAGGAGTTGGAGCCTCTGGCTGACAGATTGATGATCCATGAAGCTAATCAGTTTTGTGGCCTGTCACTGCTGCTGCTGCAGACTGGTCAGCAGCTGGATCCCACGCTGGGGAACCAGACATTTGCAGCTTGTCACGTTTCCTCTGTTGTGCCCATGTGGAAGAGGAAGGTAATGTTAGTTTATTTCTGCAGCTCAAAAGTTACTGTTCCATCCAGCACTAGCTGTAAAGCCTCAGTGGGTTTCTGGAGAAAGAAACCAGGCACTGAGCTAGACACTAAATTCAGTGATTTAGCTGTGGTAAATCGTCTGGACCTGTAGAAGTCACAGTAGCATTTAGGTGCTAAAAGGTAACCATGTAGGTAAGATTAGTCTCAGCCTTTCCTTTAACAGGGCTCAAAATACATATTGACCTGGTGATTAAAAGTAGTATTTGTTAGCATTGAAGAGAAAGAGTTCAATAATCTTTTAAAATATTTATCTTTGTCCTTTCATTGATCATGTACCAAATAAGGAGCTGTTGCAACTTGTTCTCCTCCTGTGGCTATAAAACATGAACACAGATCATTCTTAAGCTTTCAAGGTACAGAGCATGTAGGGGTAAGGGGTTTTTTTATTTTTTTTCCAGAACTGCAGATGTTTCTTCATGCCCAGCAATTTCATCAAGTTTGTGAAGGAGAGAAACCTTCAGTCATCTCCGTCCCAGTAGTTCATTGGAAAAACATATCTTGTATTAAACACTTTAAAGATTCATGAAGCAGCTTTAATTTTGTTTGCATTTCTTCCTGAAGGGTAAAGCTGTCAGAAATCTCTAAATGCATTGCTTAATCCATTTCCAAACTCACTATATTAAGGTCTGTGAGCAAAACTAATTTTTGGAGTTTAGCAAGTTTGCAGACAGGAAAAAAAGGCAGGGGAAATAGAGCAGGGAAGAATTTCCTCTTTTTTTTGGTAATGCACTGAACTACCTGCATGGCTGTAGTGACAGTCCTTCACAAAAAATGGTGCAACCCAAATGGGCTGTAAGAGCAGCCTGATAAATAGAGGGCTTCACATGTTTCTCTTGGATCAGATAAAAATAGAGTAAATACATCTATCAGGGAATGAAGGTTCAGACACAAGAAAATTTCCTTTCCCTTAATGCCTCCAAGCTTGCAAAGCTGCCATGAGCAGTTTCATGTGCAGCTGAGTACCTTTTGTTTTCTCATGTCCCAGTCTCTGATCTATGACCTTTTTATGTTAGTACATGATTTTTTTCCCAAGTTTTTGGTCTGCCAACCAAAGAGCTTTTCCCTTTTTCTTAAGCCTGCAAGACAGTGCTCACAGTTGGGCTCAGGAGGCTGGCTGGGAAATGTTCATTTAAGGAGCCAGTTCAATGTAAGGGGAAGAATGAGTGAAAATCATCTCCAGAATAGAGAAAAATGATCTGAAAGGAAATACCTCTGGGTTGCCAGCCAAGCTCTGCAGTAGCAAATACAGAATGAGAACACTTAAAAGACCTTTCCCAAGACAACAGCAGGATGCCCCAGGTTTGATGCTCGGCGTGTTGTATGAACAGTGCCTGAAGGGCTGTTTCATGTATCAGGTCTCATCCATCCTCAGCTGGCTCATGGAAGTGATTAGCCATGGCATTGTCAGCCTTTGCTGGAATCCCCAGTCCTGCAGACATCCAGCAGCGTGTCCCTGTCCTGTGTGCCCTGGAGACTGGAGCTCCTCTGCTGCTTGGACTTTGTGACACCTGCTGACAGCTCTGAATGCTGATTTAAAATCACAGGAATATGAAGTGTAAGCTGTGCCTGCCCAGCTCAGACCATCTTTAGCTACCACAGAGGACAAATGTACTCTCAGTTCTTCCCAAACTCGGGAGTGCTGGATGTTAATGAGGCCGAGTTTCAGCTCCTCCCTCACCCACAGTTCACTGTGTGGTCAGACATGGTGCAGAGAACTGGAGACCCTGGTGGGACCCAGCTCCCTTCCCTGGCAAAGCTTTAAACACTCAGGCACTGCACAGCAGCAGGGCTGAAAAAGGGATGATTTCTAAATTTCTTACTACGCTTCTGTTGGCAGTAAGGCTGAAGGATTATAAAGGTGTGCCTTGTTAGTGTATTTTGTACAGTTTGATTTCTTCACATTCTGGTAATTTTATTCTGGAAAGAAATAACAAAAGTGGCTAGCCTTGTGCTAAGCTGCTCCATCATTAGCTCATAGGTTTCTTGCCTGATGATTTCCTCTGTGTCCAGGCTGCTGCCCCAACCATTTTCTGCAAGGATGCCCTTTGGCTCATTGGAAGTCTTGGTTCAGCCTCACTTTTTCCCTCTATAATGAGCTGTCCCTGCTGCCTTGCTCCAGGACCAGTCAAGGGCTGCTCCAAGGAGGGCTCTGTGAGTTCTGACACTCCTTCTGTCCCCTGGCTGACCCACTGCAGGGCACTCGGTCCATGGAGGTGCCGAGGGGTGACAGCCACGGGCGTGCTTTGGCAGTGTGAGGCTTGCTAATGCCACAGCTTGGCTGGGAGTGTCAAACTCTGGTGAGGGTTTCTTGGAATGAAGGAAGTATTAACTGTAAATCTCTGTGCCTGGTGTGTGATTAGAGAACGCTTTGGGAAGAACACGGGCGACAATCCAGCAAAGCACTTAAGCACCCACTGATTTTTGAGGAAAGACACCTTAACTGGGATTGCTCATGCCCTCAAACATCATCACAAGTGTTTGTTAGTGGACAGTAATTTCTCCTGACTACCTCAGCACATCAATCTCATTTTCTGAAGTGACCTGAGGAGTTGGGAGTTCAAGGTTGACTTGAAGTCTGCAGGAAATAAACCCTTAAATCACAGCTGTGCTTTGGAAAGTGCTCAGCTGGACAGCTGCTTTTACTGTTCTTCATCCTCACTGCAATAAATAAGTTTATGACAGCTTTCAAACCACTGCTGAATTCTGAGGTTTGCTTTTGCCCATCTAGGTGTTCCTGTTGCAGTGGCTTTACTGCCACTTTACTTTAAATATATTTATTATATTTTATATATATATGTATATATATATGTATATATATATGTGTGTATATATATATGTATATATATAATATTATTATATATTTATTATTAAATATATATTTAAATATATTTATTTTAAATATTCCAATATGTATTGTTTGGAGTGCTCTTTCCAAATGCAGTCAAAACACAGATTTTCAACTATGTCCTGCTAATAGAAAAAAAAAGGGGAGAACTGACAGACAGAAGGTTGCAGTGAGAAGTGATACAGATAACTTCATGCAGGTGGAATAAGAAATTCAGACCAGATTTCTATCTAAAACAGTCCCTGATGTCCTACAGTGTAAGTCATCATTGGGAACTAAGGCATGAAATGTCTTGTGAACCAGCAAGGCATTGGAATCACACTTGGGACAATAATGCATTGATTTAATGTGATGAAGAACAAATAAATCAAAAATTAGGGCATTATGGTTTAGGTGTGCTTGTTTTAAAGGTAGAAGTAGATTTTTTTTTTTCTCAGAATGAAAGTGGGAGGATGGCAGAAAAGCATTGGAATTAGTCCTACTTGTAGTTACCCTGTGAGTCTGACCAGGAACACATGGCTGCATGCCCAGGTGTTTCAGTTCACTTGCCAATAAAACAAACACTTTTTACTCCAAAATGTTTAGCAAAATTCCTAATTCACAGAGGTCTTGTTGTATTTCAGTGGTTCCCTGTCTTTTCCTAGGCAACTTTGGTCCTTCCACACATGCCTCTCTATTTTGGACATTTGTGTGGTCCCACCTTTCCTTTAATTACTTGTGCCTTCAATAATAAGTGCTGCTTTGACTGACCTCTCATTCTTGCTGCAATCCCTCCTCCTTTGCCACAACCTCTTTTTTGTCTCCAGAAGGGTCACACACTTTCCTTCCCTCCCTCCTTTCCTGCTGTGGGATCCCACGAGGAGGGAGGGCCTGGGGTGGGCTCCCTCCTCTGCCTCACCCCACCAGCGGTGCTCCCACTCCCTGGGGCCTGGTCTGAATCCCTGAGGTGCCATTTCTGAGGTGTTGATACAAGTGAGATGCTAGAGAAAATTGCTGTCAAGTAAAAGATGTCCCTCATAACAGGAAATCCTGCCAGGTCCATGTTTTTAGCTGATGGCTCTTTCCTGTTACTGCAGCATTCCTGATGGACTTCTTTGATACATCAGTGTGCTCAAGAGGAAAACCACATTCAAAAAAGAAATTCAAACAAGAGGGCTGTGTCAGAGCATTTGTTCCTCCTGAGAACCTCTCTCCTTGTTCCAGGCTTATTTTTAGGCTCTGTAAGAATGCTGCTTAGCCAGAAGTTTTACACAGTGGTCTCTGTGTGGCCCAGGCCAGAGCAAGCTGCCAGTAAGTAGCTGTGGTAACACTGGAATCAATGACAAGTGCTCAGGTCTCTGAGCAAATAGTGCTGGGATCAGGAATTATGAATAATTACACTTTACTAGAATTCATAACTGACTTCCAGAGGTTACTCAGCAGTCAAGCATTTGTCACCTGCCCTATCCCCATGACTGCTGATAGTGGGGAAAAAAGTGATTGTTATGCCAAAGTAATGAGCACAGGGGTCAGAAAGTTTGATAAGAGCAGGAGAAGTCATTTTCTGTGATATCATTAGCAGTATTTTAGAGAGCAGGTTCAGTAATTGCTATGGTAATTCTGAATGGCTTTTGACTGTGAGAACAAGTAGGTAGTTTTTAAAATTAGCCTCTTTGCTAATGGGAGAGAAACCCACTGAAATCAGGCATATGGTGTTACAGAGGGGCATGGGCTGAGGGCTTGGGGAGCAGGAGCTCTGCTCTGCACTGTGTAACTTCTCCAGGCCTCAGTTTTTCTTCTCAAAATGATCTGTGGTAAAATATATGTACCAGTGAGCAGCACAAAAGCAAATTGTGAATCAGGATGTAGCGAGGTGACATCTCAGAGGGAGAGGACCTGTTTGCAGATATTTCAGCAAGTGCAACAACCATCATGTGTTTGTTATTGCTGCACACACTGCACAGCCAGAAAGGGTGGTGAGTGCTCTCTCCATGGGCAAATACAAAATTTGTTTGAGAAAATGCTGGTCTTAAAGTTCTGATGCAGTTGTGAGTTAGCAGCAGAGCTGCTGCTGGTTCCCCTGGGAGCACAGCCAGGGTGTGGCATTGGAGGTTTTCTCCAGGTTGTTTTTGAGCAGATTCAAAGGTTTCAAGATATGCTTTTAATCTCACAGGGAATGAGAGCTGCTACAAGTCTGTGTGCCTGCTCTCACCCTGTGTTTTATACTGGCCTGATGGAGAGGGTGCTGCTCCCAACCAGGCTGATTCTTTTGAGCCTTTACCACATCTTTCCTTGGGGTTAGAAAGGACAAAGTCTGCAAATCCCTACACAGATGGAGAGCAAGGAGAGGACCATGCTCTTCAGTCTGTTTTGATCTCCCAGTGGCTGCTTGGGTTTTAATTGTGTCTTTCCCCTGTCCAGGTGCAAGCAGATGACCTACCCAGACGACCTGCCCCAGATCTCTGTGGTGTTTATATTTGTGAACGAGGCTCTCTCTGTCATCCTGCGCTCAGTGCACAGCGTGGTGAACCACACCCCATCCCACCTGCTCAAGGAGATCATCCTGGTGGATGACAACAGTGACAACGGTGAGCTTCTGGCACTTTGTCTCTAAGCACTGTGCCCTGTGTGATTTCCAGGTGTGAAATGTAAATGTGGTTGGTGTTGAGAGGGTTGATTGAGCCATTTGCACAGAGCTGTTAGTAAATATTGACTATTTGTATAATAGTCAAATGTTGGATAAACCCTTTTGATTTCACTGAAATCCTAACAGAATGAATGGCATTTATGTAGGCAATCTTAATAGGACACTTTTCTCCAAATTTTTGGATCCAGAGGAATATCATCATCAATAGAATAAAAGTTCAAATTCTGCTTCCAAGAAAAAGTGAGGCTACAGATTCTCCTTAAAGATAGTTGCTACTCTTTTATATGGCAGCACATTGTTTCTTCATGTTTTAATCTGAAATCAAATTATTGGTGAACATATAGGGTGCTGTTATGTTTCACAATGCAGTCATTTTGAAGATTCTCAGGATATGAGGGAGTAGCAGTGTTGTCATGTTTAAACTTGTACATTACACTTCTAGAACTGATATATCTTTTAAAATCATATTTATTTCCAATAAGCCTAAAATTTATCATTTCTTCCTCAGATCAACAGCTTTAAGTTCTTTCAATTTTAGGTTGTTTTTACTCTTTGAGATCCCCAAAGCAAAGGGAGAGCTGAGAGAAGAGAGAACTCAAACAAAAATAAGTTCCAAAACCTATAGATTTAAGAAAATGTTTGTGCAATTCAGATTTCAGTTATGGTAGTGTAACCTGTGGAGTAATTATGTGAGATTGCAAAACGTTTCAGTCAAGGCAATCCTGAGGAAAATTGAAGTCATAATTTCTCAGTGAACTCTTACATGGCTTTTCTCTGCCACTCTTCTAAATAACTGGAGATTTATCAAGTCTTTGATTCCAGTGATAATGATTCTGCTAATATGGATCTGAAAAAGGAGGCTCCTAATGTCCTGGAAGCTTCCACTAGTTTTTCTGATAAATGTATTTAGTCAAAAGCCACTTTATGAATACGTTTCAGTGTAAATGAATTACCAAACTACATTGAGTTTAAAAAAAATAGAGAGACCATTTTGGTAATTTGCCTGTTTATAAGCCTCTTGAAATGAAGCTGAAGAAGGGTGAATGAGTTCTGCTCCATCTGTGATTGAATGCCTGAAAATGAACCAAAGAGAAGTCTATTTGAGATCTTCAATATCCATTTAGTTAAAAAGGAAAGAAGCCTGGTATTGAGGAATCTTAATTATATTTAGGGAAAAACCCTCAAAATTAAGGGAAATTAATTGTGATCTGAATTGCATCTTGACCCAAAATCCATTGAGGTTATTTTTCTAACTCCTACTGAACAGCATA
Organism: Parus major; assembly: GCF_001522545.3. NCBI lineage: Eukaryota > Metazoa > Chordata > Aves > Passeriformes > Paridae > Parus > Parus major. The sequence goes on along the minus strand of NC_031784.1, from coordinate 5,763,869 downwards.
AATCAGAAAAAAAAATCACCAGACTGGCATGTTACACTTCTTTCTGGTCAGAATTGCTCTTCCAGAGGCCAGTTGTAACCTAATGCAAATCATCTGAGAATCAAAATAGTAGTTTTCAAAAAATACATAGAAAAACTACCTCTTCAACACTGTACTCAAATCCATCAGGCCATATTAAAGCTGGGCAAGTCTCTGGTGTGCAGGGAATTTCTCTGAGCTCTGCTCTGTGCCTCAGCTGTGGTTCTGGGTTTGCATCTGGGAGCCTGACCAAGGGTTTGGGAATACTGAAGGATTCCTTTCCCTCTCTAATAAATCAGAATAAATCAGAGTAAAACATAACATTGTATTTACTCATTCTAAATGTTTGTGTGGCTTGGTTTTTGTTTTTTTTGACCTGCAGTTGAGCTGAAATTTAACCTGGACCAGTATGTGCACAAGAGGTACCCGGGCCTGGTGAAAATCGTGCGCAACAACAAACGGGAGGGGCTGATCCGAGCCAGGATCCAGGGCTGGAAAGCAGCAACCTCTCCTGTGGTCGGGTTCTTTGATGCCCACGTGGAGTTCAACATTGGCTGGTGAGTGCTGGCAGTGCCCAGAGGGACAGGGGCACTGGGACACGGTGCTCAGCCCCAGGGATGAGGAGGCTGCAGGCTGCTGTTACCATGTCAGCAATTACTCCTCAATTGTGTTCCTGATTATTGCAACATTGCTGACAGGCTCCTGCAATGACTGCAAGACCCATAAAAAAGCTGTTGTGCCTGGTCTAGCATAGCTCAGTGGAGAGAGAAGTAATTGGAACCAAAATGGATGTGAAATCTCAAAGCAGTCAGATGGGGAGACACCATTAAGGAGGCTCTGAGCTGGAGGGTTTCAAGTGCTTTTCTTACCTCCTTGTCATTTTCTATCATTTCTTCTTAGGAACTTGAATACCAATCTGATTTCCTCATAAATTGTCTTGCATTTACATTTGAGGGAAACATTAAATTATTGCCTGCATTCCTTTAATAGGGCTTGAAATTAGCATGCTTTTCCCAATCCCCTTTTTCTTTAATGGGCCAGAACTGAATTTGGAGTAAATCTTTGTAGCACCACTTGGTGGCCAATATTTGGCATTACTGGAAGTCTGGACCGTAGGAGCTGATCTGTACCATCAGCTGAAAAAGGACTTCTGGGACCTTCAGCATGTAAAACATGCATTTTCCAAAGATAGGCTGGTATTTGATAATGATGATGCAGAGTTATGGTGGAAATGATTACACTCTGCAATTCTGGGAGATATCCTCAAATTAAAACTAAAAATAGCTGTACTTACAACTAGAGAGAAACTTAATTGCAAAGGAGTAGAGTGTTTATTTTTATATGTTCATGAATATCTTTATAAAATGGAAGATGCAATAAAATAAGTCTTGTAGTGCACCTGCTTTATGTTAATCCCATTTTTTTTCCTTAGGACTATGTTAGACTGTAATAGCAGCTGTAGTAATTTTCTAGATGCTGAAGAGCTGGTTTAATTTATTTATTTGTTTTTAAAGCAGGTAGATCTTTCACATTTTTTCAAACATTCATCTGGGTTAATATCAGCTATGGGACAGGATCAGGGACTGGGGAGAGCATGCTCTGGGTGCTGTCCCCAGTGCTTGTCCCTGCCCAAGCTGCAGTTTTCTGGTGCTTGAGGAGAATTTTGTTATCATTTCATAAGGACATCGAGATCTGATGGGTGTACTGTACCCAGGGAAGCTCAGCAATGGTGTCAGTAAGCAGGAAAAGGCTTTGTGGTTGCTTTGGGGTTTGTTAGGGGTTGTTTTTTTTACTGTACTGTTTTGCATTAATGTCAGAAAGGGTTGAAATCAGCATAGCAAGAACCTGGACTGCTCAGTAAATGAGAGTGTGTATATCCAAGATAAAAGGTTTGTGTTTTCTGCCCCCTGCCTGGTGCATCCTCCTTCCAGCAGAGCTCTCAGGTCTGAGCTGTTCTGGTGAGCCAGGCTCTGCCCCTGTTGTGGGGCACTTGGTGGATCCATGGGGACAGCAAATGTCCTCCAGGAGCATCCTGTATCCTTCATTTCAGAGCTGCACCTGTGGGCTGGGACTGTTTCCTGCTGGTGTTTCTCCTCTTGCTCCATTCAGCCCTTGTGGCTGCTCAGAGCAGTCTCAATCCCTGCTTCAGCCTAGTTTTAATTCTGTCCACCTGTGCCTGTCCTCTCCATTTTCATCTCATCTCCTTTGACTGGGAGGAACTAAAGTCCTTCCATCTGGACTGCTCTATTTTTTACCAGGTTAGCACTGCCCCCAGTCCACAGCTCTATAAACTCTGGAATCAGGTGGGAGTCTCTTGTTAAAGCTCTGCTGTTCTATTCTCCTACAGGATTGCACCTTGCATGAGCATTTCCCTCCATTTTCAATTATTTTATTTATGCATTCAGAGGCCACGTGGATTGCTCCCATTAAAAGCTGTCTATGGATTATTTGTGAGGCAATTAAAAAGAAGCCATTTTTTTTGCCACAGAAAAGAGCATTAGCTTTCTGTTTGGTTTGTGTTCCATCTAAAGTCAAGTGCCTGCAGTGCAATTTAGTTTCCCAATCTATGGCTGCTTTACCTGCCTAATCAGTTGGCAGATTAATTCATAAAGAATCAAAGAAGGACTTCATCACTTTCTCATGAAATATGCAGGACTGACAAGAAAAAAACTTCTTTTAACAAGAGTGGCCCATTTACAGGTGGCTTTTTGCCTGATGTTGTACTATAGCATTTTATGGGCTCTCTCAGCATTGCTCTCCAGGGACACTTCTTCTAAACTAAATTACAATCTGGTAGGATATAAAAAAATACTCTACAACCTGGCAGGTCAAATTAGCTATTGAATTATTTATTTTGCTGTGTTTAATTGCTGCTTTTTGGCTTCTCAGGTGTAGAAATATGTTATCTCAGAGCAGTGATTTTCGGCTGACCTGTTCCCCTTAAGGCTTTTGATAGTGTGAGCCAACACAGCTGCTGTGAGAGTGGAAGTGGGGAGGACTGCCTGCAAGGGAGGCCATTGCTGTTAATTCTCAAATAGAATTTTAAATTAGAATTACAGGGTAATGGACATGTACATTTCATATGTAAAATTCTACCTGTCCTGTTGTAGTAGAACCTGGTCTGTTTTTAATATTTGCTGATGTCAATGGGAGTCAGCAACCCAGCAGAGCCAAGAGGGAGAAAAAGCTGCTGTGCTTTCCTCTCTGAGGGTAAAGTTAATCTTGTTTAGTTTGTTTTCCTTCAGTCCTCTGAAGATTTCAGCATTCCTGCTCTGACTTCTGGGTTAGGTCCACCCAGCATGGCTGAATCCATCCCCAGTACCACTGAGAGCAAACCAGCACGGATACTGATTGTGTTGCAGAACATGCAGAGCATTGTGTAAACTCCTGTCTTTGAGAGATGGGAAAGAATACCATGACAAGGAGAAGAGACCTTCCCTACATTATGTCTGGAGCAGGAAAGAGATTACAGAGATAGGGTGTTAATTCTCTGGCTGAGAAAAAGGACACATTGAGTGAAGGAGAGCAGAAATCAGTACGTGAAAGGCAGAAACCACAATATATTAGCAGCCATAAAGAGGGTGCTAGGAGCCATAAAAGAAGACATAATGATGGAGTATTATAGTTGCATTCTATCTTAGGAATTGCTTTTGCTCCTATCACAGAGGTATTGTCAGAGCACTGAATAGAGTTATGCAGTCCTGTAGTAATTAAAATTTTGCCAGACAAAGGGCGAGTATCAATAAGGAAGCAGGAAGCATAAGGATTTAATCAAAAGATTTCAACATACCAGCCAGACAGAGACTGGCATGAAAAAGAGAACATGAAATATAACTTGAGGGTCCATCAGATTGTGCCACACACATCCCACCTTTATGGATTATCCCTGAAGTCGTCAGTGTTTTAAAAATATACAAAACTGGTGTTTTAATAAACTAAGAAGACCTAAATATCAAGAACCCATGGGCTATGGATGGTACTTTGCAGATGCTACTTTATACTGTAAGGTGTAGTGCAATTTGTTGTGGTGGCCATAAGCAATGGATTCTCAAAAAGGTGTGTAAAGGAGGAAAGGATGTTGGTTTCCTCCTGATTTTCTACTGGCTTTGGTTATCCCAAGTACTCTGTAACAGAGATGTGGTTGTGCTTTTTAGGGGTAAAGCCACAGGGTCTTTGTCCCCCCCTGAGAGCTCCCTGGTGACAATTTCATGCAATGTACTGGAAGCCAGTCTCTACCTGCAGGTAAACCTCCCTTTTCAAGCTCAGGTGGCTCTCTGGGGACATGACAAGGTCCAGGTGGCTCTTTCCTTCTAAATGAGAGAAGTGTGAAGGTGAAATTACCTTTGCAGTCCTTCTCCTGTGCAATCTCTCCCCTCTGGAGTGTTCAAGCACAACCCTGGTGCTCAGGACATGGTTCACTGCAGCAACCCTGGTACCAGGCCAAGGCTAAACTGGGAAACACAAGTGGAAAGGAAAGGACATGTATTTGTTAAGGGAGCTTTTCCTCATCCAAAGCCTTAGGATCACTTCAGTAACTTGATAACTATATAAACTCTCTATATAAAGTGTATTATTATATATATTATATATAACTCAGAAGCCATGTGGGCCTTTGGGATCCATGGGACAGTGCCAGCCTACACGCAGAGCATGTACCAGAGAAGCAGCTTCAACTATTCATCTACCTCAACAACCTAGAATGTTCACTGAAGCATCCTTGTTGCTTTTCAGTGGTGCAGAAGAGGGCCATTGAGGTTTGGCAGCCAAAGAGCTGATCTTTAACTCTCCAGCAGGCGTTGGTGCCGTGTTCCCTCTGCTCCATCTGGGGACTATGGGTCTGAAACTTCCCTGGGTACACAGAATGCTGCTGGAGATGTCAGGCAGGACAGTTCTCTTCTCTCTTAGAGACTGAGGAAGGGAGAATAAAATTTATTTCTTTTTTATATCTCTGAACACTTATTTACAGGGTAGGCATTCCACATTAAATATTCTGCAGATGGCCTCAGTGAAGAATTATGTATGTCAGTAGATCTGCTTGTCTGCATCTGATAAATGTATATTGTCAGTGAAATGTGGGGTAGCGTGTAAAATCATGCAAAATAAGCTTTCAGTTTACACAGCTTTCTTTTCTCTTACATTTCTCTGTTAAGTTTATACTTCATGGTACCTGACAGTGGTAGAGCCAGAGTACAATACGGTGTTAAACCCACTGAGCCATAAAATCTAGCAGATTAAACAGTGTTGTCTTTCATTTATGTATTAGAAGGACTCTTCCCTAACTGCTTGCAAGAAGAGGAAATTCTGATTTGAGAAAGCAGGAAAAAGAAGGATTTTTCTTAATGTCAGTTCTTCATTTTTTATTGGAGTAAAAATTAGCATAGTGATGGTGGAGAAGTAAAAAAAAAGAGGTATGTTTGTCTCAAAAGAACCCAGAGATCAGGGTATTTGGGTTCCCAGCTGGGACAGGGCAGAACTGGAGAAACATTCCCAGTGCAATTCCTGTCATTTAGGAAAGGATTTACTTTTGAACAAATTTAGAAAAAGTGACATTTGGGCTGCAGGGAGGAATTCATTGACAAATGCCTCGTACAGCCATCCTAACTAAGAACTGGAAGGTAAGGTCTGCTTCTCAGGTGCTGCCTGTTAGCAAAGCATCCCTGAAGTTGTGAAGGCCATTGAAGTGGCAGAGTTGGGCAGCAGAGGATCTGGCCTGAGGCATGCATGTGGCTTCCCTGGGATTGTGTGCATTTATTCCAGTGTTGTGCTTTTTTTAAAGTCTGCTTGAAGTCAGCGGGTGTTTTTACATATTTTAAAAGGTGAATTATATAATCATGTGCACTGAGGAGCTTATTACTAACTTCTTTTTATCTGCTTTTTATCTGGAAGAAGCTGTTCTTTTTAGCATTGTGAAAAAACAGGCTTTCTGTTTGGCATGAATTCTCCCGCAATCTGATAAGGACGTCAGACAACACAGAGTTTTTGTTTGCTGTGGTTTCCTGTGGGGTTTGAGCTGCTCTGAATCAAGCCAGTGTTAAATACAGAATGCATATATGTTCAGAGATAGACTCACAATGGGATTAGAGAGGCCTATGTGATCACAGTATGGCCCCTGCCTTTGCTCTCAATCTTCTTACGGGTTTATTCTGTACTCTGGCTTAAATTCTGTCTTCCAACTCTTTTCCTACCTTCACTGTTTATCTTGGGAGTTTACTCTGAATCCCACAGAACCAGCCTTGCTGGAACTCCCAATAAAGTCATCATGGGTGCTCAACACCTTGGAAAATCCACTATTAATGAAGAAATCTTTCCTCTGGTAGGCAAAAGCATTGAATGCATGTGCTGATTAGTGATGTGCTCAACAGACTTGGACAAATCAAAGTGGATAAAATTGAAGTGAAAATACCCTTTAGCTTAATGGAGTCTATAAGAGAACTAAATTTATTTTCCTTTCTCTTCTGGTTTTATCTGTTCACCAGAAATCTTTCCAGAGAGAGAGGAGGACACTGACAAATACGTAGTTTTAGAGAGGATGGGAGGAAGAGGATCTTCATATGTTACTCCAATTCCAGTCCAAACTGTCTGCTTGGTTTTTATTAACTAGAAAAAAACCCAGTTGGATGATGTGAAGCACTCCCTTTAAAGCAGAATCTTTTGATTATATTTAGTTTACTGAATTCCATCATGTCTATGAATATGCCTGGGAGATCTTTCCCTCTTGCTCCAGTAAATAACTTGTTAACAATGCCTGTTGCTCTTTGCCCATAAGGTACCTTGACTCAGATGCAAACTAGTAACCAAAATGTTTTTGAACCTATAAAAAATGGAGATGGATCCCAAAATTCACCTCTGGCTCATGCACCTACTCAGGCAGGGCTGAATCCTGCCTTGCTGCCAGTGGTGGCATGTGGAAAGGCAATGCTCCAAGCACATATTGCAGCTCATCAGCTCAGCATGTTGGACATAGCTGGACTTCAGCAACCTTTTCCCCTCTTCTCCTTTCAGTCCTGAGAGCTCCCACAAGTACCTGACTTCTGCAGATGGACAGCAGAAAAAATGAGGCAAAGTGGAAAAGAAAAAAAAACATGGAAAGATGTCTATAGAGAGGATGGGTAAATCTACACAATAATATAGCAGTTTGAAATTAGGAAAAAAAAATAGAAATTACTTGGAAGGATTTAATAATAATTCTTAAAAAAAATCTGAAGCAATTACATAAAGCCAGAGTGAGCAGGGAAGTTGACAAAGGATTTGATGAATGTGCATCTCAGCTCAGCCTTATAGAGCAACTCTGAGGCTGGGCTTTGCTAGCCATGAATAGCAATGAAACCCCCTCATATTCCGTGGATTACTCGAGATAAGCAGTGCAAACACAGTGCATTGCCCAGTCCAAACTCATAGTCCTTCTTTATTGGCCACTACCTGGGGATCTTGGCAGGCAGAAAAACTGCCCACGAGCAGTGTTGGCAGTGAGAGGCTGCTGGCAGGATCTGGGATTTGAGTGTTCCTGCAGATCTCACAGAGATGAGCTTGGGCTGAGCCTCTGAATACTCCACTGCTCTCTCTGCTGTCTTTTATAGGGCAGGACAGGCTGTGAAATCTCCCAGGTATGCAATGTTTAATTAAAAAGCTCTCCATTCTGCAATTTTGCTAAGAGAGCAGCTCTGTCCTGGATTTTCTCTTTCCATCTGTGACTCAGAGCCTACTTTCTTACTTGTGGGTGTGAAAATATTTTGGAAGTTGGATACTTGTGCAGTCTGTCCAGATACTGAATATTTCCTGCTCCTAATACATGCAGGGATGTGATTTCCACACATCTGGATACCAAGAGAGCTAGGAAATCACCTCCATGGGGGAGATGTGGGGTTTAGAAGATAAAGTTCCAGCAGTTGTTTTTATAGCAATTGACTCCATAACCTTGGCACAACACTTGACTTCATCTGTAACCTGAGGGTAGTGAAATCAACTCTTGTTGAAGCAGTAATATCTTAAATATTTACATTTCTTGAGTGAAGGGGACTTAAACAGAACTTCCATCACATGGACAGCTTACAGATGCCTTGAATTTCATGAAAGTTCAGAATCTGTGATTTCATATGAATAGGTTGATATATATTAATGGAATTTCATAATGTATTTTGACCCCAGCTGTTGTATTACATTCCAGAGATTTCCCCTTGTGCCATTCAGATGCAAAACACCATGTCAGGCAGTAATAAATGTGAGCCACACAAATGGGAAAACACAGAAATTCCTCAGGTGTAATGACAGGAGTAGGTTGGTGATAGTTTGTGTGAGAGCAGCACCAGAGCTGGGAATGGATTGTTCTTCATGTAAAAAAGAAAATGGGGACCCAGGTTAGCATTTCCAAGACTCAAGTATTGGATTAACACAATCACAAATATGATTAAGGGCAGAAAACCAGTGTGACTGTTGAATATTTTCTTCACATTATTTCTCTAACCATTATTTGAGATACACTTCAGCAGTCCAATTTTAAGATGTCTCACAGAGTGGCAGGCTAAATTCCCTTAATATTCAAAATAGGCTCCTCTGGAACATTATTAATCTCACCCAGTTTCAGTGTCTACATTATTATGAGAAGCATCTGACTATAAAAGTGCCAGCCTCGGCCTCTCTCTGCTGAGAATGAAAGTTGGAGGCAATTACTGTGCATGTGGGGAGTCCATTGCAGGTATCTGACATTAAGGGAGAAGAATTCCTTATCTTCCTTCAGCTTTTCCATTACACAATCTCAATCTACCCTACAAAGTAAAATACTTGAAAAATGAGCACCCCAGGAGGAACTGTAGAAGGGATATGGAACCTCCAGGATAGTTTTGAGTATGATGGTTATTATTGCTTTGTATAATATAAACATGCCATTAATTGAGGACTTGAGGATTTGGTGACCAAAGAATTTCCACCAAGAGAGATGAAAGCAGTTTGGAAAACTCCCAGTCTTTCCTTGTTTGTCAAAGACCTGTTTCCAGAATTGGACAGTAATGAGTGACAGAGTTTGATTCTTACAGAAGAAACCCATGTACAGATTTCTGCTTCAGAAGGCATGCCAGCAGCTTTCCTGCTTCACAGGGCAGATCTGGGAGTCAGACCCAAACATAATAAATTTGTTCATGCCATGGGAGTCAGGCAAACAATTAGTGACACCTGTACCTGTTGTCTGGTGTTTGAAATCCTTTGTTTCGCAGTCTAGAAGGGAGTAGGAGAGCTTTATGCCCAAGGATTACTGTGTCCATGCATGGAGTCACCAGATTAGTGATGGCATGTCCATCGTTCTGTGTTTTCTTCTGCTGCTGAGCAGAGATAACGTGATGGGAAGAACAAAGCAGATTCAGCTTTTTCTGCATTTGTCCCTGCTTTGTTGGATTTGCAAGAATTTTTCTGCTTCCCACCCACCGGTTTTTAAAACACTTAATCTCATGAATATAATCTCATAGTAATGATGGAAGTGGTTTATCCAGATCTGGTAGGTCATACTGGCTCTATGGGGCTGCACAAGTGTGGCCTAAAACCCATATGGATTGAGAGTCTGAGCCATATCCAGTCATTTCTGTTGGCCTACACAGGAAAATTCATGGTAACAAACTGAATATAACAAACAAAAGATGAGGTAACAAGCTTGAAACCACAAAGGAGCAATTGCCTTCTGACCAACAGCAAAAGAAAAGTGAGAAAAGATCAGTGTTCAAATCCTCCTACCTCTGTGAGTCTCAGCAAACCACCATTCCCTTAAAGATCCGTGTGAATTTCTGTAAAATCTTCAAAGCACACTTCAAGGGGAAACACACTTACAAAGGAGTGAACCAGTGGCCCTTTCTACTACTGCTTTGAGGAATTCTTTCCACCCTTATGTAAGTCTGCTACCTCTTTGGATCAGTTTCTCTGGAAATTCATAACAAACTCAGACTACCTTGGTCAGAAACGAGTGTTTGCACCGAAGCTTTATACTTTCCTTTTGGGATGTAGCTTCTGTGGAAAGCACATTGATGTTTTAAAGCCTTTTGAAACCATGGAACATTTCCTGCAGTTCGCTGCTTTTGCACCATCTAGCACCTGAAATCTTCTCATCACCAAAGAGGTTTTAGAAGGCATAATGCAGCCACATTTGTCATTCAAACTAGATGTGATGGGGTCAGTCTTGGGAAACAGGATTAAAACCTTTGAGTAACCTTCAGATTCGTGCAGCCCCTGGTGTGTTTAGTTCTTCAGGCCCTGTCAGCCAGTATTTAATTGCTACCAGGGATCCTGGTGGTGTAGCCAGTAGGAGACCATTTAGCTGCTATTGGTGATTGTGTCTCTCAACATTTGTCCATCGTGAAATGAATTAACAGTCTCCAGGCCTCAGAATAAGTGTTTGGTCAAATTTTGTGTTGTTAGAGTCAGGCACAGCTTCCCAGAGGTGGTAATTCCCCTGCAGGTGCTGCATGCAGCGTGTGCCTGCGATCCGTACCCCGTCCCTCTCCGCCGTGCTCTGGGCTTTCCATCTCACTGGGCTGATGCTCACAGGATTAGAGAACCTCACTTTATCAGCCTGGGATTAGAGGGTGGCTGTAAAACATTGTGCTGTTTTCATTGCTCTCAGGGTGGAACCTGCGCTTACCCGGATCAAGGAGGATCGCAAGCGGATCATCCTGCCCGCGATTGACAACATCAAGTACAACACCTTTGAAGTGCAGCAATACGCCAACGCAGCCCACGGCTACAACTGGGGGCTCTGGTGCATGTACATAATCCCACCACAGGACTGGCTCGATAAAGGGGATGAGTCAGCTCCCATCAGGTAAATCTCCCCCGTGCTGTCACTTTGGGCTGAGCGATGTTTCCATCTCAGCTGTCTGCCAGGGGGAATTCGGCTGAACGAGGCCACAGGCTTTGTGCAGGAATAACAAAGTGAGGCTGGAGAAAACGGATGGCTCTGTAAAGCTGTGGATGTGTGTGCTGCCTCTCAGAGCTGCCCCACAATGTACACAAGTCCTCTGGCTCTGAGCGTGTGCTTCAAGCACATGTTCTGGCCATTGGTAGGATAGCAGGGTCCTTTTCATCCAAACTTTTATTTTCCAGTAGACTCTGGACCATTGTGTGTATGAGAAACAAAGGAATTGTGTGTCCTGTTCTGTGGGCAGCAGTCTCAGCCATCAGTCCAAACCCAGGAGCGCCACTAGGAGCTGTGTTTGAGAGCTGCTCTTTTTTTCCTTTCTTTGGGGTTTTTTTGTGTTGTTGTTTTTTTTGGTGGGTTTTTGTTGTTGTGGTGGTTTTTTGTTTGTTTTGGTTTGATTTGGTTTGGGGGTTTTTTTTGTTTGTTTTTTTTTTTTTAAAGAACTTTGCACATGCTCAGAGTTTTCCTGCTGGTTGAATTTTAAAATGAACCTACACCAGACCATGCAGTCAGTGTGTCAATTTACTTTTCCCTATAAGAGAACATTTTACATTGCAGAAATGGAATTTTCTGAGGAAGTGCTGTGACAGGAATTGTGAAGGTATTTCTGAGAAGTGTTACAGTGGAAAACTGGAACTGATGTGAAAAGGGCTTTCTCTCCCCTTCATTTGAATATTCACATCTAGATTTTCATCTCCAGTCCAGATGCTTGTCTAACAGCTCCTCTGGGACATATTCTGCTGGGTTAAGGGCACTGTTGTTACCAACTCTAGAAATAAATGCTAAAAATTTGAAGCCTAAGTATGCACTTTAGGATACTCTTATTTTTAAGACTGCTTAAGAGGAGCACGAATTACCACCTTAAAGTCATCTTCATTTTCATGTATATCAGCTTCATCTTAAAATAAGGTAAAACTCTACTGCATGGTCCCAGTGTGGGCTCTGGCAGAGGAGCTGATGTACTTCCCTTCCAGTCCAAAGCTTGAGGGATCCTGAAAAGTTCATCCAGGCCCCTCAAACAGCACACCCTTCTGAACAAAATGCAAGTCATCTTTTGGAAGTGAAGACACTGACACTGGTCCCATTTCTGAGTGATCAGTGGGATGGGACCACCTCACAGGATCCTTCCCGTATGCAGAGTAATATTTTAATCTGTATTTAAGCAAGTGTTGCAAGTTGTACTCAGGTTCATTCTCATGCCCTGTGACTGCAAAACAGAGCTATACAGTAATATTAACCTTATTTACTACAGGACAGCACAGTCCATCATCACTGACCTTTTGCTTGGCTTGAAACCTCAATAAGCAGGGAAGTAATTACTTTGGAAATCAGTTTTCCTGGATAACACACCCTGCTCACCTCACATTGTTTTAGAAGTGCAGATGTTTTATACCTGTTTCACTCAGCCCTGAGAAAGTTTATTGATAAAGGAAAATTACTCATCCAAAGCTTTCAGTCCTGAAAGGTTTTGCACACTTCATGACTCACAATTTATATGTGAAATCACTGCAGTAATTTTCCCACAGATTGCTCCAGTATTTGAGTATCTTCTGTTCTAGAGACAATCATCACGTAACAGATAAGACTGAACTAAGAGGTTAAACCTCAGCAATTAAGGGCCTGATTTACCATGGACTTCCTCAGATTTATGTTCAGGCTCTTGCTGGTGTTATGCTGGCACTGAGCTGGACTGAGACAGAAGTGAACAAATCCAAACTCAAGCACTGAGCTGGGTTAAAATCTGATGCACGTGAGTAGCTGGTGCCAAAGAGCAACAATTTTATCCCAAACCCAAATGAAGAACCCCTCCAATTCAAGAGTGCATAAACTGCCCAGAGACAGGTGAGACAAGCAGCAGAAGGAGGAGAAAACCCAACCCTTGCTGGCAAATATCAGGAGCACTGACACACTGTGTCTGCCTGAGCACCTCTTCTGCAAATTAAGAATTGCATGCCTTAAAACTCAGGGACATCCACATGGAACCATGAACACTTCCATGTCTCCCTGGGCACAAGTTCTTTGAAGGCAGGGATTTAGGAGAGCAGGACATCCACTTTATGGCTACACTGCTCTGTGTGCTGAGGGGCCTCTGAAGCTGGAGCACCTGGATGGATTTGCTAAAGCATTTGGCTGTTGTGTTGTTCCTGCCTGTGGAAATATAATGTGATTTTGTGGCTTTTAAGTGACAGGGAAGTGTAATTATGGTAATGGAAAGAGTGACTGTGTGAGTGTTATTGATGAAAACAATCAGGAAGCCTGTCCTTAGGATTGAGATTTAAAAGCAGTCATAGTGGGAGCTTAGTAGCTGTGGAGTATTTAAAGTGTGTTTTCAAAAGGAAGGCAGGCAGGCTAGTGAGCAAACTTTTAAAAAAAAAATCTCAAATGTGACTCTTGGTTTGGTACAGGTTTTGGTCTTGTAACCAGTGTTCCAAACCACATATTACAACCATGATTCCTGTTTCAGCTCACTTTACAGGACATGAAAATGGGTGCACTTTAATGGTGTTTGAATCCATGTGTTTGTCCTGTGCATTTATAAGATTGCAAAGCTGCTCATCAGCATGGAAACTGCAAGTTCATTTAGTCCTTCCTCACTCTGATCCTCTTAAGGCTTTCTTTGACAGCATGTAGTGGGTTTGGTTTGTGCTTCTCTGTGTTTTGTGAAAGGAAAGGCTGGTAATAAATAACCCTGTGACTGGCTTTGTGGTTGCTGTAGCTGAATATTTCCTGACAGATCTCCAAAGGGATTTGAGATTTTCAGCATTAAAAACATGTGTACCCTGGTCTCAGTGAGGATCAGAGCCCTGGCATTTCTCATGTTTGTACTGTATGAATAAATATCATCGATGTGCTGAATGGAGTGAGGCGTTTGGAAAGCAGGGTCCAATTCCTGCTTTCTTCTGGGACTACACAACAGATGTATTTCATTCCTAAGAATTCTTCCATTTGAAACCTGATTCTCTGATTTCTTGAACACTGACACTGGTGTGATTCTACTCAGCCTTGCTGGGAAAGAGCAGGAACTGTCCTTCCCACCAGTGTCCTGTACTCTTGGGCAGACATGTCAAGTGTGCACCATAAAATGTCACATCAGCTGTTGTGAGCTAAGTGACAAAGGGGACGTGGCCTTGAAGTGCTAACAAAGCTAAAGAAATAGCAAGAACAAAGTGTCAGATTTTGTAAAGATTTCTGATTTCTGCACTTTAAAGTCGGTTCTTTTTTTCCCCACACGTTAATACTCTGAGCTTCAGAACAATTGATGTTCCCCGAGTTGGCTTCTGCAGGCAATCCATTTTACATGTTTGACATTTGAGATGTAAGATGTCTGTAATGTGAAGATTTAAATGAGGATTGTTATTTTGACACACTGTGTCCATCGCGTCATTTTCCATTTGTGTTCCTGCGAGCACGCTGCCCCAAAACGTCCTTATCATCTGGCAACAAACTGTGTAACAAAGGAGCCTATTTCAGAGGGCTTCTGATGAATCTGGCCATGCATTGAAACAAGCTGGGTTTTTTAATGTGTGCTGTATATTTTTTTATTTTCTGGGTTTTGGAACAGCAAGGAAGGTTTCTGGTATTCTGAGCTCTGGCTCTGACTTGTCTTCCCTCACCTGCCGTGATTATGATGGACTGCTCTGCATTTGATTCCTTGATCAGCAGCCACCAACATTAGAGTCATTAGTCAGCCTCACCCAGCCAAGCACTGCACAGCTTTTCATTTTATCTTCCTCCAGCAGCAGTGGTGCATTTCATTGTTGCATATGTTCTCACTTACTGCTTTAATATGCCATAGCTTGGTACCAGTAGGGATGTGTACGTACATGCACTGCATCAGCTGCTCCAGAAAGTGCCAGTGCCTTGCTCATGGACATAAATTAGAGTTTGATGTGCCCCCAGTGAAGTGTTTTGTGCTGCTTTCTCTATCTGGGGGTGTGTGTGCCCATCTCACATGCAAGCCAAGCCCTGTGCTGGTCTGCAATAACAATATTGATGAAACCAATCTGGGCTGGGAAGAAATCCACCTGTATACCTGAGCTTAGGAGCTAAAGTCCTTCATGATAAACCATGCTGCCATGTAATAATAAAACTGGTGAGTGTTTATTGGCTGCTTAAAACCATCTTTTCAGTTTTTGCTTCACAGGAGCCTGTAACAGAGCAGTGTCACTTTTATTTGTCTGGGTTCTGATGGGTGTCCTGCCTGTTCCAAAAAATTTCCTCCCATCAGGAATCAGAGAATTATTCTACATCCATATTTGCTTTGCCTTTCTAGAGGAGCATTAGCTTGTCATCTTGTCATTTTTTTCCCCTGTATCTCCTGAGCAGCAAATCTGTCCTTGAGTTCTGTTCTCAGGGCTTGGTGTGACTCTTCCTCGCAGAAGACATGAGTTGTAGGAGAAATAGAAATACTTCTGCAGGTGCCCTGCAGGTTTCCCCACTTACATGTCAGACCAGGGCTGAGGCACTGCTTAAGAACCTGAATCAAAGAAACATCCTGCTGGGAGAGGTGGAACACTCAGAGATATGACGTGTGATGTGTCATTTGAAACTCCTTGTCTCTCTCAGTATGCCTGTATGTAGACATTTATGCTTATATATTTATTTATGCTTCTATTTGGGTTTGAATTTATGTATTTATTGCGAGCTTTTGTCAGTTTTTCTGGAAATTGCAGTTGGCTTCTCAGGAAACTGTTTCAAATGTGACCTGATTGCATTGTGCACATATGTATATATAAATGTATATAGAAATGAATATATATAAATATATGCTGACCTTAAGGCAGGAGAGAAGGATGCATAAGGCAGAGGAAGACTGACTGTATCAGGTGCAGCTTAGTCCCCATCCCTTTCTCCTTCACTGGCTCTTGATGAAGCCCCCAGGCATCTCCCTGCAGGAAGGGGAAGGAGGGGGATGCACCTGGCTGGAGAAATAGGTGTCAGCACCTGCTGGAATTTTACCAGCAGAGCTGTGCTCCTGGGGATGTCACTGACACAAAATAGTCCTGACTCAGATCTGCAGCAAATGCCTTTGTTGTGTGCCCTCTGTTCCCTGTGTCCCATCCCATGGCAGGCACTGCCCTGCCCACACAGGGCCTCTCTTCCTGCTGCCACAGGCAGGGAGGGATGGGGAGCTCCAGAAGCCCCTCTGTGCTTCCTCCCTTTGCCAGGGCATTACCCACAGCAGTGTTTCTCTCATGTCTCCTTGCTACAGCAGTGCTATCAGGTAATTCCCCCCAGCTGACTATGCTGTATCTTTCTCCAGTGCAGAATCAATACCATTCTAGGCTGCTTTTAGCTGCAAAACCCATTTTGCTGTGTTTCCCACATTATCCTTTGAGTGCTGCTGTTGATTATAATTAATGCTTATAACATCCTCCATTGTGTCAAAGAATATTCAACAGATCAATTAAGTTTCACAACACCTTTGAGGTGTTGGTAAAAAATAGTACATTTCTAATTGCTGTTTTCTCCTTCTAGAAGTGTCTCTGTTTTACTGGAGAGTGCATGATTAAGGGAAAAGGTTGTTTTATATAAAGCAGGTTGTGCTCTGAAGCTGTGAAGTGCTGAGGGCCCTCACCTCCTCATGTGCTGCCCCTTGGGCAGTGAGCTGGGGGTAAGAGGAGCTAACACAGCTGCTTTTGCTCATGTGGCCATTTCTAGCTTTCAAGAGAATCTGCTGCACTGCCCTAAAAGTGGTGGATGTACTGGAGTATTTCAGGTACTGGAAAAATCCAGTTCTAATGCCAAGTGAGGGCCTTGAGCTTTTTCAGCACATTTTTTGAAGTGTTCACAATATGTCAGTGTGATGCTGTAGTCCAGTATAAAATTATAAAATCTGGATGTGGTTCCTTCTGTCATTGTTCTGCTGTTGTTGCTTGCTCCTGAAAACTTTTTTTTTTCTTCTGAAAAAGCTGTGAAGGCTTGTGAATTCTGTATTTGAATATATGTAATGAGAAGAAATAAACTCTAGAAGGGAGAGAGGGAGTTGCAAAGACAGTCCTCAGTGGCATTCATCTCTGAGTGATGATTATGTAGTTGCATCTAAAATGTATTTCCCACCCCTGTTCAATTAACAACTCAATGTTTTAATGGACAGAGCCTATAGCTGCAGAAATCCATCCCCCAGAGAGAGAGATTCCAGCACCTGAGAGTGGTGTGCAAAGACTGGCAGTGCCATTCCTCATTAGAAAGGGAGGAGACATCCTCATGGGAGCATCCTACTCCTGTAAGGAGCTGCCTCCAGAGGATTTTTGTGGGGGAGGCAGGGCTGGAAAAATAATGAGTCTAAGCCCAAACTAGAATCTCAGTTTTGCAAAGCAGCGATGCCTTGATCCAGTGAAGCCTGTGTTCAGCTTCAAATACATGAAAAGTAAAATGAAACAAGTGGTGTGAGTTTCTTCCCCCCCATCTCCTTTCCTCTTTTATCATAGGTAAAATTTTAAAAAATATACCTGAAATATTCCCTCCAAGGCTTATTTCATTGCAAAGGTACCGAATTTCCTTACCTTGGTTGCATCCTTCTTTTAGTTTAGCTCCTAGACCAAATTTATTCCTTGTTAGTCTAAGATATGCTTTTCAGTGGTACAAGATGTGAAATCAAGATGTATATAGGAAATGTCTCATCCTGTGTATGGGAGAGCTCTCAGCTTTTTTAGGCAAATCTGTTTCCAGGCTTGGCTCTGGGAAATATAATCAGGAAGATGTATTTTATCAATTAACTTGAATCTCTAAATGCAAAGATCCTGGTGTATAAATATATGCATCAATAGAGGATGGGAGTACCCAGCCAGGAGTATCCAGGACCCTGTGTGGCTTTTGTGGAGCTTTGAGACCACTTCTAACTAGAGAATGATTCAACAGAAAGCCTTCAGAAATTACAGCACCAATAGAGGAGTACTGGGATTTCTTGCATACATGAAGTGCATTGTGATTGATGCTAACAGGTAAATTTAGAATATAAACTTGAAGACTCAGAACTGTTTAGTCTGTGTAAATTCGTTACGAGGTGGGGTCTGTAGGAGCTAATCAATGGCTTAATTTGTTGCTTTCATCTCTCCGTGCAGGACACCAGCCATGATCGGATGCTCTTTTGTGGTGGACCGAGAGTATTTTGGAGAGATTGGCCTGCTTGACCCTGGCATGGAGGTGTATGGAGGAGAAAACATCGAGTTAGGCATGCGAGTGAGTAACAGAGAGGAGACCCTGTGCAGTGTCTGTGTGCAGGGTGCTGGGGAGCCCAGCAGAGCTGCTGCCTGACTGATGGGCTATTGATGCTGCAGCACTGTCTGGAAGGGACAGTGCCAGTTAAATGAATGTTCCTGGCCTTACAGGCCTTGAGAGAGCTGATAACAGTCAGGAATATGCTTTATTTGTTCATCCTGTCAGGGTCTGAACCCAGGGAGAAAGGAGGGATGGGGAGCTCCAGAAGCCCATCTGTGCTTACTCCCTTTGCCAGGGCATGACCCACAGCAGTGTTTCTCTCATGTCTCCTTGCTACAGCAGTGCTATCAGGTAATTCCCCCCAGCTGACTATGCTGTATCTTTCTCCAGTGCAGAATCAATACCATTCTAGGCTGCTTTTAGCTGCAAAACCCCCTTTCCTCATGCAAACAGCCACTCTGAGTCTCCATGTGCTCATTGCCTGTAGCTGAGGTTGTACATTTGTGGTCTAACAGATGCAATATCTACAGAAAACTAAGGCCAGGCTGGTAGAAGTCAGTTGTAATGTTCATCATACACACATTATGAATGATGGGAAATTTACAACTCTAAGGATCCTCCTTACAGAATAAGAACTACAGGGTGCAGGTATTCAATCCTATTGGACAGGTCAGTGTGAAGTGTGGACAGATGACTTTGGAACAGCATCTGTCCCTGTGGCCTGGACCTAAAGGAGGTTTGATACCTGTGATTTCATGTCCTTGTTTTCAAGGTGGTGCTTGCCAGCAAGTCCCCCTGAAGCCCAAGGAACATGTCTTTGCTTAGCGTTTGAAAATTAGGCCGCTTAATGTTGCATGAACAGAGTTTCCTCATTATAAAGCTGACTGTTTAATTATTTTCCCTTTACTCTTTATCCCCTGCTTCCCAGTAACATGTCCCTGGTGCATGTAATGTGCTCATTAAAGCATATATTCTGCTCATGGTGAAACATTGAGCATCAAATTAGTCCATTCTTTATCTGGCTCTTTTTTCTTTTCTAAAATGGCTACAAACTCCTTCACACCACTGGGCTGAGGAGGAAGGTCACTGCAGCGAGAGTTTATTTTCACATATGGGTGTGTATTTGTTATTCCAGCATTGCAAGAGGGATGGGGTTTGTAATGGGACTGTGTGAATACACTGCTTATACATTAAGGTTCAGAATTCACATAGGGGACAGAAAAACTGCTACCACAAATCATCCAATTTTCCTTAAGAGGGTCAGGCTATTACCAGGATTGTGTGAGCTTTCCTTTATCATTGTGCAGGGCTTTGAGCTGTTTGAAACTTTTTCCACATGGCTGCTCCCAGAATAGATTGAACACTCTGGCAAAACTCTGGTGTGGTTGATGAATAAGCCTCCTAAGAAATCTGAAAGCTGTCGCTCTTCCTTAGGCCAGGAGAACTTGCTGAGAACCATTAGGGCTCCTGGTAAACAGAGGCAAAGGTTTTAATAGGATTATGAAATAGCACTTGCTTGAAGAGACAAGGATTTGAGGTGAGCAAGGACGGGGTTTCAGGGACAGGACCTGTTAAAGCCTGGAGAAACCTTGGATCTATAAACCAGCTCTCTTGCTTTGGGTTCTATTTTGATTTGGTTTGTTGTTTTTTTTTCCCTATAAGAAAAGCTAACCCTACTGTTTGGAAAAGGTTTTATGAAAGTACAAGAGTGTGAGTTTGCTGTGAAATAAGCTGTGTGTCCATAGCACAGGTCTGTTATTCTGTGTTTCCAGCCTGGATCCATCATGGTAAGTAATACACAGTGTCTGCCTCCTAATTTGCAAATCCTATGTGTGATCCCCTCCTGTGTGTCTTTCAGAGCTGTCAGAAACTAACAGTGTGAAAATGCACAGGAACCTTCTCCCTTCTCTCTAGGCTATTTATAAAACCACTGTGAATTTGCCAAGTTGGGTTTTTTTAACTCCAGAACCTCCAAGTAAATTGCAAAAAAAAAAATCACTTCTTTCCTTTCTGGTGCAGTGACCCATGCAGGGATATTTGGTGCATCCTCCCCACCTGCACAGGGGGATGCTGTTGACCATGTGTGACTGCTTATTGGAAATGAAGAAAGATAGAGAAAGGAATGATTAAATGAATGAATAAGTAAAGAACAAAAATTAATATAATAATAAATAATAAGATGTAGGGATAGTCGTGGCACATGCTTGGCTGAAAACAGTCCCTATTTGAAACAGCTGTAAAAATAATCCTTTTTAACTTTTTTGCAAACTATTATCATGTTATTGCTAAGAGAAAAGGGATTAGGTTTGGAGTGCCTGAGATAGATTACATTGCATCTAGTGAACTCTTGTTTAAGTTGTTTTAATAAAGTGAAATAGGGAAAGTCAGTGAAACTAATGAGCTGATTTGGGAGGATACTCTTTGATAACCCAGCTAATTCCCATGAAATCTATTGTTTATTAAAAAATCATGATCTTGGGTATTCCACAGTTGCCCTTTTCTAAATTCCACAGATGGAAACATTAAAATAATTAACCTGAGTGATTTTCTTTATTGAATATGAATAAGCAGTGCAGAAACAGACTAAGGCTACCCAGTGCGCTTACTGAAAATATTTAAAGGCTCTGCAGCTCTTTTTTAAAGTCCTATTATTTTCTGTGTAAACTTCACAGTGGTTAGAGCTGCAACATTCTCCTGATGGGGGGACTGTATGCTGAGCCAAAGTCTGTTTGCCAAGAGAGGCAGATTCTGCTTTGGTTGAGAAAAAGCATCAGCTGTTCTGGGAAATAAAAGGGAGATGGGCACATTTGCAGGCTTGTGATAGTAAGGAAATAGATGAACACTTACATAATGTCACCTTGTACTATATTTTTTAAAGGTGACAGTTTCACCACAAGGTGGATAAACTGGGGGGATTCTGGTAGGACAAATGGTGCTATTCTCTCACTGTTCTCCAACCAGCTACTGAAGCTGATGGGAGTTATTATTAGCACCTAAACACAGGAAATTACAACATCCAGTCTTGGCTGACTCCTCTGTGGATGAGTTGCCCTTCATAAGCACAGGCTGAAGACACCCTAAATTCAGGGTAGATAATTTTTGCTGCTCCTGAACATCAAATGATCTCTCTGTCCTGTAGTACAGAGAGATGTCCCAACAGGAAAAGAAATTCAAGCAGTGCTTGAATGTGGAGGAAGACAGGAATCCCTTTAAGTGAGGGACCCAAATTATGACCCTGTAAGAAACTGCATGGTTTGCAAGCATCATGTGAGTTCCACTCCTAGTGGGAGCTACAGACACACTTAATTATTTAGAAAGGGATCATATAAGCATTGAAAGCCTAGTTTATGATTTAACCTAATACAAGCAGTTTATGATGCATCTTTTTATAGTGAGTCATTAATCATTGCACTAAGGATCCCTCACTTCCTCTGGTGCTCCAGTGATAAGGTGAATGAATTGCTGTTCTTTTTACTTTGTGCCCATCAGCTGTAATGGTGGGTGGGAAGAGATCAAGCATTTATTTTAAAGGATGCTCTAGCAGAAATTAAGTTTTGCTTCCACCATTAAGAATCCATAGAAATTAAATTTAAAAAAAAATATGTTTCCACATTGATTACTGCAAGAAAAACTCCTTTTCTTTTATGGCCAGTATCAGACTGCTTTATCCTCAGTAGCACTGTGTCAGCTTCAGCAGGTGTGTCCCACTTAACTCTGGCCAGTTCTGTGGCCACTGTCAGTGGAATGTCTCTGGGAGCACAGAGCTCCTCAGGACTGAGAAGAGCTGACCCCAAGCAGGATCCAGCTCAGACCCCATGTGCTCTCTGGTGTTGTGATTTAATTGGTCATGGAGGCCAAGCTGAAACCATGGGCTGTGTAAAATGCAGACCCACCTCTGGCTTACACCTTTTACTGTGTATGCTGTAAAAAAAATCCTGGTGTAGATGCACTGAAATCTCTTTATGAGGAAATGAAGCTCGTTACCTAATGGGCTTCCATACACAAGCAAATCATTATATTTCCCAAACTTATGTTATATGCCCTGCCTTTACCTTCTTTAAAAATAGATGAACTACATTTTTTCTGAGCAGAAATGCTAATGGTAGATTGTTGAGTAGTGAATTTTTGACCTCATTTTATTACTTTTAGCTAAAGAGATTTAGATTCCTTTGAGCAGTCAGTGTTTTAAATGCAGATTCCAGACTGGTATGCTGTAATAAAAATGTCACAAGGTTTATGTATAGCAAACTTTAATTCTGAATTCTGGACAATGCTTTTTGCTCTGTGTGATTCATGAGGCCAGGTCCTTAGTCTTAGAACTAAATAGAAACTCAGTTCTGATCAGTTACTCCAAATTCCAGCATTTTTTCACACATGCTGTGGTAAAATACAAGTGAAAATTGTACAAAAATAGAGGTTAATCAAAATGTCTTATTATGGTGAATCTGAAAATACTTCATTTTTATTTTGACCTTTCCCAAGCTGTAATTTTCAGTATAAATTAATTCAGTTTTGACTTAATAGCCTTAAAGCCTTTTAGTTCAAAGACGTTTAATCACTTAAATGATGTTAACAAAACCCCACGGTTGCTGACATCTGAAAAAGTAGCGTGCTCTGTCCTTAGACATGCCTATTCACACTGGAGTGCAATAAATCAGCATTTTCAGCATGAAGTTAAATGCTATTAAAATGTTTCTGAGCAATTCTACACTGCCTAAGCAAAATCCTAATAAGTGATGTAATCTGCTGTTACTGGAAGTTGCCCCACTGCTTAGGCTGCAAAGATCTCATGATAAATCTCCCAGGTCTCACCCTCCTGCATAAGTAAAGGTGTCCCCTTTTACCATCTCCAGTTTAATTTAGTAGTTTTATAGGTATTTCCTAAGGGAAAAGAATGCTAAGCTTGTAGAGCCAAGCATTAAGAAATCCTGGAAGGATTGAAGTCGTGGTGCCTGGATTCCATTAATTCACAGCTCCCTTCCCTCTGCAGAGCAGGGATTGGAGCAGTAGGTTCTGTGGTGATGTGCAGAAGTGATGAGCCAGGTCCTCAGCACACCCAAGGCTTCAGCATCTCCTGGTTCCACTGGAGTTCCACAGGTTCAGGCAGGATGAGATTAGGCGTGGCATTTGTGTCCAGCAGCAATGCATTCTGTCTGGAACAGCAGACAGACTTTGTGGCAAGTGAAGGAGCTCGTGCAGGCATTAAATCCCAGCCTGCTGAACCCTGGAGTGTCCAAAACCAGCCAGAGCCAGCACTGGTGCTTGCCCATGGCCAGGTGTGCAGTGGCCAGGGCTGCAGAGGGGGATTGCTGTGTTAACAATGGGTGGGAGCTCAGCAGTCCCAGGGACTCTGATCCCAGCTCTGAGCTCAGATCCCTGCCCAAAACCCATCCAGTGCTGCCAGCAGGCAGTGATATGGTGGGAAAAGCAGATGGGGACAGGCTGATTGCACTGATAACCAGCGCTGGGGACAGGGTTCAAATGTCTGACCTCAGCCACATTTCACAGCAGAGGGTTTCCTCTGTAAAGGGTCTTCCCCATGTGAAAGAACTGGATGTGCAAACAGTGTAAAGCAAAGCCAAACAGCTAAAATGTGGCCCTGGGCCTGCTCTGATGAAGTTAAGAGTACCTGGGTTTTTCTCTGACCAGATTATTAATGTAGTCTTAATTGTACTTTTAATGGGATAGATGATCCTGGTTTTGGGGACAGAACCCAAATCCCTACCTGTCTCTAATTTCTTTGAACCATACTGTCCTCTTTTCTTTTCTTTCTTATTTTCTTCATTATTTTTCTTTTTATTAAATTGAGGATAACTTTAACCTAGCATGAAAAACAATGGTTTCATCAGAACACAGCACAGTGGTGCTCTAGCATGAAATTGCCAGCACACTACAGGACTGGAGCTTATGAGTACCTTTAAAAGAAACCTCTCTAAAGTGGGAGCATTGGAAATAGCTCAGAAAAGAGCATCTGGCCATTTGGCTCCAATATCACATCATGCTCCATCGAGTGTAACATTTTATGTTACAAACTCTTTCATGTACCAGGACATTATCAAAGCACAGGGCTGGAAATTTCAGAAAGAGATCAACAGCAAAATAACTGAGGAAAGGAAATGCTCCCTTAGTCTTTGCCACTTTCTTCTCAGCCACTTTCCTGCAGGTTTGATCTAAATCTAACACATGTTCCTCTTCAGAGGCAAGTGTGAACTGAAGGAGAGGGGGGGAGGAAATGAAGAGGAGTGTGTTAGTTGTGTTGAGATTGAAATAGTTTTCACTTGCCTAATGACGAGTCTGAACCAAACACTAGAGATGAGATTCAGCTGTTCAGAAACTTTCTGATACAACGTATTTTGTGCTGCAAAATAACAGCTCATGCAGAACTCCAAATAGTCTGTAGAACTCTAAATTTTGATGCTGACTACTGAAAGCCTGACTTGGGCTGTTTTCTACCCAGAGGTGCCCAAATGTCAGTCTTTAGCTTGGTCCCAGCACACCTGGCAAAAGATTTCTTTGAGTTTTTCTGGAACCATTCTGAATCTCTCTCAGAACCCTTAAAACAGATGGAAAAACAGTTCTGTGGAGAGCATCCTTTTTCCAGACAAAAAAACCAAGATGTGAAAGTGATCCAGGATACCAGCTGTTCCCAGAGAGAGGGGATGCCCCTTTCCTTATTGACTTTTTGAGTAGCTCCCCAGTTGGTTCTTATTTTTTGGGAATGAGAGGTTTAATCAGGAACCTCTAGGAAATACAAAGGGCTCTTAAGATGGGAGGAGTCCTTTCAGCCCAGATTTCTGCAATTGGAGCAAAGATTTGGCCTGGAGTGGTGTGCTGTGTGGTTGTCCCCAAGCCAGACCAGCAGCCTGGCTAAGTTCTGGAGGAGCAGCTGGTGGATGTGTGGGTCACAGTCCAAACTGCTTCCCTTGCCAGTGGCCAGGGCTGATGTGTGGCTGTATTGG
Organism: Parus major; assembly: GCF_001522545.3. Taxonomy (NCBI): domain Eukaryota; kingdom Metazoa; phylum Chordata; class Aves; order Passeriformes; family Paridae; genus Parus; species Parus major. The sequence goes on along the minus strand of NC_031784.1, from coordinate 5,738,837 downwards.
TTTCCCCAGGTGCCTCCAGGTAAATGACTTCATTTGGAAAAGTGCTTTTCAGCCTTAGGGCTGAGCTGTGAAGCTCCTCCAGGTGTGAGTGCAGGTCTGGAGGTGGGGCTGTAGATGTTTGAATGTACAGCTGAGGTGTCACCCTGGCAGGAGCGCTCAGGTCACCATTATTTATGACATAAACATATAAATTATCACCAGTGGCAAGCTGAAGTGTTTTTGTCATGGGAGCATGAGGGCAACAGAGCTGATCTTTGAGAGTTGCAGGTTTGGAGGGTTAAGAATTGTGGGGCCAAGGTTTGCTTGGCTTTGTTTTAATTCTGCCTGGGAGACTCTGTGAGGTACTATGACATCTTTTTTTGCTGTACATTTTTTGGTCTGCTAAAGAAATCTCTAACTGGCTAATAATTATCCTTGCACTAGTGTCACCTGAATAAGGCAGAGCATGTTGAGCTGATCTGTGTGACAGGTACCTCTGAGCTCAGGAGCAGGGAAGGAATAACACGTGTAGCTGTGCTGTTGGATAAAGGTCCACTCCTTGGTGCCAAATTTATCATTAGCTGCATTGTGTGTAAGACATGGAAAAAAGGGCAGCTTAACACTGTGCTTGAAAGAGCATTTTGTGTAGAAGGCAGCAGCAGATTAGCCAGCAGTGAGAGGTGCAGTTGGTGCTTTTCCCCCAAAAGAGCTCCCAGAGGAGTGAGAGACCTGGCACCTCCTGTTAGAGGAGCCAGAACAGGGCATGGAACACAGAACCAGATCCTTATCTGGCAAAGCACAGACAGCAAAAAAACCTCATTAAAATACTTACAGCCACAACATTTCACAATGCTTTTAAATTATGCTTTCTACGCAGGAAAAATAGGAAAGCAGGTTGGATGAAATGTTTTATTAGAGTGTTTATTGTAACACAGCTCTGTGTGTAGTTTCACTGCTTGCATGCTGCAGCCAGTCTAGATTCACATAGATAAATTCCCTCTGCATCCTCATATGTCATTGTTTCTCTTCCATGAGCATCAGATTAGATTTCATGGCTGTGTTAGACATATATTTAATGTGCACAAAAGCATTGGTCAAAATGCCAATTGTTTTCCATTGGTAGCTTTCTTTCAACATAATGGAAAGGTGTTAGCTATTTAAAAGAGAGGGAAAACAAACAAAAAATGACATAACTGTCATTTCTATTTGTATTCCAGGCTTAGAAAAAGCAGATCTCACCGAGAAATCATATTTAATATGACATACAGAATTTATAGCATGAGAAATGCAGCCAAGAGGAACCCAGAGTAGCAACAAAATACATTTGCAAAATCTGTTCTGGGTGCAACTGCATATCACATAGTCAAGTGTTTTGACTGTGATAAAATAATCTATTCACGTGTTTTAGTAAAACTGTAGCTGCATATTTCTACCTAAAATGCTACTTAGATTTCCTCTGTGTCTCTGAGAGAATGTCATTTGCACCAATATCTTCCTATCAGAAGAAAATCAAGTGATTCAATGACCTCAGAGAAGGTCCTGTCTGTAATTCCTGGCATGCTCTGAGGAAGCAGGTGAATGTGTTTTGTTTCATTAAACCAAGGGGAAACTGAGGCAGAAGGCTCCAAAGATGTCCTCATGAGATGTCTGAGAGTCATCTGATGGCAGAGCCAGGCTGAAACTATTTAAAACAAACTTTATTGTATTTCTCTACTAATTGGTCTGAATTGAAAACCTGAAATGATTACTGGCAGTTCCAGCACCTGCATATATTGTAAGAACTGCACTTGAAATGCCTGAGTGAAATTCCTGAGTGAAGAAAGGACAAGGGTGATGGACTTGAGAAGGAATGAGTGAGTCCTGAATTCTGGGTCTGAGTAGGAGTGCAAGAGCACATCCAGAGCAATCCCCTTGAGATCTGTTTTTCCTATTCCTGTTTCCAGATGGTGCTGCCCCATTGTGCTGGCAGGCTCCTGGTGGCACAGGACAAACTCAACAAGTTTCTGACAACTCTTCTGTGCCCAGGTCACCACCACTGTCCCTGATCCCCCAGGGAGGGGAGGTGATGCCATTTTCTGTCTCTGTCTCCCCTCCACTTGCCAAAACCAGCCCTTGGGGCCAGTCTGGCAGCAGTCTGCTGAGGACAGCGTGGAGTATCCTGCCTGTGCACACATACACATCATATTCCTTCTTCACTCCCTTCTCTCACCCTTCTTATCCCTCCTCAAGAAATCCATTGGCTCCTGAACACTTGTTCTGCAGGAATGTGCAGTCTCGAGCTGTGGTGCCTTGGAATGGCTACCTGGAACAGAGGTTACACTGAGTTAAGAGGACAAAGTAAGTATTTATCAAGGGCCTTCAATAAATACACCCTGGCAGCCAAAAGCCTTGCAGAGGCTACACCCAGGATGGACGACGGGCACAAGTTTTTCAGACAGAAGTAAGTTGGGTCTGTTTGCATATCAGGCATTAATCCTCCAATTATGGCTTCAGGAAATGAAGTCATATTCCCCCAGTTTGCTGCTTCCCCAATTCACTTTTGTTTATACTTTCCAGGGCCTGAGGCTGTAGGGTATCCTTGGATCACAGGCCCAGAGGGATTGTTTTGTAAAATGTGAAGACAATAAACTACACTTTACACAGGGTTTAGAGCTAGGCACTGATGCAGTATAGGATTTGAAAAAGACAAAAGCTAAACTCTCAAGGCATCATCTGCACGTGCTGGGCTGGCTGGTGGGTCTGTGAGCACTGAGCTGTGAGTGGTGCTGTATTCCTCTGTCTGTGGCTCAGCCTTTCCTGCTCCTGGCCGAGCATCTGCCGCCCTGCCATCGCGCCTTTAGCCAAGAGACGCCGATCTGCCAGACCCCGCCAGCCTCGGAGAGCTGCTGACACTTCAGCTCCAGTTAGCTGCAGTTCAAGGTCAAATAGGACTTTAAAATATGAATAAATGTCAGGCTTTGCTGGCACATCGATCTCAGTCTTTTTGATTACTGCCAGATCGCATGAATAAATTAGCCTTGACAGGTGCAATAAATTGTATAGACTACTGATCTCAAACAGTAAATGTTAGAGAAGGACGTGGAAGGCCTGGAGGGGAAAATACCCTCTGCAGATGCTTGCATTAAATGAGGTGAGCTTTGATACAGTGCTCAGGGGGTGATCTTCAGGCAGGAGGAGGCCTTTTGTTCATTTGAGATTCTGTGCCCAGCCAGGGCATGTCTCTGACTGTTGTATTGACTTCTTTGTCAGAAGGAGTTTGGGCTGCTGTGTGTTGAGAGCCAAGAGAGCTCTGGTGCCTTCCCCACCCTTCCAGGGGTGTGAAAATGGCCTGGGCTCAGGTCTTCTGGGTCCCAAGAGGGGACAAACAGCAAGTAGGTCTCTAACTACGGCAGAACAAAACTAGAAGACATTGGAAGTGGCTCTCGATATGTTGTCATACTGTGGTGAACACTGTCAAGCCACAAGTGACTTCTGTATGTCAGATCTTGGCTTTGCAGGGCCTTTTTTACTTAGAAACCAATGCTGATATTTAGAGAAACTCACATGACACAGAGTACACGCTTGCTTTCTCTATGATTCCCTGTAAAACATAACTGGGATGCTTTCTTTGCCTCTTATGCATAAAAATTAGCAATGCCAATCACTAGTTAATTTTATTTTTAGTGAAAGGTTTTTTCTCTTTTGCTGATTGCTAAATGAGCATGTGAAAAGAATTTGAGGATAGGGTGAGGGGTTTTTGTTCTTATTTCGTATATCTCCACCTAAGAACTTTCAGTTTTCTTAAATCTACAATCAAATATTATAATCCTCTCCAATATCAGACACATCACAAAGCCAGACTTTTTTGTCACAGACATTCAGACTTGTTCTTTTACTGATATCCTTTAATTAAGGATGCCCTCTTTCTGCAGCATCATGCACACATTCTGTCTCCCCATCTTGATAACTCATCTGTGTGTTTGTGTATGTAAGTCTGTGTATACATATTTATATGTAAGTAGAGGTCATGGACTAGTGCTCATTTTGGGCCATTCTTCCTCACAAGGGCTTCTGTGAAATACTTGAATTTATGCCAAGACACTGAGCTTCATAGTACAGTTAATCTGAAATGCACAATTTCAAATGCAGAAGCATTTTTCTCTCCAAAAGCAGAAAGCTAGGGATGTGCTATATTTTGTAGCAAGAGAATTAAAGAGAGAAACTTTGGGTTTGCCCCATCGATTTTACAAAATGAAAGCAGAAGGGTCTAAATTCAGTGGATTTTAAATTTTCATTGTGAATGTTCTGCATAGCTCCATTGTCTGAACTATAAATATACAGCCACCAGTTCTGTACATAAATTGTCCCTTTAATACACATAATCAATAACAAAGACTATTACAAGTCTGTTGTTTGTGTGCCAAAATGTTTGGGAGCTCTGATGAACTGATACATCTTCAATACATGTGTAGTGTTAGAATGGAAGGAGTTATTAAAAAAAGGATTTTTACTTGTATAGAAATACCTTTTTTAATATAAAAATAAGGTGGGGTAGACAGAGATCAAGACAGAAAAGTCTGGGGAAGAGAAAGGGCCTTTCCTATTACAAGATCTTCACCAGATGGGTGATAGCCTGCACACACAGGGCTAGGGAGGGTGTTAGGAAAAGTGATGAGAAAATGGGGTGTGTGACAGAAAGGAGGGTCAGCCGTGGTGCTGAGTGGGAAGAAGCAAATTGCCTAGCAAGAAGGATTTTGAGAATCATAGAGGAGCTCTGGGAAGATTAGCCAATGCAGGCAGGTGTCTCCAAGCCTCAAAATGTGTGCTTTTCTGATTACTGGTATTAGAGACAAAAAAAAATATTTACAAAGCGACAGAGAGGAAAATGAAGATTATATTTTGAGGGCCAGGGAAGGATTGTGCCAGAATTAGGAATCACAGAAAAAAAGCTGTTGAAGTAAATAGATAAGAGAGAAGCATTAGTATTGCTAGAACTGGGGCTTCTTGAACACATGCCAAATGAAACGTGGAGGGATTTGCTCATAAGAGTCGAACGATCTGCAGTCAAAAAGGCTGCAGAGATTATTAAGGATAGTTTTTGCATTCCTACAAAAGTGCTTCCCTGTTTCCACTCATAATAGCCATCCTTTTTCTGATCTGGGGACAGGGCAGCAGAGTGGGACATGGCTCTGATTTTGTGTCAAACCAATCTTTCCAAGGAACCTCCTGAGAGAAGAGGTGGAGTCTCGGTAAAGTCAGGTTGGAAACTACCTGTGGTAATACCAACTGCTTGGAATGAACCTGGCCCATCCCTGCAGGGGATGGAGCTGTGGATAATACATCACAGAGCCAAGCCCTCAGTGTTCTGCAGAGAGCACTCTGTGTTAAACCAGACCTGGTATAAACCAAATCAGTCCATTAACTTTCCAATTTTACCTTGCCTCCTCCTTCCCATCTCCTCCCTAGGCCAATTTTTAACTTGAGGGTCAATGTGTTTTGCTTCTGGAGTTGTGCTGGGGTGTTCTCTGGGCTGCAGCAGAAGTGGGAGGTGTTTTTGGAAAGCTGCATTCAGAGCCAGGCTGGTGTTATTCTGTGCTCAGTGGCATTGTAAGCACTCTCATTCGTACAGGTTACTCATGGTTTTCTCCAGCTGGAAGCACAGCAAAAATAATTGCTGAGGGAAATGTGGTTCATTTTTCCCTTTCCTCATTAATCCCTATTCAGTATCTCTTCAGGAAGATGCAGTGATGTGCCAGTATGCTGAAACTTACTTTCTCTCCCTTTCCATTCCCTCTGCCTGTTTTAATTAGGCATAGCCCTGTTGTCCATCTTACCTGAGCAACATTTCCTGTCATGTCAAAGGCAGTTTCTATGTGAAAATATAGCAAATTTTCACACTTATTAAGATGGCTTTTTTAAATCTTTACACAAAATTTTGTCATTCTGCATACCTCATGGGGCACTGACTTTTTTTCTAGAGTCTAGATGCGAAGGGCTGACTGTCAGCCTCGTCCCTATTTGTCTCTAGGTGCTTTCACAACAGTCTCTGGGGTAAACACAGATCTGCTGTCAGTTCTGCCTGGTAGTGTTTCAACATACAGCACCAAAGCAGGGCTAAGGAAGGTGTAGATGTAACCAGGCTGGTTGTGTGACAGGCACCAGCTTGTCAACCATGAAAATGAGATGCAGAGGGAGGTACATGTTTGACTTTGTTCAGTTTTCAGCCCTGGCAGGCAGGTGTGGTATGCAAGCAGCACTCATTAAATCCTCTCTAAGGCAGTCTTGGGGATTTGGATATCTTTTGCATTTTGCACATGGAGCTGGCAACAAAGCAAGTGTTTTGTGGGGATGGTGGAGATGAGCCACTAAAGTGTGTGAGACAAATGGCCAGGACCAAATCATCCTGAGCTGTCCAAGGGCAGTGTTGAAAATTCATACGATTTTCCCACCTTGGTTCAGCTTTTCTCCCAATTTTAAATCCTTTCTTTCTGGCAAGTCTTTAGACTTTTTCTCCACCTTCTGTCTCCTGTTCTTGCCAATGTATCTCATTCTATTTCATCACTCTCCTAACCCTCCCTCCGCCTTTTCTGGCTCGGCTCCACCAGGCCTTAATGTTCCACATTCTCCTCTAGCTGTGCCAGTGACTTATGAGCTCAGTGCTGCTGTGGACACCAGACCTCTTAAGTACCTTAGCAACTCCCAGGAAAGCTCATAAATGTCTTTCACAATGGATGCTCAAAGTAAGAGAAGCATTAGAGGTTTGAGGAGTTTCTTGCCTAATAGGAGAAGCCTAGACTTGATGAGAAGGGGAAAACCTATTACTCAGGGTAGAAAAATATAAATGTGTTTTTAATTGCAAGAACAACTAGCCAGGTGTCCTGTCTGTGACATGAAGTGGAAATGTAAAGGAAATGTTCTAGTTGGAACAGAAATTAATTCAGAGGAAAAGTAGAAGAGACTTATGTTTTGTAGGGAAGTTAGTCTTTGTTGATCATAGAGCTTTCTTTTGATATCCCCTCTGACGGTAGAAAGACAGTGGAGTAAAGACTTCTAGAGGTGTTATGTGTTTGAAATAAAAATTTGAAACAGTGACCTCAGGAAATGACCACAGATGTGAATGTAAATAGAATCTGATTAATGAGTTGAAGGAGGCCCAGACTCAGACAGGGAGAAGTCTCTGAAACCCTCAAAGTCTCGAAAATGAATCCTTTCTGAGGTTTGTCTGCTGTGTTCCATATACCTCTGTTACCTCTTGCCTGATTGTCTCTTCTGCTCCTTTGGTCTCTCTTTCTCTGTGTGGCTGGTTTGTTTTTTTTAATGCTGCCTTCTTTCTTTTCATCCACTCATTCCCTCAGGTAGTTGGACAAAGTAGCTCAGAATTATCTCATGCTAATGAGAATCCAATGCTGCCTTCCTTCCACTTGATGAAAACAGACCTTGAGGCCCCACACTTCACAAGGAGCAGATTGCATAATATTGACAGGGTTTTAGTACAAAAACAATCGTGGGGTGTAGAAGTGGAACAGAAAACAAATTTTAAATCCTTACAGTGCCATGTATCATTAAATCCTGGATATTTGGGCTAGGTGCATCCCTCTTCATATCCAGGGCAGCCAAATTGTTTTAGGGATGGTTTTAATGCTAATTACTGCTTGATATCATGGACAGGTTGATTTAGTTGATTAATTTGGATGTTTCAGCTTATGTGCATGAGTATTCCCAAACTAGTCAGGGGTTTTTCCAATAACTTGGCTGTGGTGGCATCAAGCTGTGGCTGACACTAACTGTGCCAGCTTATGAATTTTGATCCAGTTAGTCTTTTCTCTCACTTTGAACCAAACCATCAAAGTACCTATTTCATGTTTTTAAGCAATCACCTGTGGATTTCTATTGGTTTGCATCCATAAAATGTTACTGAAGGGTGTCTTAGGGAGCAGTTCCCATGGATGTTCAAAGCCACATGATTTGACCACCCTAACAAACAGATGTGCACAGACAGCTGCCTGCATGCAAGGCTGTGTTTGGAGTGAATGGTCATGGTGGAGGTTAAATGAGTGAGCCCATGCACACACTGCAACACTGCTGACATTCAAATGGCCAAATCCAATCTAAAGGGTCGGTGTCATCAGTCTGAGACACACTGTCTAATGTTTGCAGTTGTGCTTTTGTTTCATGTGTATTTGGGAGGTGACTCCTTTGGGTGTTTGTCTTAATGGGCTTTGGCTTCTGGAGAACATAAACCTTGTTTTTCAGAGGAACTTAAACTCTCTATCAACTTGACTGCCCAACAATAGGAGCACTCTGTCACCGGTGTTTCTTAGTGATTGACAGTCAGTACAGCACTCCAGAGTGACAATTTAACACTTTTCTACATATCCTTTAGCTAGCTTCAAGTGACATCCATGTGTTGGCTCCAGACAGTCATTTATAAGACTGTCTACATCTCAGACTGGTGCCAGATGAAGCATTAGATGTCATTAGCTGTGACAATGTGATATCCAGATTTCCAGTCCAAATCTGGGCTGGAATGTGGTGTATGTGCTGCTGTATGTAGGCATGAAGAACCAAGAAAGCTGATAAATTGTTGTTGGGGTTCATTTTCAGAGTAGTGTCTAGCAATGTGGCTGGGCAATTCCATTAATATTAATAGGAATTTAGCTGATAAATCTCCTTGAATAACTTTTATAAAATTTACCCTTAATGTGCCTTACATTTCAATAGGCTGAGCTGTGTTTTGAAATTCCATTTTAGAACAGTAAAGTGATAGATATAATAACGAGGGATATGCAAGAACCAGTGGGATGCATATTTCTCTGTGACACTGAAGACTTACAGTACTTTTAAATCAGAGCACCCTGGAATAATATTAATGAAATCCCCTTTAACCTTAAGGGGTAATTTTTTCTAAGTGATCCACAGGGGATTTGGCTGTTAAATTTCCATTAACAGTAATGGGATTCACAATATTGCAAAGCAAGCTCCCCACTAGCCACGCTGAAATTCCACCCCCTGCGGCAATTAATCATGCCCATTGGGCTCATTAATGGAAATATGAAGTGAATTATCTGGCTAATCATGCTATGTGATCAATTGGCTCTCCTGCAGTAATTGATTGCCAACGAGTCAAGACCAACCCGTGGCTTTCGTAGCCGGGTGACGACAGACGGGGTGTCCCTGTCACAGGTGGAAATGCCAATCACAAACCAAGGCTGGCAAGGAGATGTTCCTCCTTGGGTTTTCCTGTCTTCCTGGTTAACACTTTTCCAGCAGTCCTGCAGGGGCTTCCTTCCTTTGCCCTGGGTGTTGCAGTTTCCTTTTTTTTCCTTTTTCCTTTTTTATTTTTCCGTGCTTGGTTCAATCTAAGCCACTGAATTGATTGGTTTTGGGGCCTTTTTCCTCCCTGACATTCTGTGAAGACTTCACATTATGCCAGAATGTACCTTTAGCTGGGCTGCAGGCTCAACTCTTGAGGATATTTTTTGATATACATGATGGTATTATGGTTAAGCTAACTGGCAAACATGCAAATCCAGGAGTGCCATGCAAAATCAATAGCATTTCTTCAGGCAGCAGAACACTAATTTATAGCCACACTGCATGACTGTGTCGTTTTCCTAATGAATTCTCCAGTGTGCAGAGGTGCTCTAAACAACAAAGATAAATACTGGTGTGCAGAGGAGCATAATACAGATTTATAGCCATAATGGCACACAGAGTACAGATGTTTTGCATACAACCAAGATTGCTTTATGAGCTTTTGTAAGCAGGGGTATCTGTATTGTAACTAAAGACTGTTTTTCAGTGGAACTTGAAATTAATAAAGCCACAGGAATCTTCTTAAAATACATTTTGGCACCATCCCAACAGCAGTGTCTTCTGTGTGCCCCACTATGTTTCAGCTCTTACTGAGAGCTGTCTGATGACAGAGGTTGGGTGCTAAAAAGGGAGAATCCTTAAGATCACCTGAGCAACTTTGAAATGGATGTAATTGAAAAAGAACACTTACAGGAGCACTAGGCAATTTTTAAAATCCCTCCCAGAATGTGTATCAGGCTAGCCAGGCACCAACACAATGAAGAGCTTTTCATTGCCCACTCTCTCATTTGGCATAGAAACATTTAGTGCCTTGTTATTAACTTTTATATATTCAGGAGCTTCTTTCTGTGGAAATCTTGATTTTATTTTTCCTCTTGCTGGGGAAAATAAACCAAAGTGCTTCTGTTATTCTGTGTTTCTGTGGGGAACTTTACTAATGTACATAATATGCAACAGCTGATGGCAAGTGATGATAAGTTGCTGATACCACGGGGAGCTCTGGAATGAGTGGTTTACAAAGCTGAGTAAGTAATGAAAGTCCATAAACAAGACACTGCACGGAGCATCAGAGTGACAGAATTTTGGCTCCAAGATTGAGGCTGTTTGGCTGGTATTGGAAATCCATATAGCATCCTTCCCCCCTGGCATCTGCTACTTTGAGAAGGTTCAGTTCATCACAATAACAAATTAACAAATTCCAGCTAAGCCTGACTGCAGTCTGTGGCCCCTTGGGTGGATGGCCTTGCTGGAACATCCCACAGCTTGGTCTCACACTGCTGGGTGCTACAGGACCAAGCCTCTGTGGTCATTTGTCACTCCCTGACTCTAGGCAGGGTACCTGTGCTGATTTGTAGTTAATGCAGGTGATCTTTGTAGCCTTTCTGATCAATCCAACCTAATTAAAGGAGTAATTCCCTGGTTTTAGGGCCAATTTACCTTTCCAAGATGGTGTGAATGCCTGCAGCTGAACTAATAATGAGGTAGCATCTCAGAGCCAATTAAGTGAAAATGAATCAGTGGAGCCCATTAGACTTGGTAGAGTTCAATAAGGGATGGAGCAGGTGAATTTTTCCTTGTTAGGAACTCTGGTTCTTATGGAAAGTTAGCAAAGTCACAGCAAGCACCTTCTCACCCAGGAATGTCAGGCTCTGAGTTCCTGAAAGTAATCCTTCTCTTCAGCTTCAGCCAGCAAACTGATGGCTTCCTAAACAGCTGTGCTTCTTAGAGGTTAGGGATTCAGAACAACCTATAGGGAACATATTTCTGGGTGCTATTTTAGTGAATATTCTTGCAGATCAGCCCTTGTCCATGAAAAGATTCTATTAATAAAACCAGCTGTGGAACAGGAAGGGAGAATGGTGTTATTAGTAACTGCAAAACGCCTTCAAAGCACTATGCATCATCCAAATAATTTACTAAATGGTTTCTGAGAAGAACTATTAATTAACTGGCAAGAATGAGCCACATTAACATTTGTTTATTGCACTATGTCTGTTGGCCTCATGGGCTTGGACCAGAAGAGAAATTATCCCAGAGGGGCAAATTTTAGCTGTGCCCTGCATGGACAGAATAACTCAGTAATTCACACTGTGAAAGCTGCTTGGGATTAAGGCCAGATGCAAAGCTGTGGTGCTGTAGCTGTTTGAGCCTCAGTTCTGCCCTCCTGTCCTGCCTGATTCCCAGTCTTCCAGAGAAAAAATTCAGTGGTTTTATTTTAATTAGATATTTAATACTGTGAAAATCAATTTGATGATAAGAAAGAACACATTATCTATGTAATTTAAAATATGTATTTGTTTTTCTCTTCTGAAATGGGACAGATTTCAAACATTGATTCATTCTGTAATTCGTTTTTTCTCTATTGAAAAGTGCCTTTCAATAATCCCTATGGTACAGAAGAAAAAATAATCAGATTTTTTTCAGTCCTTCTCTCTACTCTTTTTTCACACCTCCCTGTGTTTCTGTCTCATCTTTCCTTCTGTGTGCAGATCATTAGGGTTTGTTCATTCAAAGGCAGAGTGGGATGTGCTGGTATTGGAGAAACACACCTGAAGCCTGAATTTGCTCCTGCATCCAGGTCATCCCTAGAACAAGAAGATCCAACTTGCTTCTCCATTTCCCCTTTGAGGCGAGGGAATAAAGAACAACAAGTGTGTTGTGTTTACCTGAATGCTGAGAAAACTGACCACACAGTGGCAGCCTTCATTGCTGCAACTCAGCTGGTTCAGAGAGGGTTAGAAAAGCAATGGGTGAGTTAGAAAAGGTTGCTTGAAATATCAGTGTTAGGCTGTGACATAAACCTTGGGCTCATCCTACCAGTTCTTCCAGAGTGAGATGTCCATAAAGTCATCAGCTGGATTTTCTCAGCGTGTTCTGTGTCATCTGTGCTGTTCTTTTTTCACAAAGGGGAAAAGCTAATTGAATGATTCAGAAATGTGAGCAGAGCTGGTTATCACAAGTGTCTTACTCTTCCTTGTCGTGTGCAAATGGCAAATGTACTGCTGATGAGCCTATTAAATAGGTCCATGTCATCCATTTCAGTGATGAGATCTAAATCAGAGCCTAATGTTATCTTGCCTTGCAGGTGAAGTTTCCAGTGATCCATTACACACTTGTAGGCAGCTGCTGTGGACAGCAGCTCCAGCCCAGTTGTTCTGGTCGGGTGTGTGAGCTGCTGTCAGGACATCTGGGCAGCCATGGTCAGTGCTGAGGCATGTTTGCATGGTTGTGAGGGTTTCATTTTATTTAAAATAAAAATACTGAATGGGGTGCAGTAGGCTGACAAAGTGTGAAAGGCTTTTCTGTGCCTTTGTTCCAAGCATCTCAGTGAGGTTGTTTTCCTTCTTGTCTTTTGTCTCTGTGTTTACCAACTCCGGTTTCTGATTGCTTTAGATTGCTCCTCCAGCCGACATAAATGCATTTCACTGTTCAGTGTTTCACTTCAGTGTTTCAAAAGGGTGCCACTGAACTACTTATTCATGTCAACACTGAAGACTAAATCACTTCTCTCACTTACATGTCTGTGACAAATTTCAGTGTGTTTTCAGAATTTGACACATCCTTTCAGTGAAGATGTCAAAGAAACTAATGTCTTGCTGATTTGATTCAGAAAGAGTGAATCAATTCAAAGTGTGAAGGGAACATCTGTGTGCAAAGTTGCTTTCGACTGCTAACCCAGGTCTGCCATGTGAAGAGACTTCTGCCTCAGAGATTTCATAGTAGCCCACTGTGTTTGTTCAATTATACACATTCACTTTGAGATCTATCAGTTAACTGGTCTTAATTATCTTTGTGTTCAAAAGATAAACCCTAAAGTATCTGGGTCAAAAGGAAAAGTTTTATATTGTGTCCTGCACCACTGAGCCCTTAAGTGGATTTTCTGTTGTGCTAGGGCCACATGTTGGGCTGCTGGGAGAGCCCTGGGCTCAGTGACTTTTGTTCATGGATAAACAGATAGAAATCAGACATGAAAACAAATAGATGAGGACTCTCAAATATTGGTCTGGAAGTGAAGAACAAGATAACCTTTCCAGAAGGAAGAATTTGCATGACAAAGATTATAAAGTGCTTAAAATTTGATTTTTAGCTCTTCCCCTAGTCCTTAACTATATCTTATTCTGCTTTCTGCCAATCTCAGACTTCCTTAAAAGCTTTCAAGCATCTGTGAAAGTAAGAAATATGTTAGGCTAACCTCTTGGAGACAAACTCCCATCTAGCATAAGAATCAACTCAAAGTTCTGGACTATAAATTTTGTTCTTGCCATTAGAGCTGAGAACCCTGAGCTGAAGATGGACTAAGAAAGAACAACATTCAGACTTTTGAAAAATTGCCTCTGATTTACAGTGGTGGCACAAAGCTGACTATTGAGTTATCAGTACATTCATCACTAGATTTACTATCTCTAGATAACTTTCTTTTTGAACAATGTTACTGTCTGATTTTTGTGAAGCAATCTAATGTTTCTTTTTCATGTACCTCAACTACCCCCTTGTGCAAGTTATTTCCCATCACTTCCCTTAGGCCTTTATTTATCTGCCCTGTGTAAACCTGCTGATATTGCATTTTCTTTAACTTCTGAGATATGTCCTAAAACTTGGTTATGGCCAGTGATAAAGGGGTTATGTCCAATTCTCAGTTGACAGATGAGTGTGGTTTCCTTGAAATTGGTTATCAGATGCCAGTCCACACCAGTTCAGGGTATAAACCAGGAAGCTGTACTGGATCCAGAGGCATGTAGCACTTAAATTTTATTTATTTCTCAAATGTGTTAAAAAGCCTTGTGTGAAATGTTTCTGCCTTAGCAAGCTGAAAGCTGTTGATGTTTTTCCAGACATCATCTTTTTAAAGCTGCAATCCTGAAGAAAGCTGAAAGGTGCCAGACTCGCTATTTCTATAGTCATGTACCAGTGAATCAGAACAGCTTGAATTTAGTGCTGGGGTTTTTTTGACAGCTTGGAAATGCCTTATGCCATTGGAACTCCTGCTTCATGCATGGGATTCGCTCCTTCAGCTGCTCAGAGGACAAACCTGTCAAGTTCATACCTTGTGCCTGCTGAGATGTGAAATAGGACCTTGTAATATTAATTTTTCCCCTGTCTGCCTGTTCATCCCCATACTCTTGCCTTGAGATTACCCTAATATTGCTGACTTGGGGATCTATTGCCAAATTAAGCCTCCTGTGCAGAGTGACCTCTCTGTCCCATTTTAAAGACCAGACTCACTGGGTTCTGTGAAGGGCAGTGTGATCCAGCACAGGAATTGGACCTGGGTGCTGAAACTGGGTCAGTGCTCAGGTAAGTGGCTCAAGAAGAAAATGAGCTGTTCTGGAGAAAATAAAGTCCTTATGACTTCCATCAACATGCCAAGAGGCTTTTCATTTTCCAGGGTCAACTTTGCCAGAAGGGGTTGGCTTCTTTATTTTGCAGGGTCTGCTAATAGTAGTATGGGGCCATGTGGACACAAGTAAAGCTGCAGCACTTAAAAAATTGTATTAGAGATCAAGCAGGAATTAAGAGAGGGCAAGGAAAGGGGAGTCAGTATCTGGGGACTGAGAAGCCACTTCAAAAGAAAATGATGTCAGGAAAGAAAATCTGAAGGCAAGATGTTAAATTCTTTCAGTGTCCCTGCATTATCCATCTGCCTGTTGGAACATCCTCAAGTATTACAGCAGCTGAAACTGCTGAAGGGAGCAGCGTGAAAAATAATAGAAAAATAATCTCTTTATAAGAAGTGGGGTCTAATGCCCAGAGGCATCTTGACAACAAACAAATAACAAATCCCTTACACAAAGGAGAGGTACTCAAATAAGGCAGCAAGCCTCCCTGACACCAAAGCCTGCTGAACAAAGCTTCTCTTGTAAGCCCTGCCCACTTGCTTGCAGTAGATAAATGCCACTAAACCTTTCCAAAAGTAGCTTAAGAAAACTAACAAACAAATCACAAACAAAAAAATGATTCCATGAACCTGCAGTCTTGGCTCTTTGCCCTGTCAAATGCCCAAGATATATTTATTTTGACATGCAGCCAATAGAGACAATTCAGAAGAAAAATGAGGGCTGGGTCCTCTGATAATGTAAATCCTTCTGACTTGATTGCTAACCCAAAAAATTTAGTGGGGTGGAAGCAATTAAGTAATTGTAATATTAAATATTGTTTTGGCTTGCAGGTCAGTGCTTTTTCCTTTTTCTCCCCCTTCCCAAGCACATTTCTATTTTCTCTATCTATTTCTGGTTCTTTATAAAGCTAGATGTGCATCTGATTTGAGGAATGATCAATAAAAAGGGTGAAATTTTCCAGAGGATGTTTGAGGACCTGGATGTCCAAATCCCACTGAATTTTCACCTGAAAATTTCCCTGGTAACACTTTTGCTGCAGTTCTGTCAGATCCTCTCTGCAGGGAGCTTACAGTACTGTAGCACACCTCAAACTTAATTTCATACTTGTGGTGTTACTTTTGCTGAAGTGTTTCTTCAATTGGAATGATCTGGAACTTAGTACTGGGGCCTTTTCCCTCAAGCAAAATCACTTTGTGCAAGGATACCAAGAGTGTGTATATATCTATCCCAAAATATATATATTCATATATAAACCATATCCTAAAATTATACATGTGTTTTTGTGATTTTAAAATTTGGTATCAAAATATGTGTAACCACCATGTCATTTTAATGACTGACAAGGAAACATCCTCCCAAAATTTAAATGGTGTGTCAGAGAACCTGTAGCCTGTTTGTCTGCTTGATGGTTCACATGTAGTAAGAACAGGATTCACATATAAAAATAACAACAGGGAAAAAAAATCGATTATATTAAAATTTTCTTACCTGATTTACTGGGTAGGAGAACACAGTGGTCTGTGTTTATGTTGATTTTTCATTAAATAGCTTGGAGAAGCTTTGGGATGTGCACCAGCCAGGCATTTGAGCAGACCCAAATTTTTACTGCATCTCTGGGACTTTGCCATCAGTGAAGCATTTGTGCAAGTGCCCTTGATGTCACCAGGAACTGAGTGAAGTTAAGCACATGCTGAAGGGTTTTGCTGCAGGATATGAGTGCAGGTGGGCTGGGAGGTGTCCTCTCTGTCTTAGCCTGCAAAAATGAGAGCCTCAAACCAAACAGTGACATTTCAGAAGTGTTGTACATTGATTTTCACAAAGACACCACAAAGAAATCTGTGAGAAAGCAGCAGGGAGCTGCTCAAACCAACGTGGTCCTCCACTGAAAATGAATAACAATAAGGAAGGGGAGGCTGACTGGGAGGGAGGAAGAAATGATTGGGAAGTGCTATTAAATAGGAGCACCATCTCCATGGCTGGCTCTTTCCTTAGATGAAAACTGAGCTTTTAGGGAAGTTCCTGCCTTTGTTTCATCTGCTTTCTCCATTTGTCTGAGAGGGCAGTGAGCACTTTGAGGCAGGAGCTGGTTTCCTTTCAGTGTGTTTACAGTGCAATGATGCCCTCGTGTGATGCTGTACTGCCAGGAGTGATGGTGTGAACCAATGCACCTCCTAAAAAGCAGAACAATTAGAGCTTGTGCTCTTCAGTGACTCAAATCACCAAATGCTGCCTCTGCTTTGTTTCTTCTGAATGACTTGAAGGAGTTGCAAAAGCTGCTCCCCTCTTATTTAGTGGTGCTGGCTTTCAGAGCTCATCTAAGATGAAAAATCACAATCATTTTAAGCAACAGGTTCATGAGAGACACCTCTTTACGTTACAGAAGAATTCCTGAGAAACAAAGTTATTAATATTGGATTCTCATATCAGATGCTGTTGGACTGCAGAACAGTAAGGAGCTGCTGACAAGTCAATCAGATTTGTCTTCCTTTGAATTTGACAAAAGCTGGATTTTTTGGTAACATAGTCTTTCAGTAGATAGGGCAGTGTTTTGAATTCAGTCAGACAAAAGCCTTGTAAGGTTGTGACAATTTTCTCCAAATAGCTTTTTCTTGCTCTATTTTATTTAAAACATTTATTTATTTTTTTTTTCAGGCAGCTAAATATTCACATTGCTACAGCCATTCCTTGTGGAGTCTGCCACTCTTCTCTTTTGAGGCATCCTTCAGGTTAAATCAGAACAATAAGAAAGTTGGACTGTTCCTAGGATTTTCAGCCACAATTTTTGTTTAAATTCTTATGTGCTGTCTTTATTGAGCACTTGGCTGAGCCAAGAGCTTGGATTCCCACTCCTGGTATTTATGTCTCTGTTAGCATTGTGATGGCACCCTCTAATGCCAAGATGTGTGACTGGATGAAAAGAAAGGGTATTTTGTGGGATCTTTGTTTCTAAGTGCCAGCTACAAAGGTCTGTGGGTCCAAGACAGGATTTCCAAAGTACTGGTGTGAGAGAAGGAAACAGTCACATTAAAGCAGACAGGGAATCATCTATTCAATAGCTGAAACCACAGAAAGAATGTGTTGAATTAGTTGACATACGTGCATAGAAAGAGAGGGAAGTTTTTGAGCACAGTTTTTTCTGTCCCTAAACCTTGTGGTTGTAACATCACCAAGCATCATTTTACAGCAGGGGTGAAATTTGTTTTGTATCATTCAGCTGGAGAAAATGAGAGTGATGTTTTCTGCAAGATTTTACAGCCCTGGGCTGCTTTTAAAGAGTGTAAACAAAAATATCAGATCTTGTTTTCCTGAATCCATTGCATGTTTAGCTGAGTTTTGAAAAGCAGCTGGTAGAAGGATCAGTTCCATGGTGTGGCAGGACTAAGGTGGTTATGGGAGAAAAAAGCACCTTGGTGGGAAGTGCTGGTGTCCCTGTGACTGAGGTTTGAGCAGGCTGGTTCCTGACACGTGGTCTGATGTCCAAGGCTGTCACTCTTGTGCCTGCTAATTGCACTCTGCAGGTTCCTGACTGCTGCCTGTCAGTGCCCAGGACGTGGCTGGCACAAATGGGATCTCCACATCCCTCTTTTCTTGTGCTAAAAGCACTGCAAGGCTTTCAGATAGCAAAAAATAGAGTGGTGTCATGTCCATACTCCATCTTCAGTACCTTCAGATCCTCACTTTAAAATTTCATAGCTGACAAATGATGCTGCAGACGTTTCAGCAATTACAATGTGTGGTTCTTAGAAGGGCTTTTATCATTTTAAAGCTGTGATGCTTCTCTCGGTTTTTCTCCTCTTTTCTTTCACTTCCACAAAGCAGATGCTTTATGTTTATAGGTTCAGTTTCTGTATTTCAGCTGATGAAAATGTATTTTGTTTTCTGAGTGCAAGAGTTGCCTGACAGTGTGCCAGTGCCACTAATCACCCCACTAATGGCACAGCCCAGCGCTTCCAGTGCTTCTCTGTTTGCAGGTACATTTTCCACACCAACAGATGGGCCAGACTAATACAACTTGGAGCAAACTGTGAGTGCTCAAACCTACCCCAGGTGCTAAAATTACCCACAGGACCACCAGGCAGGGTGTAAATGCTTTGGTTCTTTTCAGGCTTGTAAAAAGGCAAGGGGAGCTGGAGACTAAGTAATTTCTCCTTCAATCTTCACTGAATTTCCTCTTCTGGACCTACTTGAGAGTCAAGTTTTGCTCTCCCAATACCTGATGTCACTTTTAATTTTGCTTAGGGAAACACTGAAGAAAGCAGAGGATCACCCTGATGCTAACCTTTGTACGGACAGGGCCTATTCTGTGGCTGAAAATGGCTGCAAATGATGAAAGCTGTACACACTGAAATGTTCACTGCATATAAACGTGTGTAAATGGTTTAAATTGCTGCCTTTAAAGGTCAAAGACTTAAAGAGGAACAGTTTACTTCATTCTTGGTGTAGGTATCATCCACAGCAGACATAAAATACTGGTTTGTCCTAATATGTGCCTTGATCAAATTGCTGGGAGTAGTAACCATTTCACAATGACATTTCATTTAGGGAACAATTCTATTTAATGGCATGTGCCCTTCCTCTGGTGATGATCCACCCAACAGGAGTGATGTGTGCTGAAGTAGGGAGTAGCACAAAGGGGATCCACCATGCTCAGTCAGCATCTTCTGGCTGTTCCTAACTTGGGAAATTACTTCTGGTGGCTAAAAAGAGATGCATTTGTTGACTTTGAGGAGCCCCAGATCTGCCGTATGCAAACCAAGGCACACCAATAATCAGGGATATCTGGAGGACCCTCACTCTAAGTCAACACAGAAAATCCTGCCTAAATATGTGTGAGCAAATCATCAGTGTTTTAAAACTCCAAAAACTTTTTTTTTTTTTAAAAAACCTCACCTCAGGGTCTTTTAATTGCTGTGTATTTTTTCAGCTTCCGATGCTGCTGTGCCTTCAACAGAAGACAATTTTATTATCTGCCCTTTACATGGGGAACACTGAGGTGTGGGGTGTCTTGAAAACTCTGTTTTTGGCAGAAACAAGGATTCCAGCCAGCTCTGCTTCTCAGGCTTGCAGAAATGCCCTACCCACAAGGTTATGCTGCCTTCTTACATAGGTATATTATGCATAGTTAATACCCGTGAAATCAGTACCTGAATTTTCCACAGTCCCTTTATCATGCCAAGACATGTTTTTTCAGCTTCTTGCTTTAGAAAACACACTTTATTTTGGCTTCTTTCATAGTTTCTATTAGAGGTAGTCATGGTTTGATATTAATGTTTGCAGTGCTTTTGACACAGTCTAAAGCATGAATATCTGAAACCAGCCCTGCTTTGTACATTTTGTCAGCAGTTTAATGTCATTTCTCTTGCTGAGCAAGTGAATTTGTTCAGAATACAAAACGACTGTAATTTAAGAAAAAAAAATCTGCCTCCTGTGCAGCAACTTGCAGATGTGAAATATCAGGGAAGTGAAACAAGGCAGGACTGGGGGAAGAGGGGGTTTCCATTTGTTGATTAGTAGATTTTTTTCTAACTTAGCCTACTTTTGCTAAGCTCAAGACTTTAAACAAAATTGTTCATAACATATCACATTTATCAAATATTGATTGATTACTGTTCCTTTGGTTGTTGAGTTGTTTGGGTTTTTTTTTTCCTGGTCAGACTCGGAATGTCCTTCAGTGATTAAATGCCATATCTGAATAACAAATTAACCATGTTATCTACATAGTGAACTCAGAATTCATCAAAACAAACTATGAGGACTGTTAGTTGTCATCTGAAATTGTGTAATCACAGCTCTTCTGTGTTGTGTTTTGATTAAGTGGAAGATGATTACAGAGATCTGTCTCACAAAGATGCAAGAGCACCCAGGGCAGATTTCATTCCATTCCCGTATAACAGAGATTTGTGAGCACAGTTTTAACTTCCCACTCAGGCCAGGGAAAATGCTTAAAACTGTGCATGTGTTTAAGGCTGTGCACCCATCTGTTTCTTCATTTTTCTTTGCCAAATGAAGAAATGGATGATGGAGCAGAAGATGGACAGGAGGGAACGTGCAAATTTTATTACCAGAGTATAAAGAACAGACTTCTGATATTTAGTTTAGACTGAGTTCCTCAGGGCCACAAACTGGTTTCTTCAAGTTGTAGTATCCAGAGCTGGAGTGAAGAACCAGGCATTTTCCAGTTTGGTTTAGATAACATGGGCTGCTGTGTTGAATTAGCCTTTGAAGCAGTCAGAGGTTAGAATTGGAGTTTTCTGTCCAGAATGAGGTCCCTCAGAGGTCCCTACTTCTCTACAGTCATTATGATATCAAGGACTTTCTCTTCAAACCCTGGGAGTGTCAGCTGAGAAACTGAGAAATGAAGTTCAAGTCTATTATCTGTACTGTTTCCCTGAAAGCACATGATCACCCTCTACAATGCTTCTCCATAAGATAAAAATAGCAGAGAAATTTCATTTTAAAGTTCATTTTACCTAAGGTAAATCTAGAACCATGAAGCCTCTCACTACATAGCTGAGCACAGCATCCAGACAGCTCCAAGAGGTCCAGAAGGCAAATTGCATAAATATTCCACTGGATTTGTTATCAGTTGGCTCTTTTTATTTTATTATTTTAATCATTAATTAATTTGACATCACAGAGAATTCCCAGATGCAGTTGTGACAATGAATCAGGAGACAGGAGAGGGTTGTAAAAGCTGTTCTTATGGCCAGCTGCTGCCTTTAGGCTGCTGGAGATGCAGAGAAACTTCACCACGCTCAATGACTCAATGCAAATTGACAGCAGCCACACTGAAAGTACAGTTTAGACTTAGTGCCAGAGGAAAAAAGAGAAGTAAACAGAGGATACAGGCTGTATGTCAATGATGGGCACACCTCCCAGAGAGCACCAAAAGGAGAGAACTGAGGCAGCTTTAAATGTAGAGCAGTGGTGATGATCGAGGTGTGAGCATTTTCTCAGGCAAGGAAGCTTTTTGCCCTCTGTGGCTTTTCATGTTCTCTGGGAAATATTCCTTATGATTTTGTGAAAAGAGACAAATTGTTACAGTGCATCAGACTAGGTACATGATGGAAAATTTTACTTGCACAAAAGGGTCATATAATTCACTTATGGATAGGGTACTTGTGAGTTATTGGGCTTTCAGATCTGAGAAATAACCCTCATAAGTCATTGCTGCTATTGTGACCCATCTTCTTTTCCTTTACACACAGTTTTTCTTTCTTACCCTTTTTTCTATCTGAAGAATATTACAATTATTTGATTAGATCTGTTACATGCTGCTCTATGGAGCAAAATGATGAGACTGTTCTCCCGAGTGAAGTTCTGTTTTCAAGAATGCCGATTTCATCATGAGGCTACGTGTGCTATTCACAGTTTAAATGAAACCCAAAAATCATCTCTTCCCAGAATTTTGGTAGTCAACATGTGAGTGTTCCAGAAAGTTCCTGCAGGATTAACTCTGATTTTTCACATACCAGCACTTTGAGGCTTTAGCTGAATTAGAAAGGTGAGAAACTGTTCCTTTGTTTTTTCCAGCCTTGCTGTTCTGGGGAAGCCAAGTGTGTGCCTTTGGGAAGTCCACCCAAAATCAACTGGCCAGTGGGACAGGAGCTCTTCTTGCCCCCTCACTGGTGCATTTTGACTCCCCCTCCACACCTGCAGTAAAACACTGCAGGGGATTTTGCCTGTTGTGAGAAGAATTAGTGATTCCTCACTGATGAACCCATTGGTACAGCTCTGCTGAATCTGGCTGGGCAATCAGATTGGTTTGTGAGATCCCCAAGTGTCAGCACACTCCCAAAGCTCCTACCCACAGACAGGGAGCTTTTCTCCCTCAAGCATCTTTGGCTTGATTTCATTAGCAGGAGGCACTACTTAGAAATGTGCAGTTTTCTTCATAAAGTTTATTAGGTATTAAATTGTTTTATTGGGTATAAAATTGGTTTAGAACATTACATGCCAGGCTACTGTAGCTATAAAGATTTCAGTGGCAATTCATGAGATTCATGGAAAATTAGAGACAGCAAGACTTCCTAGGTAAATCAAAAAAAGGAAAACCCACCCACACTGTATGTACTGCCTGAGGAGATGACTGCTAATGAGATGTGTGATGTACAGATCTGTTATAAAAAATTACATAAGTTGGAAAGATAGCAGGTTCTTCAGTAGATTTTCTCAGGGGTGTTTTCAGGAGCACATTTACTTGTTCAACTTGGAGTTAAAAGCAGCTTTTAAACTCCAGAGGAGCACTGCAGTGAGAAGGAGCTACAGAGAAGCCTAAGAAGGTTGAGGTATTGGCAGTGAATTGTTAACAAGCCAAAAACCTACAAGGCACTTAACCAGGCATTTAATTTTAACTGTGTGAGTGATCCTGCTCTAGTCAATGGAATAGCACAGAGCTGTGCAGTTAGGCAAGCAGTCAAGTGCTTGGCTGGATCTGGAACTACTGGCAATTGCAAATTGCTTTCCTGTCCTCAGTAAGGCCATTCTGCAGCAGCAGCCAAGGCAGGAAGGGATTTCCTAATGATCTCAAGGGACATAAGAAATTTCTCTTTGCACGTTTTTCTGTTTGGGCAGAAAAAGGCAAAGTGCAATCTAATGGTTAAAAATGGAGAGCAGTTTGGAAGTAAGGTCCAGGTTGAGATAATCCACGCAGGGATCCAGGGAAAGTCCTGACATCTGCCTTGGGACTGCCCTGAAGAGATATCTCAAAGTCCCTGGGGGTCCTGTGCAGTCCCCCTGAGAGGTTGGGAGAGGTGGCTTTGCTCTCCTGGGTGAAGAGGGTGGTTTTGGGAGCCCCTCACTGCTCCTGCCCTCTTCCCAATAACTCTGCTGCTAGCTTTTTTTACTTTTGTTTTAACCTAGCATCATACAACTTCTCTCCTGAGGGCCAGCTTCAAAATAAAGTTTCCACTTTATAGTTCATTTACAGAACATTTTCTTCTGAGATGTTGTCACACCTCTTGCTCAGTCCTGGCCATGGTTAGTCCTATTTAGTAATAGCTGTTACTTGCTGCCTACTCTTGAGTTTATTAATATAAAACCATGTGCAGTAAGTGTGTTCTGCTTGATAACTTCTGGTTTGCTGCACAAGCTTAGCCATGACAAGCAGGGGAAGACATTCTTTTGTATCTTGGATTACCAGAAACTGATGCACTGTGCATTCATTATTTTTCAGCTCGTGAAGGAGTTGTTAATCTCCACCTGTATCTCTTGCCCTGTAACTACAGTAATTGTAGTGTGAGAGATTTGAGGAAAGATATATTATTTGAGGAAATTCTAATTCTACTTCAAAGGATCATTAGGCTGAATTTAGCGTAGCCTAGGAAGCTTGCTTGATTAATTTTTAATACATAAAAGTTTTATATAATTTATAAACATTGGAGAAGTAGTTTGCCAATTGATGGACTTTCTTTTGTGTTGTGGTATTTTCTTCCTCCCTAATACTCCATCAATTTGATGTACAAGGTCAAATTCCCCAATATCCATCAGGCTTCTTTAATTAAACTGGCTAAAAAAGGGCCATGATCCTGACCCAACAGCTTACACAGAGATCCCCATCATTTCTGTATGAGTTTTTGGTAGCTTTTAGAAGATGTCTGCTCTGCTGCAAAAACCCTCAAAGTAGTAGAGAATTTGCCACAGTGGGTCAGCAAGCTGTTCAATGTTTAATTATCTTTGTTGTTTAAAAAGCTCCACTTTATTCTGAAGTCAGAATTTCTCTAGTATGATCTAGCAATTATTAGATTTCATTATGTCTTCTTCTGCTACATTAAAGAGCTGCAACCAGGAATTTCTTTCCATGCAGCCACTTATTAAACTGTCTGCTGGACTTCTCTCAGAAAATAGATTGGGCTTTTTATATCTCACTCCATTGTACTTTTTTAAGGTTGAAGAACACACTTCTGCTATTTAGGAGGAACACTGGTGAAATACACTTAATTTGTCAGAGGAAGATTAGGACTTTTTCTTGGT
Source organism: Parus major (assembly GCF_001522545.3). Taxonomy (NCBI): domain Eukaryota; kingdom Metazoa; phylum Chordata; class Aves; order Passeriformes; family Paridae; genus Parus; species Parus major. Next base: position 5,714,256 of record NC_031784.1, on the reverse strand, counting down.
CTCTTTGCACAAGTTTGAGTGAGTTTGAGCCCTTTGAGGAGTGCAGACATGGGACAGATTTACCTGCAGAGCTTTCTGGTGCTGCCTGGCTGCCACTTTGGATGCTCCATGAGCAGCTCTGGGGACCCTGGAAACTCATGGAAAGGCTGGGAAATTCACTGGGGCCCTGGCCTGGCTCACCTGGGGCTGCCTCAGCTCCTGTCAGACACCAAGGGGGATTTCTCTTCAAAGTAAGAAAGGTGAGAAAGACTGAGTTGAACACCAGTTTTGAAATACTGAGCAGAACTGATGTTTTCTAGCCAGAAATCCTGCAGAGATCTGCTAATGAATAACAGCTCTCTGCCTGTTTCATGCAGAGCCCAGAGATTCACCACAGCTGGCTGTGCTAGGAAAAATTTTTGGCTAAAGATTTCCAAAAATTGTGAAACTTGAGTTCATTTTTTGCTAGCTCTGCTGTAGGTTCAGGTTTGACTTTTTAAAGACATTCTATTTTTGTATATTCACTATTTTTCCTGCGGCAGATGGGAGGAAGTATCTCTTTCTGTCCATGTCCATATTTCAGAGGATGAAATGCTCCTGATATTTCCAAATGCATCTGGATGTAAATGAGGCTTCTATAACTGCTGCCACATTAACAGCCACAGTACTCCTCTTTTAAAAACCAGAAATTTACCCTTTAACACGTCCATAAATTATAGTGGGGCGTTTTGTTTCCAGCAACCAGAAATATTTTGTCCTTTTTATCTTCATTCTGAAGAAGAGATTGCCATTTGTTCAAACCTCAGCTGCTTGCTTAGCCTTCCCAAATCTGTCAAAATGATGTAATATCTTATTATTTGTTTAAACTAGACTATATCATCTTGGATTATAATTTACCCAATTTATGGAGCATTTGCACAACCAGCTCAAGCAGCAGGGATGAGGGAATATGGAAGGCAGGGGGAATGAACCAGGATTGGCAGAAACACCTCTGGGATCATGTCTTTACTTGGCCCAGCCAAAATAAATCAACCAACCTCCAGTTTAGTCTGAGCAATGGGACACAAGAAGCCACAAAGCCTTTTCTGCTGCTGTGCTACAGGGTACTCGAATTATTCCTTCAAACACAGCATCCTTCATGTAAAAATGGAATTGCTCAGCACAGTTCAATCATAGAGCAGAAGCTGTTACCTGAGCTGGTTGGCAGCAGGTGACAGATTCAGGGGAAATGAGGAAAGGAAATAGTTGTTGCCATCAGCTGACAGAGCAGGTGATAAGGCTGGAATCCCTCTGAAAACGAGAGCAGTAGAAGCAGCAGAGCATGTAAACATTGACACAAGGCAACAAGGCAGGATTTTGATGGAGTGGACACTGTAGTTAGAGCTAGTGAAGAAATCCCTGGGGGCCTGGACTGTGGTTATTGCTTTTGTCTTATTTTATCTCTGTAGAGGTATTAGCTGCTTGTGACAGCCTGACTCTGAGAGAAGATGGAAAGGGATTATTTAGAGACAAGAGGACAGACAAGTGGCTTGTATTCCATGTTACTCACAGCAAACGTGCTCCAGGGCAAAATTAAATGAACTGCAAGTCCAGAAAAGTACCTTCATAAAAATGATGTAAAGCTATATTTTTTTCAGATTTTCTTGTAGATGATGGACATCATTACAGCCCCTGTAATTGTTTTGTTGGTTTGGTTGTTTTTTATCATCCATCCCATTTTACCAGAAAACCTTATTTTTTTGACAGAACTGTGTTTAGGTTGAATAGGAAAGACTTTTGATTATTTCTTTGGCAGCCCAGAATGTTTACAACAAAGGCTCCACAAATAAATAGTTGGATGACACCTGGAGCTCAGTAAATGAAGAGCACTTGTGACCCAGCAGGGATAAAACACATCAGCCATGTGATGAAAGAATTACTTAACCCTGTGGCACTGTGTCTTTCAGTTCTTGGAAATTCAGACTTTAATGAAGCAAAGTAGCATTTAATGATTACTGTCATTCTACAGAAACAAAAAAAAATTACTGGAGTAACAGAGGGATTGTTTTTATTTATTTCTTTTAGCCAAGCTGAGGTTGAAGTGTATATTCTGAATTAAAAGTACAGGCACTGTCTGGGAACAATAAGATGCTGTGAGTCACTATGAAAGCTCTGTATTTATTCTAATGCAGGATTTTTCTGGTCACATCTGACGTGCTTTTAAGGTAAGTTTTGTGCTGATACAAGTGAAGAATGGTGATGGATGACTTAATTAGGGAAGCTGTGAAAAAGGCAAAAGGTAAATGTTAATGCCTTCTTTGTTATCAACTAATGATCTTTTTGTCTATAATGGGACATTAATTTGCCAAATAATTTATCCGAGAAAGAATATAGATTTGGCAAAGAAGTATAGTGAAATGCATGTGTTGAGAAAGGAGAAGCCATTATAGTGCATCCTCAAACAGGTTATTTTCAGATGTTGTTGAAACAAAATATTTTGCTGGATTTGAAATGAATTTTAATTCCATACTTTGAGTTGTCAAACACCTTGAAATGTCAAGCACAATTTTGGTTCAGTTTGAAACCATATCTGTATCTCTATATATTTAACTTCTAGAAATCTCTTGCAAACAAAGAACATCCCTTGTTTGCTCAGCACTTTTATAATATGGGACACTATCTTCCCAATAAGCTGAAGCTAATATTTGCAGAGTTCAATTGTGAGGACACTTCCAGCTCTTGGGAAAAATACTGCCAAATGTGTGTGTGTATTTTTACATCCCTCTGCTAGATGGAATGTGGTAACTTAAGGAATAAAAACATGCCTAGCAAAGTCTTTTATATGGCACCATTGATAAACTTCTGTTGGTTTCATTATACAACACAACAAACAACCAAAAATAAAATCCACCAAACAAAACAATTTGTCAACTAAAGCAAGCCCTAATCTAAACCTTTGTAAACAGGAGTAAGTGGTCTTGAAGAAATGAAATTAAAATAACCAGTAAAAGGCTGTGTCTGGTGATACTTCTCACTTCAAATTTCCCTCGAGAGGCAGCAGATCTACAAATGTGACAGCCTACTTTGCAGTCCTGGAATCTGGAGATTCTTTAGGGAGCTGTTCATCAAAATCACAAACAGCCTTTTTCTTTTGTGTTTTACCCAAATTGCATCCCCTTACCAGCTCTTTAGGTGATGTACAAAATAGCTCAGTTTGTCAGTCATTTCACAGGCTGTGATTAATGTTAATATCTGTCCATTAATAGCAGTAATAAAGCATTTAAGCAGAGTGACTCACTAGGACATAATGGCACTTTCTTTTCTAAAAGTTCCTTTTCTCTGCCATTTTGCATTTTCTCTGAGGTATCCAAAAACTATTCCAGACATCTGCTGTCTGATAATCAGAAAAGGAAAGTCAAAGCATGTTGTAACAAACTCACCAGAGGGGTTTTTTTACTTCTTTTCATGTTCTTTCTGCAGCTCAGGTAGCTGCCAAGGCTGGTGGTGCCTGGCTGGGAGTGCAGTGAAGGCAGAGGCATTTTTCACATTTCAGACGTGTCTCAAATATCCTGTTCCAGTCATTTATGGTCATTGCCCCTCCTCTGGCACTTTCTCATAGCCCTGGAAGGAAAAGATTAATGATGGGTTTGTCATCCCATGTAAATAAGCATTCCTGGTGAAAGCCATGCTCACACACATCTGCATCTAATGTTTATTAGGGATTTGGCAGTTTCTGTGTAAAACAGGACAGCAGCTGAATTCAGGAATCATATGTTGTTTTAGTGAGCAGGTGCTCCAGCTGGACTTGTCCATTTTAAGCAGGTGATGATTTGTGAGTTTTTAAGTATAAATTGCATGTTTAGTTTGCTGATCTAATTTAGAATGGGAGTGTGGGAAGGGCTGCCTGGAATTACTGTAATGATTTGCTAGTATTTGTGCTGGCAAACCGATCTTTTTCTTATTGCTCACCTCAGATATTTTATTAACTTTCCTCCTAGAGATCAGTTTTCAGTGTAAATTCCAGCTCCAATTTGAGTTCTGCTGTTTGGGGCACAGGAGAGAATGCTTTAATGTGGTGTCACTAGGCTGGCTGGGCTCTGTGCATGTGAGGGATGAGTTCACACAATTCCTTACAGCAGGATTATCTCTGCTGCACACCTAAAGCACTAAGACTTCACAAGATTTATAGAACTATCAAGGATGAGCTATCAGGTAGATCTCCTGGATGATAATATTCATCGTTCTGTGTTCATACAACCGCTCCTTCAGGAAGGTCACAGAGGAGGAACAGGGTGGAATTAATGCTTTAAAAAACAGGAGTGTCCCCCTCATCCTCAGTACTTCTGCAGTGGAGTTTAAAGAGCACTAACAAGAGATGGAAACTGCCACAGCTCCCTGAGTGCCAAGCATCCATCATGAGGACAGTGGGTTTCCTCACTTCTGCCGTTTTTGCCATTTATGCCTCACTTCCTTTCCTTTATTTTGTGTCAGCACAGCCCTGGAGATCATTATGGAGCAGAACTCCCAGCTCTCATTCCTTAGGGGTCCTGGTGAGTGAACTTCTCTGCTGGAGAGGATTCTCTGCTGCCTGCATGCCTCAGGTGCCAAGGCTTGAACAAATTGAACCTTTTGTGCTTCAGCCACCAAGCAGCCAAGTGACAAATGTACCTCATCTCTGATGGCTTCATAACGTGGCCTCTAATCTCTGTTTGCCCACCCTTGGTACTGCCTTGTGCCCCTAACACCGAGTTCTTGGGGCTTCTTCTAACCATGTTCAAAGCTGAATTTAAGCTGAGACACCAGATGTTTTTGTGGTCTAAAATATTAGTAATTAATCTGAATTTGTAGTATTCCTGCCTTGGAAGAAGCTTTTACTTTAATAGCTGCTCTTTTTTTTCTTTTTTCTTTTTTTTAAGTGTTATTCTAAGTAGATCAGCATGCTGAAATTTGCATCGTAAAAGATTGTTTTGGAACAAAAGCAGGATCTAATGAGCATATAGTAAATCCCTTGGCTCTGCAGCAAAGCCACAATAAGCATAATAGCTCTCACTGAATGAATCCCTTGCAGCCTAAAAGCTTTTTTCTTTAAAATGAAATAGCAACCCTGCAGGATTTAGTGTAGACAATATGCAAAGATCATTTAAGGGTCTGCTGTGGAAAGAGAAAACAAATGAGGATGACTCCACTTAGGGTCCTTTGAAAAGACCCTTTGTGATCACTTCATTAGTCAGTCTGTTTCAATATTTTCTCATTCAAGAATGACTTTATTCTAATTGAAGCATCAATAAATTCCACTCTTTATTCTTCCTCCCTGTGGTCTCAGCTAAAATGTCAAGAAGCATTTTATCATTTTTCAGCCTTCTTACTGAAGGCTGAGCACACAGTAAGCATTATTTCATTAGCAAAAGGCTGAAAGTGTGAACTGCTGGTATTGCACAAGAAAGTTCTCACTTTAGTGGGGAAAAAAAGGTTAACAACTTTTATTTTTTTCGTTTTCCCCCTGGCTTAACTTGGGTAACAATTGAAGGGAGCTGCTGTTGGAGGGTTGGTTTTGTGCTCTAGAAGAGATTTTTGTGGTCATGTGAACACCCATATATCAAGCAAGACATCCCTACTCTCACCTAAGGTATTCTTGCTGATCTTCTTCCAATATCTGCCAGGGATTAATCGTGGTTTGGAGATTGCTGCCATGCTCAGCTGATCTAATCTTGAGCATTTTCTGTGGACTGCATGGTGGCAGTGAGTGTCCTGCTCCTGTGCTCCAGAAGCAGCTGCTGAGCTGACCAGTCAGCATTGCCTGGTGCTTTGGTGCAGGTTAATAAAGCTCTGCCTGGCAAAAAGGGTATTTTCCTAAGAACTTAAATGTTGCAGGAGCTCAGCTGCAGATTTTCTCATGTAAGCTTCGTGTACACAAGACTTTATCCCTTGCTGGGGTTTGAATTTAGAGGGAGATTTTCTCTGTGGTCTGTTGGGATAAGTGAGGAGAAACAACCTAAAGCAATCACATGAAGGAGATGTGAGGAACAAGAATAACAGGCTGGTCTTTAGTGCTGTTTCATATATCCCATTTAGAGTGTATTTTTCCAATATGTCAATTGTATTTTTCCAAGGCCAATTTGTTGAATTTTAACAGCTATAGTACAAGCAGTATCTGTGCTGACATATTTACAGAAATGACTGACAGTGATTCTATTGATTTGGGGAAAACTTGAGTAAGTTTGTAAGAAAGCAGAAAATTATTCTCATCAAATGTATTCTTAAAGAATACATTATGAGAAGCATCTGCCTGCAACAATTAGCAAGCTACATTAGAGATACCAAATTTCATTTACTTTATAGAGGAAAAATGATTTGTGCTTGCAAAACACAACATATATGGTACTAGACCAGAAGAAATCTGCAGCCTCTTTTAGACTTGAGGAGAATTCAAAGAAAATAGAATTATTATCTCTATTCTATGAAGTTTGAGGGTTTGCCTCAAAGCAGTCTCTTTCCTATGCCTGTCATTTACATGATAGGAGCTGTTAACATCTCCTGGAGCATCTTGAGGTGCCAACATTCATTAATTTGCTAAGAAAAACAAGCCTTTGAAAATTAAAACCTTGCTCTTTGGCTGTCCTTTCTCCCTTTTCCCATTCCTCAGTGCTTGCCTGCTGCCCTCCCTGAGCAGTGATGTCAGGGAGACTGGAGCAGGGGGAATTTGTCCAGCATCACTGCACTGACTGAACTTCCCTAGCAGGAAACAAGAATTCCTGAACCACCACCACCTTTTGGAGCTTGGGATATTTTATTCCTTGCCATATTTGAAGTCTGTGTGTAGAGCCCAGCAGTGTGGCATCCTGCCTGTGCAGGGTCAGGCTGCTCTTCTTGCCTTGAAGGGCTTTTGCAGTTTCCATCCCCGACCTGCAAGGCATTTCAGAGAGTCTGGAATTTTCCTTGCAGAAGGGAGATCTGCTTCTTCCCCAGATATGCTCTTTTCAAAGGTGCATTACCCTTTGTAAAAGCTGTGGAAAATGTGGGTTTATGGAGATTGGATTAGTGGTTAAAGCACATGGGGCATTTTTAATGTCATTTTAAAGCCTATCTCCTCCCCTGCATAGCAGCCAGTCTATTAATTTATCAGCCCTATTCTTTACACACAAAGTTTATCTTTACAGCAAGATAGCATTTGCTGACTGTGAGTTTCTCTAGAACATGTTTCAATTTCTTCATGCTTATCTGTTTCCCTCTGTAAGAGGGTTAGCAGAAGGGTTTTATCTTCTCACTGTTGTCACATCTGAGATCTTAACTGGCTTCAGGTTCTGCATAACCTCTAAGAAACATGTGAAGGACAGCCTCTAAATTTGCTACTGAAGAGCCACCAGACAAATATAAAACATGCATGTGTTGAGTGTCTCATTGCAAGAATGTTATTGTCCCACTGCCATTTTTTTTTTCTGAAAGAAGTTCATCTGTAAATACCAGAAAATCCCAAGGGATCAAAGCTGAGGGGAAAAACTCCAAAAAATTCTAACACATTTTAAAGGCTAATCAAGTACCTATGAACAAATTATTTTACTTTTCTATAAAGAAAAGGTGTAATTTTGAGTCTGCAATGAAATTCACATTAAATGACTGCAGAAGGATCTTGCAGCACATCCCTGAACTCTATTGTAATAGTTGTGGGAAAAGCAGCAAGTTTCCAAGTATTCCTCATTGGGGCAGCTGAAATACTGATAAAAATAGTAATCAAAATGAAGCAATACTGGAGCCAAACATATCTTAAAGACTTGTATGGCTACATCTACTCTATCCTCCACATCTCTCCTTCTCTCTTCAAATTAAGTTCTTGCTGTTTGAGCCAGGAAAAAAACAGGAGGAGAGCTCCAGGTGAAATCCAGCCCTCCAAAAATCATTAGCCCCAAAGCACTGGTCTGTGTTTCCAGCCTTCCAGGGCAGCAAGAGTAAGGGATGGGTATTGACACATGTAGGATAAGAAGAGTCCTAATAACAGAATTAGCTTTCATGTTTGAGCTTTTGTCACACTCCCTCTACATCTGCTGTGAGTAGATTATCTGCAAACTGCTTTGAGCAGGAGTTGAGAGCAAAAAGGAGGGATTGTCACAGAGTCAATGTCAGGATCAGTCGACCAAGGACCCTTTTGGGTCCTGTAATTTGAAGGTGTAGGTCAGAAGTTTATCCTGAAGCCTCTGACAAAGCAGGGATCTGTGGATCTTGAGATGTGATTTCCTCCTTTGTTCAAGTTTCTTTTTGGCAGCTAAAAGACTCTGATGTAAGCTGGTTTGTCCCAGCATGGAAAGAGTTTTGCTCTGTAAGTGCACCATGAACTAGCACAGGCTATTTTCAGAAATGACAGTTGGGACTTTTTTAAATCATAATTGTGGCTGCCTTTAAAGATGATGATAAAAATGCACTTGATGAACAAAACGAGACCATGTGATTAATTTTTCCATATGATATCTTTGATTATGACAGCTCCCCAGTCTCTAACAGCTTCCTATGTGAAGTGAGAAACAGAGAGAGAGCACTTTATCTAGCACAGCTGATTAAATATGACTCTCTAGGCAGCTCTGAGAATACATGCAGGGGAGAATATCCATAAAACTCCATTAGAAAACAAGAAAATGTCAGGCTATAAATTACTTTGAAAGATCAGTTTTCAGTGAGCTACGTAAATTGTCAATATCAGAGATGCAAGAACACTAAGTGTGCTATATTCCTATTAATTTTTTGTTTCTAGTATGGGCATTAGAAGAGTTGGCACATCCCTTAAGGACTGGAGAATAAGTACAGAGCTCCCATGTTTCAGGTGGGAAAGGATTTTATTGTCATCTTTCAAATACGCTTTGAAGAATTGCTTCTGATTTAGACCTTGTTGGTTCATGGCTGACTGGAGATGGAGACTGAAATGACAGCAGGTTTTTAAGAATTAAGAGTTACCTTTCTGTTTGACTTCACCAGAGTAGGAATTTTCCTGTACCTGAAGTACACATGGATTTTATTTTACACTGTGGTGTTACAGGGGCTGAAGAGGGCTCAGTGGTGCCTGCTGTTGTGAATTTACTACATGTCCTCCTGCCCTTCAAGTATTGCAACTTCTGTCAGAAATCAGGCTTTTGTCACCTCAAGGAACCACAATTTGATGCCTCTGTCAGATCCATCTGATAAATTATACCAAATATATTTCTTTTGAACACTCTGCACTTCGGCAAAATTTCTCAACGACAACAAATACTGGTTTTAGTGTCATCAAAGGACTGTGTTATACTATTTTTACAACAAAGGTTTGTGTTTTCAGTTTAAACTGACCTTTCAGATTATACATATAGGTAATTGTACATTAAAAACTTTTAATGCCAAGCAGATATTCTGAAAATCATCAGTTACTTGGTTTCAGAGAAACCTTTGTGGGAAGCACAGGTGGAGGTAACAAAGACTTTGTGTTTCAATTAGTGAAAACATTTAAAATTTATGTTATTCTTGAAAATTTAGGTCAACAAAATTTCTGAAGCATGGGGTAATTCTTTCAGCACAGAAAAATCTTTTCCAATCCTGCTGTAGGTGTGTGTAGGCAGTCTAGAAGACATCCATTTCTGGTAGGCTTTGCCTTGAAATTCAAAGAGAGCCTGAGATCCCTGACTTTTAAGAATTCCCACGCTGGAATATCATGAAACAGGGATATCTGAGCTGCTTTTAAAACTCCTCCATCTCTTCTGCTGCCTTCACTCAGAAGGGAAAGTTTGAAATCTGAAAGGCTACTGTGAAGTGCTGCTCAGGCAGAGTTCAGAACTGCTCCATAAAACATCAGAGCCCTGCTCCAGCACAAGGCTTTTGTTTCAGGATGTGCAGAACATCCTGCCTGTGGCACCAGTGCCAGGGGACATCCTCTGCTGGGTATATCAGAAATGAGGGACCCTGCTGCCACAGGTGTGTTTTGAAGCTGGTTCCTTCCATTTTGTTACTGCTGGAAGATGTAGACTGTGATTATTCCTGTCAGGAAAGGGTCACTGAAATTTCCACAAGTGGATAAAGCACAAAGCTGCTGCAGTGTCACCTGTGCAGTGCAGTGACACCTCCAGAGAGATTGCTACCTGTGAAACACAGGCTCAAAGCCTCAGGGTGCTGACAATTTCATTAATTGCTCAATGTTCTATATTATTAGAAAAGCTGGACTAACCCCAGCTCTCCTGGAAAAGTCAGGTTTTAAAAGAGGTGGAGACCAACACGTTGCAAATGCCTGGGTCACACTCCATTGGAGTTACTTTGGTATCTATAAACTTGTGGTGTTGAGAGGAAGGGATGGAACTGGTGTGTCTGTGAAGAGGGTACAAAAGTGTTGGCAAGAGTGATTATTTGGAAGCAAATCACACAGAAGTGTTCTTTCCACTATTACACATTCTGGGATACTTCGTATCTCCAGCTGCTTAAATCAAAGGTCTATTTGATGGAAAAAAGAGTTATAACAGAGAATCTGAGACTTTTCTTTTCTCTCTCACTGAGCACCAGGGTGTTTAAACTGCAAAATTCACAGCAAGGTACAAAGTTCTTAAGGACCACAATCTTTACTTCCAGTCTAAGTTTTCAAAGTTAAAACTGTCTTCCCAGCTTGTCCTTCATACTGAAGCCATTTTTATTTTTACCTATTGATTTTGCTTTTAGTGAGATCATCTCTACCAAATTAAATAACCCTGTGCAGTCACTTCAGTGTACACCATAATGTGGTATTCAATTTACAGAGCACCAAGTCCACAGAGAGGGAAGAGCCCTCCCTATAATCAGCGAGAGGCTCTTGGGAGCTGCAGCCACTCTCTTGCCAATGGCAATTATTAAATCCCAGGAACAATATTTAAAATGCTAAAAATGGCAAATACTAAATCCCAGGGTATTTCAGAGCTCTGACATTTGCTCTACAGAACATGGTGCTGTTGGAAATGTGTCTCACCTGCAGAGCAGGAGACAACATCAGCAATGTTCTCTCTATGTACATTGCCAAGATTTAGGAATTGATTAGCCCAGCACTCTGGCCAGCTCTACTTCCTACTTAGTAGTGTCCAGGCTTGTTTAACTCTTTTTAACTTTAATTTTTGTAAGTCCTGATAAAGATGGTTTTGATCTTCAGCAGAAGGTACATGTGGGAAAACGCTTTTCCTTGGAAAATTTATTCTTGCTTGGGAAGAATTAAAGCTGGGCACCTTATTAGCCTTTCTAATTAATGTACCCAACCTGCCTTCAGAGAACTTTGCTGATGCACAGTTGAGGCCATGGTAGACAAGACACAGCCTCATCTCAGATTTTCTCTGATGCATAAAATGTGATGTCCAGCTGGCTGCTGCATAAATAAACATTTTCCTGTAGGACAGCCACACCTCAGGTGTACAGGAATAGCTGATAATTAGTGTCAGTAAGTCATTATAGTGCAAGCCACAAACATTATCACTCAGTTTGTAATTTACTCCTGATGGGGGTACTTGTTCTTCTCAACACTTAATATGTCTGTTTATAGAAAAGTTGATTGAGATAATTAGCAGTAAAAATGCTAAGGTAACACGGCTATGGTAACATTTAAATTGCTATCAATTTTGTTTATAGCAGCCTAAAGAGCAGTGCTGAAATTAGAAATTAGCTACAATTAGCAAATAAATTGAGTGTCTCTTGGAATTACTTGATCATGTCTTAAAATGTTGCACAGTGTGATGCTCAGAGAGGCAAAGCTGAGTCCCTGGGCTGCACCAAGTCAAGGAGAACACACTTTGCTTTGCTGCTGCTCCTGGCCTTCCATGGAGCCCAGGCTATTGCCCCACGGTACAGGTTTGATGAATGCATGCTGTGAAGCCAAAATATATATCTATATACATATATATATATAAATAACAAATTGCTCTAAAGGACTTGTCTCTCCATGGGAGAAAAGAAGACAGAGTGGGATTTTCAGCCATGTGCACCCTTGTGGGGAGCAGCTCAGAGGCTGTAACACTTCCACCAGCTCAGTAAATGAACCTTGAGATACACATTTACTGTTGGCAGCTCCATATGAGAGGAATAACTTGGGCTGGAAATGTGTTGTTATCCCAGAAGATAAGCCATAGATAGGGAAGGCAGTTTTCTCTGAATGCCTGAAATGTGTCACTTTGAGGGCCTTGGGCTTCATTTTGTGTTCACAGTTAGAAATAGTTTGCTTCCCCCAGTAAGATACTTTAAGGATCCTGCCTGATAAATGCTTTACAGAGGTATGTAATTATTTTCCTGGCATAATTTCATAGTTTGATGTGGAAAGAAATGTGTTGTCTGCTACTGTTAAAATGGGTCATTAAGTACAGTTTTGAGAATGAAAAGAGGTGGGGAATCAACCAGTTTCTGGATCAGCCACTGACTCACCTCTCTCACCTGTCTGACACAGTAAAAGGTTTCTCATTCTTTCACCCTTTGTTAAAAGCAGGCAGACAATGGTTTTCTGCATCTCATGAGCCTTTCAGCTGTGTGTCCAGAGAGGAGAAGGTGCTGCTGAGCATCCCATCCTCCTCTGAGCACAAGTCTCGAGTATTCATTCAAATCTCACATGATGCCTCTCAACTGCTGGGAGCTTGCCCAGTTTTGGATGCACATATTTGATTATACTACAGAAACTCCTCCATTTAGTGTGAGTTTAAGTAATTATCAGGCTGGAAGGGAAGGAGACAAGAGCTTCACCCTGTGCTTAGCCATGTGCTGAAAGGGTGTGGGGACACTGAGTCATGTCTGTGCTCCACTGGACAGCACCTAATCTTCATGGAGTAAAACAGGAGACCTTGTCAGGCCTGGAAAGGAGTGACCACAGCTGAGCAGCTGTGACATTTGTCTGGGATGTGGAAAAATGGTGGCGTGATGATGTTCACCTGGTGAACTATCTGACTCCCTGCCCCCTGAGCTCTACCTCCAGTTGTCTTTCTTTGGGATTGGAAATACCATTCTTGTCCAGGGAAACATCTGCTGGTGTTAAAAGTTACATATTCCCAGGAAAAAAAAATAAAAATAAGTCATTTGGGGTAAATTTTAGCATCTTCTAAGGAAGAAAAATTTCCTGGAGTATTTCCTGACTGTTTCCTTCCTTCTTTCCTCCTCTTCAGTAGATGTTGCCCCTTTAAAGAGCAAAGTTGGGCTGAGGGGAAAAGGAAGAAGTGACTGAGTGTCAGTGGAAAGCAGCCCAAGGGATTAATTATGGATGGGGCAGTCACACCACAGCCAGCCCCATACTGAGAGCTGAGTACCAGGATCAGACACAGTGAGAGTTACCTGGCCTGAGGCTGCTGCTGCCTCTTCTTATTGTGTTCCCTTCAAAGCCAGGTGTCTGTGTTCCCTGTGGATTTCATCTGTGGAGAATTTATCACTGATAAATAACTGTTTGTGTTGAATTTACAGATGAGCTAAACTGTTTTCTTTAATGTTGCAGTTTAGTACCTTTTCCTTTTCAGGTTTGTGTGAGCACTGGCATTCAAAGGAAATAAATCTGTCACTCAGATAATGTACTTGCCCTTGGTACCAAAATACATAAATAAGAGTTACAAGGTCATTAGGCATATCAATAGAAAGAAAAATGTGCTGTGCATTAAATAGCTGGCTTCCAGGCTGGGTAGGGCAAATAGCAGTATACTAAAGTGTACTGCTCATTTCTCCTTCTGATGGTGAAAATCAATTAATTTATTTTTTTTTTAGCATTTCCTCTTTGCACTGGAAACACTCAGCACATGTCAGTCCAAATTTATGAGCAGTGTGTTTTTCAGTGTACTCCATTTATCAAATGTAAATTTCAGTGGCCAGTGATTTACTACAGAGCTGTTTGGAAAGCAGCAAGTAAATATTACCTAACAAAGTATTAAAAAAGAAAAGGCAGAGCAGAGGAGATTTTATTTGCTACTTCCCAAGCACTTCATCTTTGTCCTTGAGAAGGCAGGTGAGGTGGAGAGCTGCCCCAGTATAGTTCTGGAATGCATCTTGTACAGAAATGTGCTTTTATTCTCAGTAAAAGGCAACCTTGGAAAGTTCTGAATTATTGCTCATATTTTAATCTCTTTCATTTACTTCAGCTAGACTTTACTACTAGGTGCAGACATGGGGGAGCTGAATCCATAAACCTCCTTCACTCTGCATCACTCCAGATCTTGCGGATGCAAAGAGACAAGTCCTCGTTGTCCCCTGTTGGAGTTCAGACAGTAAACAATCATCAGGGAGAAAATTGCCCAGTGTGAGTTCCATGGTGTCTGGGCAGGCTGGGTGCTGGGGTCTCCACTCAGCCCCTTTTAGCCCTCTTCAGCAGCTCAGGGGGAGAGAGATAAGATGATGAGAGGTCTGGAGCACCTCTCCTGTGGAGACAGTCTGAGAGAGCTGGAGATGTTTAGTCTGGAGAAGAGAAGGCTCTGGGGTGACTTAGAGCCCTTTGCAGTACCCCATTTATGTGTCAAACACAGCCAGATGACACAGCTGATTTTTGCTGAAGTTTCAGTAACAAACGCTAGGTTAAAATAGCGCCCACAGCAGAGGTTACCACCCCACAATTTGTTCTCTGCCTGATGGTCCCAAGAGCAGTGATACAGTGGTGAAGGCCTTGTCTCTTTATGTCTTGTAAACCTCTGTACCTAATGTGCATCCCCCTCAGGCTCACCTGCAATGTGCAGCGAGAGGTAAATCAGGAACCGTTCGATAGCCCTCACCTCTGAGCGGCAAACACCCTACACACAGCATCTGCAAAGAAGCACTTGCATTGCCTCTGAAGGGGAAGAAGAATGCATGTGTCTGTTTTCTGTGCCTCCCCCAGGTGTGGCAGTGCGGGGGCAGCATGGAGGTGCTGCCCTGCTCCCGCGTGGCGCACATCGAGCGCACCAAGAAGCCCTACAACAACGACATCGACTACTATGCAAAGCGCAACGCCCTGCGCGCCGCCGAGGTCTGGATGGATGACTTCAAGTCACACGTTTACATGGCCTGGAACATCCCCATGGCAGTAAGTACAGCTCACACTCTGTGCTGAACAGAAACACGGGTAGCTGTTCCTCATTAGCTCTTGGAGGTGAAGGGTGTTGCTACAGCTACACAAAGTGGGCTGAGCTTAGGGGAGGTGTTTCGCTGCATGCTCAGTACAGTGAGTTCTGCCATGTGAACTTGCTTCCTCAGTCTGAGTTTAGTTTTGCACTCAGTCCAGGCTGTTGTACACAGTGACACAGATTTATCATTTAACCAGAGCAAAATGTCTCAGGTTTATGTGCTCCCCCAGAAGTCATTAATTTGGGGCACTGTTAAACTCTGAGGTGTTCTTATGCTACAATGGTAGGGACGACAGAAATGTTCATAAATAAATATCGTCATTCATCGTGAGACTCAGTAGACCTCACCAGCATAAAAAACAAAGTATGCAATAAAAGAATCAAACATTAAATAGCTTTATTGTCCACAGGCTGAGAGGTGCAATGTGGGCATGTTCTGCTTCTCACTGCGCATACGAATTGTAGATGGCGTGTGGGGGCCTCTAGGAATCGTGTAATATAAATATTAGATAAACTGTAGGTTCAGTTTATCACTTTGTTCTCTAAGTATATCACATGCTACATCTGCACTGAGCATAATTCTTGCAGAGAAGAGTTTTATGTTCTATCCCAGCCAGGTGGAAGCTGGATGTTGCTGTGTTCCTTGGCTGTGTTTGCATCCGAATTATTCATGTCAAGGGGCACAGGGAGAGCAGCTGAGGGGCAACATACACTGATCTGTAGGTAAGAATGGTTTAGTTAACCCTTATAGCAGGGGTTTGCCCAGAGCTGATGGAAGCAAATAGGAACAGGAATGTTCCTATCAGAACAGGAAAGTATGCAAACCCAGAGGTGTCTGGGAATATTCAGTTATGACCTGGAGCTCATTAAAGTCATGGGAATCTTGTGAAAGACTTCACTAGATTTAGTCTGTCCTAAACATCTACTCATATTTTGGTACTTAATTAATATGTGAAACTCCATTTTTGTTCTTTCCTCTTACTGTTTTTAAAACACACATACCTGGAAGAGCAGTGTTTCCTCCTTGTCCATGTGAATATATCAGATATTCTCACAGGTCTAAATTCACTTACTGCTATATTGGACACTGTGCAAGGTCTCCAAAATGTGGTTTTGGTGACTTCTTTTGGCACAAGAGGTAATTGCAGAGAATTATTTTGCCTTAACAAAAAGCAGTACTGCATCACTTTTTCCACACAAGATTTCTGTGATGGTAGGAGGAATACAGAGCAGTGTCCATTAAAGATTTATGGGCATTTTGGCCCTGTCTGCACACATAAAATACACTTGCTGAAATGGTCAGTTTTCAATTAGGAGATGAAAAGCTAAACTCTGCAAATTTGCTTGCTTGATGACATGTGCAAATGAACTCTGAGAAAAGATGATATTTAAATAAGCATTTACACCAAAACATGATTTCCTTTAATCTCTCCAGATTACTTATTGATGCAGTTTTCTGCACTGAGCTATATAGCAGAGCTGTTAAAAAAACCCAGGCACATCTACAATAAAAGACATAAAATCAGCAGAAGTACTGAACATTAAAATTTTCTTTCCATAAAATAAATTGATTGATTGATAAAATGTGCATCATAAAAATAAGCCTATTAGCTCTCATGAAAAGAAAGCTGATGTTAGTGTTCATGACATTATTCACTGTAGTATTCAGTGCAGATGACAGAAGTACTGTACTGGCATAAGCCATCACAAAAACATTCTGCAGGGGAATTAGAAACCTTGCTAGGTGGTTAAAAAGAATGTGTCCACCAAGTAAATCCTGTGGACACCTCATTTCTGTACCATCACACTGTAACCTGCCCACAGTACTGCAGGGGGCACAGAGGGTGAGCACAGCTCAATTTGTTTTCATAGCTGCTCAATTTGCTGCTCCTGTGCTCTGTAGAATCAGCACTGCAAAAAAGTATTGCCTCAGTTTAAACAGGGCAGACTAGAGCAGGTAAAACACCTGCATTTCCCCACACCACAAAACCAATCCAAATTAACTCTTCTATAATTCCCACCATCTTTTTCACAACTCACAGGTTATTGAGAATTCATGCATAATGTTTATCTAGATCAGCAGATGGCCTTGGGCACACCTGCAAGATCAGGTTCCTATAACCTTCAGCAGCAGGTCAGCGCAGCTTTATTTCAGTTAACCAAAATATTTGGTACTTCCCCACCACAGGACTTATTCCTCGACAATTTTAGTGATAAAGGAATCTAACACTGAATGATTTATTGCACTGAGTGCCTCAGAGGATTGCTCTTCTTCCACGCAGCCTCAAGTACTACGTAAATTAACATTCATTTGAATGGATGCTGCACTGAGGGCTCCTGACAGAATGTGCATCAGCAAGCAGCAGTGAGCACAGCAAACTCTTTATGTGGCAAACAGGAAAACCTGTTCAGTATTACACTTGTATTCTCTCCTGAAAACCAGGCATCTGTTGGGGATCTTAATAAACCCTGAGCTAAGATTTGCTGCTGTCTTGTAGCCCTGCATTAGAAAAAAATCGGTAAAATGTACAGATATTCCTCTGGAGGAAAAGCACAAGGCACATCAGAACCATCTCATGCAAAACTCCCCAGTTTCAGTCCATTTGATTAATATAGTGTCAGAAAAGGTTTTTGGATGAGGTAACTTACTGTCTTAATGTTGAACTGTGATGATTTATAGCACTTTAAATCAGCAGACTCTAACTCAGGACCCACCAGTTTTAAATGGCTGATTTTGTTCATATTAACTTGAATCTTCCAGCCTCTGTTTTTCATGGGATTTGTATTTAAATGTGAATTAAATTCTGAAGTAGAATTATAAAGGTTTTGATTTTAGCTGCATTCTATGGCTCAAGTCTGCAAATGAGCTCGAGTTCTAGCATAAACTGTATGCTGGTCCACAGGAATGCTTTGTGGAGCTTAATGACTTTTTGAGCAGCTTTGCTTTGAAGTTTTAACAGATCTGTTCTGACATCATTTACATTACTGAATACTCAAGTCTCTTACTAGAGTAAAGCATGACCAAGCTGCCATATTTTAGTTCAGAATTACTGCCTAAATTCTAAATGATTCTGAAAGCAAAGGCTTCAGGATTGATTGCAAACACTTAGAACTGCTGTAAGTAACAACATTCTTATTGTATTCTTATTATTTTGATTTATTTTGGGGTTTTGCCTGTTATTTATGCTCCTTTTTCCACTGGCTTTCATTAATATTTATTGTCTACACTCAACAGCAGCTGTTTGATGAGCTGCTGACAACAAAAGAAGGAAAAGAGGGAAATACAGCTTGGTATACAAAATTAGCTCTGGTTTGATTTCAGTAAGGATAGCAAACATAAAACCAGTGCAGTGAGATTTCTTTATTCTTTTTCTGCTTTGCAGAACCCTGGAGTTGACTTTGGAGACGTTTCTGAAAGAATTGCTCTGCGACAGCGTCTGCAGTGCCGGAGCTTTAAGTGGTACTTGGAGAACGTGTACCCTGAGATGAGGGTTTACAATAACACCGTCACTTATGGAGAGGTACAGTGTGCTTTGGAAACACATCACAGCTGCACTCCAGCACTCCTCTCCTTTCAGAGCTGCCTATCAGGATGTACAGAGCAATTACACATCAGCACAGCAGTGGCAACAGAAGTTCCCTCCCTTCTTTTTAATCAGCACTAAGGAGTGTGGCTTTGAGGAGTCCCCTTCCTTTCCTTGGGGGGCAGCGGGTGAAGTCATCCTTCCTGACAGTGACCTGCAGCCTCCTTAGCTCTCATTTTAAAAACATAAGTTTGAGGCAATCATTTTCCCAAATAAGATGCCACAGACATCGTAAAGAAAACATCAGTGGTTTCAACAGAGCTAAAATAATTGTGTTCATGAGCTGCAATTAAATCCAAAGGCAATATGTTTTCCCAAACAACTAAATGGAGACTGTTCCTTCCTCTTCCATTTGATTGACTTCATTTAAAAATAAGTCAGGCACTTGAGACATTGATACAAGGTGCAAGTTTTATTTCATAGTATCACTTTGCATCCTAATGTTACTATCCCCATCAGGAGCTGAGAAAAGACTTTGGGTAAATTCAAGAGGAGCTGTTGGTTTCTGTCAGCTCTGAGAAGGTCGTTAACAGTGAAGAACGTTGGCAGAAGTGCCAATGTTGTGTCAATTATACCAGACCCTGAGCAATCTGGGCTCTAAAACAAAGTTTGCTCCTCTTGAGCTGTCACACAGAAGGTACTTGAGTCAAACTGGAAGTTCAGTGATGCAAATATCAAAATTTTTAATATTTTTAATAGAATAGAGCCACACAAGGTACTTACCTGGTATAAGCAAACCTAGGTCCCTTTCAGTCTTACTTTAGGCTTCATCCTAAATGATACTGAGCTTGTTATTAAGTACTTTCTCTTCTGGTTATTTTCCTGAAGGAAAAATTGTCTGGATTTGTGTGAGTTTCAAGGAAAATAAATGTATTGAGTATGTGAAACAGATTGAAACAGTAGTAAAAAATGTATTTCCTATGACCCAATTCCCATTTTTTAAAAGCCATCTTGTAAAGCTGTCTTCATCTTCTTCAGCCTTTATCGCACCCAAACCATAAAATAAACCTCCTGAAATGTAGTTGTTGGTTAGCCCCCTTATCAAATCAGATTCTCTGTTATGCTTGTGCACTATAAGATGAAGAATTACATACTGGGATTTTTCTGACACCTTATGCAGCAGCTAAATTATGGGGGTGGCCAGACAGGTGCTTCACTGTCTAAACCAAAACCGATCTGTTGAGTCTTTTGAGGTGTCTGTGTAAATAACTTCTCGTTTACAATACCTGTGAAGTTTTTCTATGTTCAAAATACATGTGTAATGCTTCCAGCCTCAACAGAGAGGCTGGAAGGGTTTTCACTAGAGCTCCATTCCACTTTTTATAGACTTGCAAATTCTCCTTGTCTGGGGAGGCACAGGAATTTTTTACTTCCTTGGATCTCTGAACCTGTGCCCTTTCATAAAATGTGCTTTATGTCACTCCTGTACATAACAATGTACTATATTTTCAGTTAAAGTAAAACTTTTTCACATGCTTTTTTGCTTTATTATCAGCAAAAGGAAGAAACAAAAGCATGTCACATCCAACACCAAACCTGGGTAGCCGCTATCCTGTTTATAAAGCCACATTCTCAACATACAGGGTCAAAATTTATGTTGTCACAATGGCAATTTTGAACAAAACTTGGCCTAGGTTTTTAGGGTGAATTTTAGGAAGTTCTGCTCCTTGAGCAATTGCCAAAAACATAACTCTGACCCAAGGTGTGTAAAGAAGGTTGTCCAAATAATATCTTTTCCTGGAGCAGACTCGCTGCTGGCAGCCTGTCATGGCTGCAGGAGGAGCATGTGTGTGTCAGAGAGCAGTTGTACACAGTGCTTGTTCCAGGAGCTGTAGCACAGCTGAGATTCAGCTGGGCTGGACTAAAATAGGGATTCATTTCCAGCTGAACTGGTTTCATTCCCATCTGGTTACAGGTGCGCAACAGCAAAGCCAGCGGCTACTGCCTGGACCAGGGGGCTGAAGAGGATGACAAAGCCATCCTTTATCCATGCCATGGAATGTCCTCCCAGGTAAATGGTGAAAATCCCATCATTGGTGAGGAACCTTGAACTTAGAGAATATTCAGAAGAAGCAAAGAGTAAATTGGTGTATTTGGGTTGAGTTTGGCTCTGTAATTCCTGAGCTGCAAAGACAAATGTCTGGCTTCACTCTGGCCTTGTCAGGTGCCTTTTCCAAGGTTGTGCAGAGTGTGATTCCATACTTTGAAGTTGCCAGTTAGGAAAACAGAAAAATCACATTACTTTGTTTAAATAACAGGGATCACTGAAGATTAATTAATTTAGGTAGTCTGTGTGAGTGAGCAGTTCTTGTTATGACATGACTTATTCATGGTACCTCTTTAATTT
Organism: Parus major; assembly: GCF_001522545.3. Lineage (NCBI taxonomy): Eukaryota > Metazoa > Chordata > Aves > Passeriformes > Paridae > Parus > Parus major. The sequence goes on along the minus strand of NC_031784.1, from coordinate 5,693,353 downwards.
AACTGTTCCTTGGTCCAACAGGCTCCTGGGCAGAAATTATTTATCAAGCTGCTGATTTGATTCCCCAAGTAGGCAAAAAGTTAAACACATATTTAACATCAACTTCAAAGGGAATTAAGAATATCCTCTAAGTTAAGACTTTTCTAAAATAGATTTCCTTTTTTTTTTTGTCAGTCCCTGTGCATATTATTATTTTCTTACAGATGTCTGATGATTTTAAAATGACATTTCTTCTTTCCATGCTCGTAGTGATTTTACTTTTACAAGTTGAATATTATTTAAATCCAGGACTTGAGCTTCTTCTGAAATGCAATTCTAGTTTCTTTTGAAGTAGCATCTGAATCAAAACTATGTTAATGAACATTCTCATGTGTAAATAAACTCTGACCTTATCAGGCTTAACAATTATCCGAGGTTCAGTCATACATATATTGATTGGGAGTCGTGGCTCGTGCATCACCACGGAGCCAAAGTGAGACAGACAGTAATTCCTACTGGCATAATGTCCACCTTTGGCAGGATCATTATGGAGTATTTGACTGACACTCTCCTGGTAGAGGTGGAAGGAACAGCCTTTGAATAAGGTAACAAAACAGCATTGCTTAATTAGATGTAAATTGGCTTCTCAAGAAGACTCTCGTTAGAGATGTCAGAGCGCTCAGAGAGAGTTCAGTCTCTTGCTCCATTCTAATCTGAAGAGAAAGTTGCAAATTTAAGTCCTTCCAGAAAGTCCCTTAGCAGCATCTAATCTCTATCAGTGTGCTAGCACTTAGAAGAGTAATGAAATAAATAGTTCTGACTGTAATTTATTTTGCAAATTAAGTCCTTAACCTACTTGTTTGCCTCCATGATTCCTGTTTCACAGAGTAGGCTTTGAGTTCAGGAAGAAAATAGATAAGGGCATAAATAACAGTGAATTTTTTCCATTTCCATTTAAAACAAATAAACAAACAAACAAATAAAAAACAGGAAAAGAGTTTTCATTCTGCAAGAAACACCAAGTGAAGGCAGAGGTGATGTTTTATCTAAGTTGAGTATTTCACAGACAAGCATGGGTTGGAGCCACTCAAATGCAGCCAAGTTAATTAATGATTACACAGCTGGAAAACTTCTATCATCTCACCACAATTTACAAAATTAATTCAGTGTGAGAACCACAGCTGCACAAACCCTAATCAAGGATATTCAAGCACATAGCATGAAAGGTGTTGACAGCAAGCGTTTTAATATATTAAATAAACATTTTTAAAACCCCTCTTCTAATCAGCCTGGGTGAGCATAGTTGTCTGCTGCATTTAGCTTTCCATTTCTGACATTTTTCATCTCAAGCATAGGACATAAAATACCTCTACTGAGCTGAGATTTGGGTTATTTGTACATGCCTACTGAATATAAATTAATATAAATATGGAACTCACTTTCCCCAATTGGGTTATCAATGGTGTTCATATGTCCTACCAATGTGAAAGCCTCTCCCTGTTCAGCTGCAGCCTTGTTTGTTTTTCATACTCTTCAATTCTGACAAGCAGATTATAGTGATTTTAGTGTTCACATGGTTCCACTGAAACCCACCCAGGCAGGTATTTAAGGAAAGCTGAGTTAGGAATAAGATTACTGTTCATCCATGATTAAATGTTCTTTTTCTCTATGTCTTACCCTTCTGCTTCCCTTGGATGTTGCTGTCCTGCATTACAAAACCACTCCACTGTCACTTTTCCATGAACAAAATGCTTTTCCCTATGTGTATTTTCAAGATCAGTTTTCACCACGATAAATCACATCTTTGTAATGATATCAGCTTTTAAATTTCTTTATTCAAACAGGGACAAGCTCTTTTATGGATGCTCTGGAATGCATTTACCCTGAGTTTACATCAATTTAGTTTAATGAGTTTGACTTGAGCTAAGTCATTGTAAGCTAACAGCTAAGAATATCCAGACAAGGCTTTGCATCAGTCTGAGTGGATTTCAAAACCTATTTTATAGAAAAGTAGTGTCCTTTTTATATGTGTTCATTGGGTCTGAAGTTTGAGTCTAATGGTTTTCAGGAAAAAATGTTTGCAAATACTGCTGGGAGAAGCTGTCCAGGGCTACAGAAGATTTGTAAATAAAGAAATATATTTGGGGTCTTAAACTGCTCTGCCTCTGTGTGTGGCCTCCATTGTAAAATCAGCTGCAAAGCCCAGTGGTTCTATACACTTTTGTTGTAAAATAAATTAAAAAAAAAAATCTTCATAGAGTGGTTACAGGGCATGCAGGTTTTGAATGATCTGAGAGCACTTACACAGCCCCTATGGAAATATTCACTGTCTCAGAGTCTGTCTTGAGTGCCATGATGTGGAGCTGATTATATGGTATGTGAAAGAGAGGAGAACTTAATGAAATGGCATCTTGGGATGGAAGGGCCATGGTGAGCAGCCTCCTTCTCCACCCTCTCCCTTCCCTTTCACAGCAGAGAGAGGGGAGGCACCACAGCTGTGGAAGAGAGAACTCCCTCTGCATTGAGAACAACCAGAAGGAACAGAGAGCTCCGTGCTCAGATTCCTGGGGCTGGCAGCTACACAAACAGAAGGAATGGGAGGAGATGAAAGGCCCTACTCGAGCTGTTGCTAGAGGGCAGATATTTCACATTTTGCTGGGCAGAGCTGTGTCTGCCCAGATTTGCGTGCAGGGCAGCAGGGTGGATGAACTGGTGGCTTCTCCACTTGCAGGAAGCGGTGGGTGGGATTCTGGAGCAAAAATGGAAGTTTGATAACTTGTGATCTGTTTGCCTTGAGGGGACAGACATTCCGGAGTTGTTGGGTGTTTGGGATTCCTGCATCACTCACTGTTTCAGTTCCTCTGTCAGCTGACAGCTTCCCTTAACCTGCAGGACAAGAACCATTAAAGATTTCCTTTTGCCAGGAGAACAAGAGTGAGAGAGAGAGGTTACATTTAGTGTGGAAAGCTACAGTCTCCTACAAACAATTACCTGTAATTGTTTGGTGCTTTTTTCACTTGACGGGAAATTAGCAGGAATTGATGTTTTTGAAGTCAAATCCTCCAGTTTACAGCTCCCATTTTCTTACCACCTTAATATTCCTGGCAGCAGCACTATTTTTGATCCAGGTGTGGTGGCTTTGATAAACAACCTTTGACATTTTTTGCATTCTGCTCAGGTTTCTGAATGTTGAAGGGAAAACTATCCTGTCTTACATCAGTACAGCAGATGGTATCAGGATTAGATCTTGAGTATTTAATAGAGCACTTGGCTTCAGTGTCATTTGAATCCTTCAGCTCTTCCTAGATAAAAGAGAAAAACTGAGTGAAGGTCCATTCCCCTGTGATGTATAAAAGTGTGTTTCTGTTCTGCAGCTTGCAGTTTGGAGTGTGTGGATATCTAAGGATTTCAGCCCATCAAAACCTGCACAGATTTTTATTTTTTTTTTAATTAGTAAGATTTAATATTTCTTAATAAAGGGGACTTTGTCATTAGATTTTGGCTGGTTGGCACTGGGAATGGATTTGACATGACATATCGTGCCCACAGCCCTAACACAAATTCAGGGACTATTTATTTGTGGATACTTTAGATCAAGTTTGAACACAGGTATCATTTTAATTGGCCATATCCCAGTTCCTGCTTTCTAGCCTGTAGTAATAAGCAACTTATTTTAATGCTTATTTTATTTTCCCAGTTTATGTTGTCTCTAGGAAGTTAAGATAGGAATTCTTTGGTGGGAGATGTTATTAATAATATAGTATTTTTTTGAACCTTAACTTCTGGTCTGATTTTGCAGAAGCAGGCTCTACAGCTTTCCTGTGTAATATGGTCTGAACTGAGATTATTCTTTGTGGGTGGGTTTTTTTAGAATTGTATTTTATTGTGGAATAAGCCTAAGTTTTTGTGACTGTTGGAACAGCCCTAAAAACTTGACAGAAAGTGCAGATCCAGGAAATTAAGCCCATGTTGTTCCATTTATCTCAAGATTGTGCAGATAACAGTTTCCTGCACCGAGCCATCCCTGACCCTGTTGAGCTGTAACACAAGCTGCCACTTTCAATTCTGCAGATAGTTTAGAATAGAGTTAATGTATCTTCCACTTCTAAAGCCTAAGCAGGACTGGTACTTTCTGCTTTGACAGGCTGCTCTATAACAAAGTCTTTCCCAAGTGCGTGGCCACTGTGATGCAGAGCACATGTAACTCTGGCTGCTGAGATTCTGATGACAAAGAATGTTTTAGACCATTTTAATACCAGTACAGAAAATGCTGCTCATCTCAAATAGGAAAATTGATCCTACCCTACAGAGCAGATAGCCCATTATAAACAGAACTTCTAATTATCTACATAAGGCAAAGCCAACAAGCTTGTGGGGTGGTATTTTGGGACTACAGAGAGATAATAAAGACTGCAAGATGAATACATTTTCTAGTCATTGTTTCAGCCATACCTGCAGTTCATTTGAACTCTGCTGAAACCCCATTAAATATAATTGTGAAATATACAGTCAGGTTTTATTTTAAAAAAAAATAATAAAAGAGAAAACATTGTGTTTGATTAGTATTTTTTTTTTACCAGCTCCTTTTGATGTGAAAAAACAAAGTTAATTTGTCTGACCTGGCAGTCCCTTCATATTTTGAATTAATTTGCTTGCTTGAGCTTATTTTACATGTGTCCCTCCTAATCTCAGAGTGGAAAAGAACCCCAAAATTGTCTTGATGTAGTGTGTACAGACTGTGCTGTGACAAAGGCACCGTTCATACCCAGAGCATCCTCATCTGGTTATCTCTCTGCTCTCTCTGATGTAGGCTCTCTTCTTCCTCTGTGCTTCACATGGCTGCTCTGAACAGAAGTGGCAGGTGGGAAAATGAACACATACTATGTCAAAGAGCATCTGGTCTGGGAGCAAGTAGACCATGCTCTTTTTACCACCAGCAAGAAATGATTATTCACAGCATGATTCTTCTGAGGTTAATAAGGATGGCAGTAGAAAGCCAGACTCTAATTTGGGTTTTTTTGATTGACTCTTAATGATATCTCACACATTGGTCAGTGGCATCCAATAAATGGCAGGCGCTTCTGACCTTTCTTCCTTTCCTTGCTAAGTAATTTCAGCCATAGAACAGCAATAGGACTGGACAGGCAGTGAATTTTCTGGGTGGTAATTGCATTCCTTTGGTGGCTCAGATCCTTCCCCTGCAGCTTCCAGGCTCACAGCACACAAGCCACGTAGCTGACTCCACTCTGCAGTCTTTTGGCACCTGGGTGTTGCACTTTCAGAGTAAGAAGGGCAAAATATTATGCTGGTTTAATGACTCTGGGTTTAAGCACAGAAGTGAGAAGTAGATAAGTCTGATTTGACGTATTGGCCTGCTGCCAAATTAACATCGTGCATTTTCACTTTAATGTGCTTTACACAAAACTGAAATACCAGAGTGTCATTCTTTATTATGTAGGCCCGAAGCATATGTTAGCAATTTTGCTGCCATTTCCCTCATGGTTTCTTTTTTCCTCTCATATTTTTGGATACTGGTTGCATGGTTGGATTTTTTCAGTAATGTTTATTTACAAAAACTAATTAGACTTCTCGCTATCAATAGCCTCTAACAGAGCTCTTAAGAACAAACTGCACGACAAAATTGACATCATGTCCTTGTTAAATCAACTCCTGCTGAGTGGGCATGATTTACATATTGATTACTTCACTTCCTTGATTGCCCTTTTTGCAGTGAAATAGTGGGTGGGGAGCGGCGGCGAGCAGGAGTGTGGGAGAAGGGAACGTTGTGTTCTAGGTTTTACCAACATTCCAAGGTCTGCCCTTGAGCAGCGTGTTCCAGACCCAGCGTGCAGCAGGACAAAGAGCTCCTCCCCACCTCACAACTCTCCTTTCTCCCCCAGCTTGTCCGCTACAGCTCGGAAGGTGTCCTGCAGCTGGGGCCGCTGGGCTCCACCGCCTTCCTGCCCGACTCCAAATGCCTGGTGGACGATGGCAAGGGCAGGACACCAACCCTCAAGAAGTGTGAAGATGTCCTGAGGCCAGCACAGAGGTTCTGGGATTTCACACAGGTATGGAAGAGCTCAGGAAGCCTTGAAGAGATGAATCGGAGAGGAATGATGCTCTAGAGAGTATTTAATGTAAAACAAGATCTTTGAAGGGCTACACTAGGAATTCCCCCCAGTATATTTTAGAAATAGATATGTTTTCCATAGATTTTGTGCCACCCAGGAATATTTTTTCATTATTACTAGAAATTTTAGCATATGCTTTCTAGGAATTTTTACTTATCCTGTCTTTGAATATTCTCAATTTCTGTCCTGTTTGCCAAGAACATGCTTGCAATTGTTTACTATCCAGGAGTTTTTGCATTTAGAACTTTTCCAGAATTTTTGTAGCACCTTTATAGGCATTTTTTAAGATCTAGAATCTTCAAATCATTTTTAAGACTTTCAAAAGCATTATTACAAGTCTCTGGTATTTCCTATTTCTTGGGCTCTGTAGGGATTCACTAGTACTTTTTAGAGATTTTCTAGTGATTTGGGGGGATTTTCCCAGCAATTCCTAAATGTACAATTATCAAGGAATTGGTTTCATACTTTTTATGTATTAGCTAGCTTTTCCTAGGAATTTCTAGCACTTTCTGGGGCATTTATCACTTGAAATATACAGAAATGCATTTCATAATATTTTTTAAGGATTTACAGGTCTAGCAGTGTTTTTTCTACTCTGTTCACCTTTTGTATTCCTTCCTCTAATCCTTTCTTTTTCTCTTCTTTTTTTTTTTCCCCAGAATGGTCCAATCATTAGCAGAGACACTGGCCGCTGTCTAGAAGTGGAAATGTCAAAGGATGCAAATTTTGGGCTCAGATTAGTGGTACAAAGGTGCTCGGGGCAGAAATGGATGATTAGAAACTGGATCAAACATGGTCGGCACTGACCGTGGGGCTGAGCTGCCTCTTCTGCTGCTGTCCACTGCTCAGTGTGCCATATCTCATGAGGCATTTGTCTTAAAGAAAATTAGTTTGAACAGGTCTTGACTCTCAAGAGTCCTCCATAGTTGGGCATTCCAAGGAAAGAAAGAAAGAAGAAAAAGGAAAGCAGACACACACGTGACCTGTTTGACTCTTCCTTGCTCCAGCAGATGATGTGGGAAGCTTAACGAGAGTTTTCTGTTGATTTGGAAATCTTGCAAAGACCAGAACATAACAGGAAAGTGGATTCCTGAAGCTGTCCTAGAGGAATTGACAGATCTTTCTATTCTGAGTTCAAAGGAGACATCCCAATACTGCCTCATAAAGAGAGTTCTCTGATGGGTAGCTTTTTAGCTTTAAGTTTTGGACTGGTGCACAACTCCTATGGTGAATAATTATGTGCCTTTTTTATTGTACTTCATATAAAAGAGGACTGGAAAAATCCTACCTTTTCAGCATGTCTGGTTCGTTGTACTAAACAAGAAGATCTGTAAATAACACTGGAAATATATTATAATATATGATACATTTCAAGGTTGATTGTTTAGGAGTCTCTATTTCTAGAAAGAGACTGTTCCGCAAATGTTTACAGGTGGTTCTCAACCTTTGAGCTGCTGGAAAGCAGCATTTTAGAGACCTCTTCTAGTTAGACACAGGTAAATGTTGAATAGGTAAAATAGCCACATGCTCCGTTATATTGCCACATTTTACATTTGTTGGCTGTAGAGGCGTCACAATTTAGCACTTGGATATTTGGCTCTTCTGAGGCAGTAAATGTCCTGGTGGATGGATGGATGGATGGATGGATTTCAGGAGGGCTCAGCTGGCCACAAAGCCCTGAGTGTGTGTGGGTCCCTGTCCTGCAGGTCACTGTTGTGTTGTTCCAGACTGCCTGGAACAAGGAAACTCTTTATTCTGGAAATAAGTTGACTGGCTTAGGTGCTATCTGTGGAGCTTAAAAACTCAGATATTCCATTTTGTTTCCCATCCTGTGAAAATGTCAAATGTGAGCAAATATGCTTTGTGAGCACTGTCTAGACAAATTTCCTGAACAAACCAACAAAGTCTTTTCAGCATTTGAAAAACAAACACAAGCCTAGTGATAAGAAGGCAAATTAGAGCAAAAGGTAGGGAGCATATATAAATACTGTTACTCTGAAATATAAATATTTTACTGTGTCTGACCCATTGGCAGCATCTTTGTGAACCTGAATTTAATAATGTATCCAGTGGTTCATTCAGGATCAGCACATATGGACAGAGCAGTGACAAGGTCTTATCCAAAAGGCTGTCACAATTGATGACCACTGTCATCTGCAGGTTTTGGATGTGGGTCTGTGGCACACAGCTTTTCTGTACAGATGGTTCCAGTCATACTGAAGGAGAGACACAGATGGTATCTGTTAATTTCACTGTTTAATATTTTATAGGTTTTTTTTTAAAAAAATTGTTTTGTTCTACTGAGCCAGGAAAATAGGTAATTGCAGTCACTGTGGTACCGTGAATATTGGTGATCTGTTCCTTGAATAACTTTTGCCATTCCTATTTCAAGGCATGCTGAACAAAATTGAATGGAAACAAAGTTAATTTTTCAAGGGCATGATATGTAATAAAATATTTGCTTTTAACATGCAAAATCCATCAGTTCTTGTCAACTCTTGGTTAGTATCTAGAAAGCATATCACTATATTTTGCCCCAATTTTATTCTTGAAATAGAGTGTGCAGTACAAAGACAATTCTCCTGGAGTTTACTTCTGGCTAATTGCTGATCTTTATTCATGTCTCGTGGACCAGGTTACACGTGACTATACACAAAAGAATAATTCTGAGTGAGATTCTGGATACAAAAACACTTAAAATTCTGTGTTTATGGTAAATTGTACACAACCTTTTGAACAGTGTAATAAGACCTGCAGGGAGACTAGCATCTTTAATAAATCAAGCAATACTGTATAAAATCACGGACAATCTCAGTATTCAAGCCTTCCTGCAGGTCCAAAACAGGTAGGAAACTTCAGGATAAATATAGATTGGGAACAGCTGCCCTGCATTTAACCTCCTTATGATAAGCTATCAGACAATTTTAAATTATATTTACCATCTATGCAGCAGATGTTGAAGGCTCTGTACAGGAGTGAGTTTGTGAGTTTTCATCTTCTCTCCAAATACAATTTCCACCTTTTAAAATGTATGAAAGCTGTATTCTCCTTTTGTTTGTTCTGATGGAGTTTTACTCCTCCAGGGAGGAGAGAAACCAAAAGAAGGAAAAGATGGTTTTGCCAGGTAAGATTTTGGGGGAGTAACAGGGCATTCACAGCCATTTTTAGTCTTTACAGTGAGTAAGTGCTAACTATTTTAAAAGAACATGGCAGAAAATGGAAATTAAGTATGTATCAATGTGACTAGTAAATACCTATTAGAATATAAAGTTACAATACTGAACAGATGCAAATATGCCATGTGCTTTCTTTTTCCCTTGAATTTTTCCTTGTGTTGAATTAGCAATCTATACTTGATCCTTGGTCAGCAGTGGGGCAGCAAGTCTTTCAAACCCTGGGGAAATGAAAAAGGAAAGCTGAATATTTAGAGGAGTACCAGGGTTTAAATCTACTCTCCTAAAAGGAGTCTTACATGGGCATTTTAGGAGCTTTGAAGCTGACAGAACCAGGTAGATCTGTGTTTACTGGCAGAGATTTCAAAGCTTCACTCTGACACCACCATGATGGGAGAGAATTGGTTGTCTTGGAATTTTTCCCCTCAGTGCTCAGTGCAGAGCATTTGACTGTGGCCACACTGAGAGTGGTCAGTCCTGGCAGGTTTGAGTGCCAAGGGCACTGGTTGCAGGAGGCTTGCAAGAACCAGACATAGGGTATAAGAAGAAAACCAGGTTTTTGTGGTAGATAAATGGCTTTGAGATTTACATAGTAATATAAAATAAATAACTCTTAAAAGGTGGAGTTGGTATTTTATGTGATTGTCATTTTTTTAAGACTTGCTGGAACAATTTCTTATATTTGCAAAACACATCTGTTGGATTAATTTTACTTTATTCTTTATCTGTATGAACCACTGCTTTGGCTGTGGTACTAACATGGTGACTCTGCATGTGAGAGGGTCTTAAATATTCTCTCATCAAAGGAATAATAATAAAAAAAGCCTTGAGTATTATCTGTTTTAACCAAAGTCTATGGTTCTTTTGTCAGTATTTCACCCCTTAGTATCATCTGAAATCCTGCTTAATGGTGTTCAAATTTTCAGTCTTGTTTCCCACAGTGCAGCATTCTAGATCTCATGAAAAGTATTCAATGTAGTGTAATATGCCTTGTGGAGAAAATTCAGATCAAAGGCTTTCTATGCTATTTTGTTTGATTTAGGGGATTAAGGAGTTAAATACTAGGTCACAGAACAAAAGAATAGAAGGTAAGAAAGACCAGCACTGGTAAGAAAGTCTAGCACACTCTTGTCAAAGGCAAGCCAGGAAAAATACACTTTTCTAAGCATGTCAGGTCCCTAAAAATTAGCTTGAGTCCTAAGGTAATAAAAAGCCCTTTGTTTTTTGAGAGCTACAAGCTATTTTCCAAGCTGAGTTTAATTTCTGTTTGGTTGAATCTATTTGTTCCTCAGCCAGAACTGTCCTCTAGCCTTACTGCCTTGCTGGTTCCTAAGGCATGCCAAGCTCCAGTGGGAAGGAACCAAGAGAAAAGTTGATGCTTTGGAAGGACCCTCTGGATTCCTGTGTAATCATGTAAGATCTGTCTTGTGCTCACCCACCAGAACTCTTCAGGGGCTGTTCCACATGCAAAAAAAAAAAACAAATTCAGGTTCCACAGGAGTGATCTAAGACCAAAATATGGAACAAAACAATAGGTCTTCATACATATTTTGAAAGTGTTGAAGAATTTCTCTCAGTTGAATGAGTAGTTTGGGGCTCAATGTGTCTGAAGATGAAGCCTTCATGGTCCTTAATTTATATTCCTTTTCATCAGCCTGTTTCTTTTTAAAAACTGTGATCTAGTAGATGAAATCTCACTTGCCATGTGACAAGGGGTGTAATCTATCTGACACAGGATTGCTGCAATTTTAAGTACTTGAGCCTGAGCTAATAAGATTTAATGAAATAGCACCAGTCCTAATCTGTTCTTTAGATCAATTACACAGCATGTAATTTCTTCAGTATCCAGTGTTCATTTGAAATGGTTCATTACCAGCCACACAAAAGTGCATTATGGCCTGTTTCAGGATCCAGGGAGTTGGGCTATAAGAAGAACAACAATAGAAGTTATAGTTCAGAGGGAGTTTAGCATACTATTATTCAATTAGGGCACAAATACCTTTGTTTTTTCATGAGAGGCTTTTGGAGGAAGAGAAACTACCAGAATTCACTTGATTGAAGGCAGTTCTAACAATGATGTTCTATTTTTGCCTGCTGCTATTTTGACTGCCTGCTTCTTAGTGCTGATCAAAGTCAATGGTAGAGGTCATACCACAGATAAAAGATGGTATTGCCAATTAGAAGATCTAGCTAACAGGCTGGACAGAACCCAAGGAATGATCAGGTCTTCACATGTCTCTAGATCTAGATGCCACCACAGTAAACTTAATTCCCAAAAATTCTCTTTGGAAAGAATCCCAAACTACAGTGGCATCTTCAGTACATTATAATGGATTTCAGAGTGGCTTCATAAAATACAGTGACTTACATTACAAAAGCAGTAATAACATGTAACTAAAAGCTATTGAGTTCAGGAGTTGTGTTAAATAAAATAAATGGGTTTTGGTGAAGAATGCTTACAAATACCCAGTGAAACAATATATGGCAACTTGCCTTTGAAGGACAATTTCTGAATCAGGAGTGTCTTCAAAGACATGTAGAAGCATTGATTACTTTTCATAGTATTAGTATTTCCTATTGGCCATCAACAAGTGTTGTGCAGTTTTCAAATTCTTTGTAATGTTTAATTAAGAAAAAAAAATGCAGCAACTAGAATGCAAGTTGTGACTGCAAATAATTTTTCATTATGTGGCACATCATCAAATCAATTTGTATTCACACTGAAAAAGTTAATAAATTACTATGAATTTACTGCTGACATGAGCTGCATGTTTTATCATTATACATTTGGACACGCACATTAAAATTCAAAGGTTCACACAAAGGAAAACTAGAACAGCAAAGCATATGGGCATTTTAAAATTTAAATTGCACATATTGTGTTCTGAAAGGTAGTCACCAAAATAAGAGACTTGGCCCTGAGGGTGCACATCCAAAACTGGTTTGATAACAGCCCAGACTACTGTCATCTACATATCCCAGCATCTCACCACTGCAAACAGTCAATAACTGGTGTTCAGAAGAATGAAATAGGATGCAGGGTGAATGTAGAATGACCCTTTCACCATCTATCTGCCCCTAAATTCTCAGGGTAAGGCCTTCCCAAGCCAGAGGCTCCACACACCAACCCAACCATTAGATTTAATGACACTGGGCCTGTAAGTATCCAATCCACTTAGAGCTCTGGATATCACAACACCCTGCTGTAATAAATACCACAATTGCTGTGAGTCAGTACTACAGCCTCTCATTCCATAGGATGCCCTGTAGTTCTCTTATGGTGAAAAGCTGTGAATAACTGCTGCCAACTCTTTTTTAACACCCTTCTTAGTTTGACCTCTGTCATCCTGTTTTAAAATATATTTCTGAACTGACTGTCATGCTTTTTTTTTTTGTGTCACCAGCAAACAACTTTGTAACTGCACAAGCAGATGCTCTGTGTCATCTCTTGTGCTAGGTGATAGCAGGGTGAGAACCCATCGGGTTCCTGAGCTGCTCAGTGGGATAAAACATACATTGCTGGTTTTAACATTGATTATGGATCTCAGCCAGGCTGTTTCTCCAGTGTGTATGACAAAGTTTGCAATTTGTGATCAAGGAGAATAGAGCATCTGAGAAAGGATCCAAGTCCTTCTTTCCCTCTTCCCTTCCCTGCCCTGCTGCTCCTGCTGGCAGGAGGCTGTGGAGCTCCCAGGATTACAGTTGAGTGACTTGGACAGGAAATGTGCCCAAGCTTTTTTCCTTCCCAATTTCTGCAAGGACATTGATTCCTTGATTTTCCCAGAGGAGGTAGGGTTGGTTGTAATCTTCAGATGGGTGACCACCAGCCCCAGAAGGAATGGCCTGATACAGCCTCGGCAAATTTAGCTCCATTCAGCCTTTGCATTCTTTCCATTTCTGTGTAACTTCATGCTGAGGAGTCTGTGTAGAAACACTGCTCTGTTTCCAGACAAGGCATTCTCTAGACCAAACTTCCTGTTGTAATCAAGCCAGCATCCCTTGGAAGGAGAAACATCACCTTTAAGGTACCATATGCTTGCTAGGATGAATGTTTTGTGAATAATATACGGCAAAATTAGGTTTGTATAAATATTTTGTCAGCAGTTCTGCAACTGACAACATTTATACTGAGGAAGTTAGCCTAAGCATCATATTTTTCACAGTGTAGAATGTATTCTGTGGATGTAGCCACCCTTTTGCTCAATAAATCTTGATGAATTGACTGTGAATCATTAATACATGCCTGTAACTGAGCACTGAGTGGAGTGATAATGATTTTTCAGCCTATAATGGCTCAGTCATATTTTTGTTTTGTTTTGGCTGTCTGTTGTTACTGTAATGTAGCTGAACACCTTTATTGCTTAGCCTTGCCTTTGCATCCTGACTCATTATCTGCAATTTAAAGCAAGGAAACAAGGACAGGGGTATTTTCCTGTCTGTAATGTTGAGGTGAAAGCAAAACAGGTGAAACCCTCTTTCTTTATACTAGAATTTATGAAACATTCCTTACTTGTGAATTAATCCAAGAATTTATTTCAGTGTTTAAAATTAACTGTAATCCCAAGAAAAAAAACCTTGAAAATTTAATGCAAGGTTTTTCTGGACTTTGTCCTTCTTATCATTAGCCCACTCTTCCTGCTTAACCATATCCTACAATTTTCCTTTTAGGATTAGTCTTTTTCTACCAACCTTCTTTCAGGTGTGTTACTTATGTAGATGATCTGCACTGGAAAAACAAGAGCCTTCTAACTAACAAAATTCTGTCATTTACAGAACTTAGATGTAAGGCTGTGACCAGCAAAATGTGACATTCATTGGACTATGTCTCCAATGTGGGCCATTATTTATTTTTAAAGAGCCAAGCAGAGCTTTCTAACAGCTTCTGTCTTGCTGACAGTGCAGGCTGTAAAATGACTCTTTGGGTGGGCCCAGCTGGCAGAAAAAAATTCTTGAGGAACTCAGAGTTACAGTAATGGGATGGGAAGGGAGGGACAAGGCACATCAGGACTCCCTTGAACTGGAAAAGTGGGAGTTAAAGAAAGATTAGCTGCACTGTCCAACCTGGAAATCATCAACTGACACACAGCAATTCACCTGGTGATAAGGTTCTTTGCATGTATTGAGCTTTAATAAAGGGATTTAAATTTGGATTCAAGAAAGATTTTTTTGCTTTTGCAGTTTATTACAGCGAAATCTGCCTAATCTGTTGACAGAGCTCCAAAACACACAGGTCAGTGCTGCGGTGTGTGCTAGCAGTGAAACATTTGCCAAAACCTATTGAAATTTTTCATGTGCTTCAGGCATTGGCATTCTGAGGAGAAGCTAGTGCCACCTATCATCAAAAAGTAGGAAATTAAACACCAAAGTGATGTGTTTAAACTGGAGAAACTGCTATGTTCATTGCAAAGCTGCTTGTTTTATATTAAAAAGGCAATTAGTAAGATGTTGGGGCTGCTTGGGATGATTCTGGGTGAGATGCTGGCCTGGCCACTCTCACCCTGCAAAAGAGGTCAAGGCTAGGCAGATCCTGGATGTTCTGGTCTTGCTGACCAAAGGGAGAGAGATTATAATGAGATTATGAGATTATAATCTGCATCAAGGGTGCAAATGCAAGTCAAGCAGATCAGTTGAGGTCCAACTCACCACAATTAAGTAGTTAAATATTTTTGTGAATCTGAACCTAAATAACTTATGCTCCACTTTTTCTCTTTTTAGATGCTATAAATCATTTTGAGTCACTCTTGAGAGCAGAGTGTAGGTTCATTAAAGTGGCACAGATATTTTGAAAATGTTTTTCTTTTTTCTTTAGAAAGGTACATTTGGAATGATAGCCCTGTTGGAGTTTTTGTTTAAAATACTCAGAATACATCCTAGCATGTCCAAGCTGTGTTTTTTCCTCACAGTTTCAAGCTATCATAATACTGAGGCCCAGGATACTGCATTGTGCCTTCTTTTTCTGAAAAGAAATGAAGTTCAAAGCTTCAGTGGGCTCCTGAGAGACCCACTGTGAGGGATTTGTGTTGTGTTCAGCCTTATTGGGAAAAAAGTCACGACACTTTTCATCTCTTAGGGGCCTGCTTCATTTTTTGATCCTGGAGCCAAATCATCTTTCTTAAGTCTGAATCCAAGGCCCTTTTTGCCAGCCGTCAGGCCAGGGTGACATAAGGCTTTCTCTCTCTTTATGACTCTGTGTAACTATTAAAGCTATTCAAGACCTTAAAATTCTAATGGTTTTTGAAGTAAATTTTGAAGTTCTTTGCCTGACCACAAGTCAAAACAGTGGACCTTTAGGTTGTCTTTCTTTCTTTTCATTTGAAATACATTGATAAATGCATGGATGATAAATTTAGTCTGAGGCAAATGCACACAGCATCATATCTCACAGAGCTATTTTTTGATACACCCTCTGAAGATTCAGCTTAAGTAGAAAAATGCTGGCTCCTAATCAGTTAATTTGTGCCAGGCCTGAGGGCTTCATGAAAACCTGTGGATTTAATGTGCCATATATACATATCATCTATATATTAATACTCTAAACACTCTAAAATAAATAACACACTAAAAATACTTCTCCTTCCCTTGTTAATGTGCTGATAAATTCTGATTCAAGATAAGGTTCTGACTTACTTGGTGTGTAAATATCAGTGTGACATATATCACAGAGCTCTTATGGAGCACAGAGGCCAAACAGTAGAAGAGCATCAACACCATCATAACACTGGAAAAGGAGATGACAAGTAAAAACTATTTTAAATATGTTTTTATAGTCTACACCTCTACCATCCCTCCCTCTCTCACTTCATTCCCCAAGGTGAATCTCTTGCTGACAGAACTAAGAAGTTCTGTTCTAGCAATGTTTCGTTGTACCTTATCACATAAAACAAATGTTTTTTCAAAAGCTTTCTTACATGAAGGCAATGAAGTAAATCTAATCTCTAACATTCCACTCAGGCTTACAGAAGAGCAAAGAGGACTCACTTTGGCTTGGATGACATTTATGGCCTGCAAGCAGCTCATGGATAGGAAAAGGCAGCATGCTGTTCTCTGTGGGATGTACAATCTGAAACAATTTTATCAGAAATACTAGATAGAAATCTTTATAAGATGGAGTTAAACAACTGGGTGGTTTTATCCTAGAGGCAAAAAAACCTAAAAAACAAACCCCACTACTTTTAAAATCTGCCATATGCACAGTAACTTGCAGTTAATAATTAAATTCTCACAATATCCTTTCACAGTTCCAGGCAGAGCATATTGGCTTAGGTTGGCCTGGTTGTCGAGTGTGAACTGAAATGATTTCTAACAGCAATCAAATACATTTTGAAATATGCTCATAAAAATCCTAGCTCAAAGGCTCAAAGCAATAATGATTCATGTATTGGCAAATGAACCTGTCCTCTGCAAGCTAGCCCCTGAAATGTAATAAGGGGTCAGTCCAAGGAAATAAAAAAAGTGTGTTTATTAAGATGTTGGGAGGTAATATTTTGGGATGGGAGTTTGTGGTGACATATTCAACATCTAGGGATTGAGGTTTTGGACTGGCCTCCAGAAGTCAGTCTTTGTCAAGGGTGCCTTTATCAAATCTATATCCATGGAGGAATTTAGGCAATGTACTTGCTAGAATTCCTCTGTCCCTTGGTGGTACCCAAGGGAAGCTCTTTGCTCCCTGTATAAGAAAGACCAGGACACAGAAAAGGTGAGAACAGCTGTCCTGTATCTCCTGTGCTGTGAAGATGCTCAGGAAAGGGCTGTGTATGAGACCTGGGAGATTTCAGATAAATAACACAACTGCCTTCTGCTACCACTTCTGGACATGTCCAAATACACTCCAAAGAGATTATGAATTAAAAAAAAAATTAGTAATAATCTCCCCTGGAGCCTAATGGCATGAGCAGTGGCTAGACACTGCTTTTCTTGCTTGTTTTGAGCATGAAACAGGGGTCAGATTCTCTCTCCTCGTGAATGTTCATCACCTGGGACTCAGAAGGGCTCACAGGGCTGGGACTTTGACTCGGTGAGCCACAGAAATCTGGGGACCCAGGCAGCCCCTGGGTTATTCCTGTGCTCTCACACAGAGCACCATCAGTAAGAAAACGGGAGAAAGAGAGGAGCAGCAGTGTGGGAAAAAAATCAGTAAGGACTCAGGTATTTTATGGGAGCAGAACAGCCTTAAATAAGTATCTGCACAGAACCCCACTCCTTGCATCTGAGATGCTGGTCCATTTTATCCCACTGGTTTTAATTTGTGGCCTGAGGCTGCTCAGCTAAATGGCATTTAGTGACTCAGGGATGAAGGGGACAGCAGTGCAGCCTGCAGACTCCAGAGAGCCGTGACCTTTCCCAGCACTGTGTAGGAAAGCTGCCGATCTCACGAAGAATGAACAAATCTGGGTGGCTCGGGCAGAAACCAGCACTGCCACCATCTGCAGAAGTGTCACCTCATTAACCCCAGGTACAGCTGCCATCCCTCTGCCCTGAGGTGAGGGGACAGGCAGGCACACAGAGCTGTACCCCAAGCTTTGGGGCACGGCTGGAACCCCACAGCACGAGCCCTCAGTGCCCAGGCCTCAAGCAAGCGGCTGCCGAGGCCTTCTCCTTCGTATGGGCCGTGTTCGGCCTGGGAGCCACCCTTAGCTGGGACACAGCCACTGTCCCTGTGGTGTCCCTGTAGTGTCTCTGTGGGGTCCCTGTGGTGTCCCTGTGGTGTCTCTGTGGGGTCCCTGTGGTGTCTCTGTGTCCCTGTGGGTCCCTGTGGGGTCCCTGTGTCCCTGTGGTGTCCCTATGTCCCTGTGGGGTCCCTGTGGTGTCTCTGTGTCCCTGTGGGTCCCTGTGGGGTCCCTGTGTCCCTGTGGTGTCCCTATGTCCCTGTGGGGTCCCTGTGGTGTCTCTGTGTCCCTGTGGTGTCCCTGTGGAGTCCCTGGGAGGGGAGCTTGGTGTGCTGCAGCTGTCCTCCCTGACAGCCGCTCCTGCAGGGATGGAGGCCTGGAACAGATCCCACAGGACACTTTTGGAAGAGGGCCAGGAGAGCAGGAGCTCCCAGCTGCCTCAGAGCTCAGAGGGGTGGGATACAGGTCTTTTCCTGAGGGGCTGGAGGAGCAATCCCCCCCAAAAGGGTCAGCATTAGTGAGTGTTGGCTGGGACCAACACCCTGTGGTGTCCATGAGGAGGCTCAGGGATGCTCTGAGCTACTCGCTGGGAAAACTGGAGGATCCTGCCCATCCTGTCCATCCCTGCAGGCAGAGCTGGCACCACAGAGCCAGACAATTGCCTCTGCTCAGTCCAGGACACTTGGGAAGCTGGGCTCTGTGCAGGAGGCACAAAATGTGGACACAGACTGGGCTCATCATAGCAACTCCTTTGTATTCTCTGTGGAGGGTGGGCTAGAGGAGCCTTAATACACTACATACATGAAATTCACTTTTCTAGCATTCAGATAAATTTGTTTTCCTTTCCAAAGCCTAAGCATGTCTCTGTTCCCAATGTTATTTTAAGGTCTCAGGTGTAATATCCCTTTGGTTCCCCTGCAGTCACATCTGTGTTCTTAACAGGTTCTTTGAATGACAAGCCAAAGTCATTAAGACTTTAGTCACAGAAACCTTCATAAAATAAAATAAAATAAAATTCTTTGCAAAATTCTTCCCTCTCCCCAAATGTTCATGATGGTTTCAAAGCTCGAGACAACAACCTGATACTGGCAGAGCCTGGAATTTTCTCATCTGAGGTGCTGCTGGGAGATCCTATGCAGAGATTTAATCAGGACTAGGGACAGTTATCAGAGCAGTCTGTCATGCCTAGGAAACCTCGAATTATGTGCTAATTATCCACCTACACTGCCAGGGAATAAATAAATAATTATTTCAGTTCACTGTGCTCAAGAGAATTCCAGTTATAAGATTGCAGGCTGGGTTTTTTCCATGGTGTGTTGGAGGTGCAGTAAGGAGCAAAAAGGTTTGCTCAGGAGTGACTGGGTGGGTCTGGAGTCCCATGAGCTCTGGAGCAGCAGAATCAAAGCTCAGGGTGGTCACTTTGGAGGGGGTGACTGCTGGTCATTGCCTGCCTCCTGAAAGGGCTGTGTAATGATGTGAGGCTGGGTATCTGCTCTTTTCCACTTTCTTGCTGTGTAGTGTTGCTTTTAATCACAGGAAAGGAAAGCAGGTTCAGGGAGACAGGCTTTGTCCTCACCTTGACCTTGCAAACAAAAGAAAATGCTGATAAGAAGATCCTTTTTGAGTCAAGGTGTGAGATGTATTGTTCAAACCTGAAAATTTCTAAAGCTGTGATCAAACTAGATTAGGCTCATATATGTGAGTGAAAAATAATGCCAGCCTTTCTTTTAAGCATTTGAAATGAAAGTTTGCTTGCTTGCTTCTTTAAAAACTAGAAAAATTAACATTTTTTCCATTCTAGGAGTTCAGTGTTTGCTCAAGTACAAAGGCTGCTGGCAATATGGGAAGGTATGAGAAGAACTGTGAAATTAATTAAATTGACACTTCAAGAAGATATCTTTATTGTTGCAATCCTCAAAATAGCAGTATAAAGCAAACTTATGACATTTTGCCAAATGTTATTTTTCATGAGTTAAGAAAAGCTAGAGATTTTGCTAAACTCTGAAACCCAGGGGTCTGGTTTGATACACATTCTGAGGGTGAGAGCAACTGTTGAACTGCAGGCAGCCTGGATTTATCTCTCCTTTCCTGTAGCTGTCAAATAATGAACTGCTCCTGGATGGTATTTTTCTTAATGACTTATCATTAAGACTTAAATTCAAATTATGTGATAATATCTTTATTATATATTTTTTTTAAGTACAGTGCATGCTATGAAACCCATAAAAATCAATTCTGCTTCTTTAAGGATCCCTGTGATTAAATAAACATGAAGGATAATTATTTCTTATTGTTCTTGTTTAGGTGTTTTCATCTCCTTTCCTAGATCTTCCTTCCACCTGTTTTATATTTGCAATAATTAGCTGAAGCTAGTGATTTTGTTAGCACCAGGAATAAATCTACCTGGATTTGAGGAGGAAGGAGAGTAGGGAAAGCATGAGAAGTAGGAGGTGAGGAGATTAATGTAGGTAAGAAAGACTGACTATTCCCAACTTGCACGTCAGGGTTTAGGTGGGATTTTTCATTTGTTCATGTTTGGTTTTCTCTTTTTTAAACCAAGCCATTGAGCATTGATATCTTTTTCTACATAAGGCTTTTTACTGGTGAAATTCAGAAGCCTGTACATGGCTCTGCTTCAGGGTAATTGATATCTGCTGGGCAAAACAGAAACCAGTGCAAGAGTTCAGACTACAAATCAGGGCAGTAGAAACAGATGAGTCTTAACAATGGTCTTGACTGCAGGGGTGCTTCACATATTCAGAGACCTGGATTTGTTCTATAAAGTGATGAGAAAAATGGCCCACATGGGAAACCATTATTGATTGCTTCCTCTGCCCTTCAGTGATAAATATTGCACGACTATCTGTTCATCCTTTGCATTAAAGGAACAATCCGATATCCATTTGTGTTTTCCACACTGTGCTAGTATGACAAGCTCTTTCCTACACTTCATATAAAGCAAAACCCAAAGCGGTTTCTTCTGAATGCTGGATGACAAATAGGAGAGTAATGCCTGCCACAGGAAATCTCATGTTGCTGTTGTATACACTGTTAGGATTTCTTTTTCTTCCAAATTGGTAGTGGAGAATATTTCAGTCCCATTTATATGGGGGATAACTTTAAACCTGGGATGAATTCTTACCATTAGGATTCCCATGTCAGCTTCTGAAAGACATGTGAAAATGTTTATTTTGTTTTCTTGCAAAATCCTCACCTGCAGGCATGCATTCTTAGAGATTTTCAGAAATATATTGACAGAACCAAAGCAAAACTTGTCCTTTCCAAACTCCGGTACTCAGCTGCAAGTAGTGCTTATATTTCCTTTAGAAAAAGCTAAAGGATCTTGATGTTCTCAATGAGAAAAATCAATACAATAAAATTCAGGGCTTTCTTTTCTTCCAGCTCTTCAATCTTAAACCAAATATTGCTTTCCTCTTCTTCTCTGTAATTTTACAAATAGTTATGAACCATCCAGATTTTATATTTAAACAATATGACATAAAATTTCTCAATTATTTCCACACCTTGAGGCATTAACAACTGGAAAGAAACAGGGCCCTGACAGGTTTCTGTTGAAATTCCCATCTCACAGTTCCACTGCTTCCCTCATTGTGTTTGAACTCTGCTTGTAAATTTTCACTTGTGGTCTCCTTTGGGTAAGGGACCTGCTTGACCTCTGTGTGGCCCAGCTCTGATACCCAGCTGTAACCCCCACTTATTTTCCTTTTATTCTTTCCATCTCCTGAGTTGCTCTGCACGTTATTATGCTGTTCTGGATAGGTTCTTAATACCATCCCTATTGATTTCCAGGAGATAAATGTCAGGCACGGTCCATATATCACTGTGATCTAGCACTGGTGAGCCCAAGTGAACAACAGAGGTGAGAAGCAGTGTGACAGCACCACACCATTTCTGGCACCTGCTCTTTCCCCAGGAGAGACAACAATTATCAAACCCTACATGAATAACTTAGAGAGTTTAAATAGGTGTTGGTTGATGGAAAGCTGCTGAGGAGTCATGGGTGGGTGGTTCTGTGCTTTGTTGTGGTCTGCTGGCACTGGTCCAGCTGATAAGAGATGATTTATTCCTTGCAAATCAGCCCAAAATGTAGCTGATGCATCAGTCTTTCTTTATGCAGCTCATTGTAGCTGAATGTTAACAACACAGAAATATTGAGAGCATCTTTCCCCTCTGGTGCAAGTGGGCTGCTGTGGAGATGCTGATTCAGTGCAGCAGTGACTGCAGCCCCTTTGTGAGGTGCAGCAGTTGGTAGAAGCCAAGCATAAATTGCACTGGAATAGCTTCTCTGTGCTGCAGGAACTGCATGCTGGGTTCTAGAAATTTCAATCCACTCATCACTTTGTTTATGCCATCAGACAGGCTCAAGTTACGGAGGCTTGTGGAAAACTACTCCTTAACCTTGTCCTACTGCATTTTCCTGGTGTATGTCAATGCTGAAGTGGGGAAAATGCATATAGTTTGTGAATTTCAAGACTTTGGAATAAAAATGTAGAAGCTAAAAAAAAATCCTCATAAAATGCTGTGTTTTGCACTTTTGGAGGCTGGGGGGAAGCTTGTGCCATATATTCATTATACATATGTTCCTTTAATTTGGTTATTACAATACAAATATCCAGGGATAACAGCAAGGGAAAATCTTTCATCTGTGTTAAATCCCAATGTGTTGTTTGATAAGAGCAAGGCATCAGCGTTACCAGATGAATTTTTAACAGCAAAATATCATTTTGGGAAACAGTAGTTGAAAGAGAGGACTGTAATATTAAACTTGGGTTAGTTTGTATCTTTTTATCTTGTCAGGAATAAGGAATAAAATTATCTGTTTCTCTATTATGCCATGTAAAAATACATAATTTAAAAGGTTAAGAATATATTTTATTTCACTTTACATAAATATTTCTTTTCTTCTGAAACTGTTTTGCAGAATATAGACTTACTGAGAGAACCTCTGTTTTGGTTTTTGCAGCTCAGATCTATTCTTGGTTTTCTCTTGCAATTGTTCTAAGAAAAAGTAGCACCGATGCTATTAAAGAACTCATTGCTCACCTTGGTTTTTATCACCTGGAAAGTTTCCTCAAAATTAGATGTTCTGGAGTAAGCAAGGGTTAGGTAACATGAATTAAAACCAAATTTAAGCCAGCAAAAATATACCAGCTGGGTACTGGGGGACTGGGAGGGGGCATGTAAAGGAAAGTAGAGTAGGAAAGAGAAAATTGAGAATTGATTTATGCCTCATGTATACCTATCAAGTTTGTTGAAGGGCAGAGCTGAGATGATGGAAGAAGAACTGTAGGGTTTTTCTACTCTAAAAAATTGTATTAATAATTAAATGATAAAATATTTAAACAAGAAGGAAATGCTTATGTTTAGGCAGTGCATCACTTTGTCAGTGGTTTCCAATACGATTATTCCAGGATACATTTTTTACCTTAAGCTTTAATTCTGAGAGAAAAGGAGAGAAGGAATATGAAAAGCCAGAAGAAGGGGAAAACTTGGAGAAGCAAGTGAGGATTCCACACTCATGACAGCAGAAGATTGAACCTTGCCTTTCCCTTTGGCAACAACTTGTTGTGCTCCAGGCTCCCTGGTTGCTTTGCTTTACTGCTTTCCTCCCTAAAGCATTGGCACTCCCTGCACAGTGCTAAGCGAGCTTTAAGAAAAGACTAAGACCAGGGCATTCATCTGAATATTTTTCTGAGTAATCAAACTTTGTACAATGGTGAGCTGTTCCCAATTCTCCAAACCCACCCATCATTTTTGTCATATGCTACACAAACAGAATTTGTTCTTTCCCAGTGCCTCAGCAGCAGCTCACAGGACTATAAGCACACAAATTTCTGTAGGACTACATGCAAAAGCAATCCCTGGCTGTTGCATTTGTAGTTCTAAACAGGAAAAAAGCATTTACAGTTAATAGTCATATATTATTGTGGGACTAGCAGTTACAAAGATGGGCTGTTTCTTCAGTACTGCCATTTCTGAGCCACCTAATGAGAATGTGTTGCCATGGTAACCAATGCATAAGTATTTTTTAAAGAAGTAATTAAACTTTCTAAGTCAATTTGCCCTTACTTGTCAGGTTAGGAAATAGGATGTTGCTTATTGTTTTCTGCTGGAACACTGAGGAACTTGGAGGGCCAGAGGGGTTGGAGCTACCTGAGGGGATATCAGCCTTTGTTAATAAATTATTCTTTATCTGATATGTGGCAGGTGTGGGAGGGCTCAATGAAAACTTGTGAGTAATTCTATTCCAGCTGGATTGGTAGGGTGATGCTAAATGGAGACACGAGGTTAAATACTAAGACTTTGCTTTGTGACCAGGTGAATGTCCAGGACAGCAGGATGCCCAGATGACATTGAGACAAAATATGTGTGAGTATAATATGAAAAACAACATCTTTGCCAGGCTGATAGTGGAATGAGACAGACATCCCTGATTCAAGCTCTGCTTGCTGCTGTCAGATTTATTTACCAGTCCTCATATGCTGTACAAGATGGAGTTTATTTCCAAGGCACAGAATGCCCTGAGAACATAATGGAGGGAGGGGACCAAGCCTGCTCAATTCCTGCAAACAGGGATCTGTAAAGTGCCCAGTTCCCTTTTTTGTAGCTTGATGCACAAACATTGCTGGCTGCTCAGGGCATTCTCTGCTCAGAGCCAGCTTTGGGAATACCCAGAACATATGGGCCAGACACAGAGCAGCATGGAAGAGTGAGGCCCATTTCATGCCTCCTTTGAATTTCCTGAAGTCACTGTACATCTTTCCCAATGCCTGTCAAACCTCATCTTTAAAACCACAGCTGTCAGCTATAAGATTCCACAAAGTTTATTTTAGCTACACTCTGCTTATGCCCTTTAGCTCAAAAGAGAATGAGTCTCCAGCAGAAAACAGAGGAAAAAAACCCTTAAGTGTTTTAATTTTGAACTGTGCAAAGGCTCTGCTTAAGCATCAGAGACACAAGCAACAACCCAAAAAGCTGCAGACACTTTCAAGCATTTGGTTTTGTTCATCATACTATTTACTGTGGCATTGAAATGATATAAAATAAGGTCCAGAGATCTTTGTAGAATATTTGATATCTTGACTTCTGTAGGACAACAGAAGATCCAAGCAAATAATGGGGATTCTTTATGTTTGGTGGCTAAAACTGACAATAAATTTTCTTTCAACTTTGCCTGAATGAAACACTTTAGCTTTTCATGCCAAACTAAAATTTGAGACACATAGTCTTGTTTAGAAGGAATTTTGTTATTGATGTGATTTCTTGGCATAACAATTCAGTTTTTAAAAATTTAAAAACCTACTTATTTTCCCTTAAAGTGCATTTTTTTCCTTCTACCTAAAAAACATCTCTAATTTGTCTAAATATATCTGAAGGTTTATTTGTATGTCCCCAACCTATGGCAGCTGTTTTCTGCTCCCCTCTTCAAGTGCACTGATACATGACAGGGCTCTTTGCAGTATTTATTGTCTTTGGACCGGCTTCTGCTCTGGGTGTCTCACTTGAACCCACTACAAATCTGTGACAGCATAATTCGGTCAATCTGCTGGATGCAGGTGCCTTTTTAACTTACTCTGGTGAATATGGAGCATTTTCACAATGGCATTCCCCCTAACAAATCAGATCTCACAGATTGTCTTCACAGCCCAAGTTTGATGGCTCTTGGAGTGGGTGAGTGATGGAGCAGCTTTGACACCATGTTTTATTTTCTTCCTTCCCTCTAAAGCCTGATAGCTGTTATGAGAGCAAAAGGGCATTTGTCATGTAGGCTTTTGTTTCCCAAAATGCAAAGCTCACCTCTACAGCTCAGTCTTTGGGGATGGGGGAAAACATCTGCAGCATGTTACTCGTGTTTGTGCATGGGAAAAGGAATCTGGCACCATGAAAACTTCCTGGTATATCCCTCAGCTATTAAAACGTGGAAAGAAATAAGAAGAAAGCAAGAATGAGAGGAGTCACAGATACCAGACACAAGTAAGAGTGAAATGTAGTGTAATTTGACAGCAATGAGGAAAATACTGAGAAATCTATCACATCTGTGCTCCTGGTGTTAGGAAGGCAGAGAGAGCTGTTAGGAAGGCACAGAGTATGAACTCACAGTACTCTTATGCAAAGGCTACAATAATGAATTCCAATCTTGCCTAGGAGCTATTCTTAAGATAAGTACAAAGGTGAGTTTGGAGTATTGATTTTTTTTAAAAAGACAATAAATTGGAGTGAGTTGTAAAAAGTTAGTGCTGCCTGGAACAGTTCCCATTAAATCAGTGCACGAGTAAAGAGGTGCAGGCTCAAAGGGGAGTGTATCAGGATTGAGTTTTGGATCTTGGAATCATTGCAGAGTAGGGTCATTCCTTCTTCCATTCTGTTCCCTTTCCCCTGCCTCCTTTGTTGCAGTAACCCCTGTGGATAGATCTCCAATTAATAAAACTTACCTTTATGTATGCATTATCATAATACAAAGGCTCAAGGGGAGCACAATCCCTTCATGCCTGAGCAAATTTAAAACTCATGATTCTCCTGGGATGCTTGCTGGGAAATAGAGAAAGGGAATAAAGGGCATTCTAACATTTCTGCTGAATGATTGCTACTCCTTGCAAAGTGCTATGAAGCTTGTTAGATTCTGAACCTTTATGGGAACCTTATTGCTATTAGATCCTTTGAAATGACTATAATTAAAAAATTCTGGTCCTTTTTACATGGAAGATCTGCACTGTGTGTTAAATCATTTTCTTGGAAGAGCCTGGGAAAAATTAGAAATGTGATTGGTACAAAAAGAGCAAATGACCAGAAATATTTAAATTGCCAACATCTTTTAATGGAAAATACTGTGAATTCCAGGTTTGAATGCACATATACATTGGCCCACGTTTTACCCTTGGGACACAACTATATGCTAATGATTATTGTTATTAAAAACTCTGTGTTTTTTATTTTTTGGTCTGTTTTGTGACTAGAGGAGTCAGGCCCATCATAGCTTGTGCTGTACAGAGCATTTATAGAAAGCCAGATGCCCCAAAAGTCTATTAAAATCTATCAGGTCTGTAATGACAGACTCAGTTAAAGAGATGGGGTGAGGGAGAAGTCAATAGCCCAGTAATGCAATTATAGCAGAGTTATAATTAGTGATCAAAACACTCCAGCTTCCCAGCCATTCCCAAGTGGTCTTCAACAAGCCAAAAGGCACAACTGTAATCCAAGACTCGAACAATAACTTGGTGGCGTTGGAGGATTTGTAGGAGTGTTCACACCACACATACACATTCAATGCAAACTGCTGCCCATTAAACAGATTTAATAACACTTTGCAGAATTGTGACTTTCATTAATAATCACCTTGGAGTGCCAAAGGGACAAATAAGAGGATAAAGTGATTTTTTACAGTTTGACCTATCTGTAGAATATACCAACTTCCAGCTTTCATTTCTCCAAGAATGAGCATAGCCAAGGAATATTTAGGACCCAGGAAGAGCCTAAAGGAGCATGAGTTGCTTGTTCATGATGCTGGATATCTAACTGCAGGGAAATCCTCTTTAGCCAGAAGAGGAACCTGCAACCTCACGAAGTACGTACTTGACTAAGTCAGGTTCCCAACAGACAGCAAAGAACTTTTCACTTTGATCTAAAACCTTGCACACAAGTAAGGCATTCACTCTTTCTATGTAATCCCATGTTGAGTGAGAAGCCAGGCACAGATTTATGGTCCAATTTTTATTTTCTTCTGTGTTTCATCCAGTTTTCTGTGAATTTATTTATAAAAGTCCCAAGCGAGAGTGTGGGAATATTTCTTCTTGGTTTTATAACCTGAAGTTCATGAAAGATTTTTGTCCCAATGGTTTTGAAAAAGGGACCTTATACAAGGTCTTGCTTCCCAATCCCAAACCATTCCTAGAAAGACAAGGTCATTCCTTGGTGAAGTCCTGTACATATTTACTTTATCAATACCAGATAAATTCCCACAGGGACAAATTTAATTAAGCTGCCAATCTTGCTAAGTCATGTAGTTAGCAGCTAGTAGATAAATAAAATGAACTCAGACTTATTTGTTATTTGTTCTCAGTCTTTAATCACCCAATAGTAATTCCATAATTGAATTAAAGTACTTTACCATTCTAATGCAAATTGTCTGGCTTACAGTTCTTCAATGAGTAAATTATTGCAAATTAGGCACCCATGTTATCAACATTATTCACTTACAGTTAAATTATCTTTATAATAGTGAGCTAATTTTTATTTATTCTAGAACTGGATGTCTTTTTATTTGTGGAAGTTGAAAATTTAACATTTGGATGGCTTCATAAAACAAAACTCTCAGTTTGTTTCCTCTTCTTTTTTTAATATTATTTAATGTCTTATCAGACTGGAAAGAGAATCCAGGAAGGGCATGGATCATAGCAGCAGTCCAGCTTCCACTGCAGTTTTGATAAAGTGCAAACAAATGAAGTGTAGACAACAAGAACACTGCTAAATATATGAGAAGGAATGTAAGAATATTTATGAGACCATACACACTGTTAAGGACTTCTTTTCATGGTTAAAAAGAATAGAAAGTCTTGCCTACAAAGAGGAATTATCCTCACTAAAAAAAATTTTAATTAGAAAAATTACATATGATTTAACATAATATTTTAGTAAAATTGTGTGCTACTTCAAAAATATGTTTATTTGCTAGTAAAATACTAACCAGGAAGAATTTACTAGAGAAACTGTACAGAGATAATTCTGTAACTACAACAGACAAGTCAACAACTGCAAGCTGCAAACTCTGTACCACGAATCAAAATGGTCAGCAAGGCAGAAGTAACTTGGAACAGACAGGCAGCTTCTTCTCTAGCTAGAGCAGGGTAATTGGACAAGCTACAACTATTGGGGATTTTGATCTGAAAAGGTGAAAATGCCTCTTCTCCTAACTGATGTCTCATTAACTTCAATTAGCATTTGGTAAACGGGTGCCTTTAGCAATACAAAAGGATGGCTGTTGAATAATGGTTGTGCTGCTCTGTGTTTTTCAGGTCTGTTAAGAGCTTAGAGAAGCCTTCTGAAATTATAGAGAAAGGGAAATGATTTTTGTTCTGTTCTTGTTGTGTGTAAGAGTGCTCTTGACTTTGTTTCACAGAAGTAAAATATTGTATTATGAAGTACTTCCAGGAATAAAAAAAAAATAGTTACTGACTGCTTTTGAGGCAGCTCTTGTCAGCTGTGCAGGGGACTGAATTATCCTTCTACTGTAGGGGAAGTTGTACTGATAAGTTCATGAGGGCTATGAGCATTTTGTTTCCCCTTATAATTTTTTTCCTAGTCTTTTATTTTGTTTATTTTACTTTTTATTTGTTTGCTTTTATAACTCATTGTTTAAGGACCTAATTCTGCACCTAATATTAACCTGATGTGTCACCTGTCTACAGATACATGAAGGGAGGAAGAAAGCTTATTCGTTCCCTAAGGATCACTCAGTCTTATAATAAAACAAGCCTAATTTGATAAAAGGCTAAGGATTATTTCATGTGATGATAGCAAAGTATATATGCCCTTACTGCTTTGTTTGAATCAAAGTAATAGGTAGCTTCTGATGTGGATTCAAAGCCTCAAGTCAAAGTTAAGATACCAGGATGGGAGGTAGGTGGTATTTATGTGCTGTAGTAAGCTTTAAAACTTGTGCCTGGTGCTGGGGTACTTTTTGATGTGTGAGTGCTGTATGTGATCCTTGTCATGTGGAGCCTTTCAGGAAAATACAGCGAGGAGCTTTGTAGCTCCCAGGATCTGTTGTCTGTGCAGTCTCTTTTCACTGCCTCACAGGTTTCAGACGAGCTCGCCTGCAGGTCGGTGTAACTCAGAGTCAGACGGGAATTTCTGAAAGAATTAAGCAGAAATTGCCTTCACAATTTCTGAAGTAATAATCAGTTGAATTTTGTTGTTAGGAGACAACAGCTTAACATTCTCCTTCCTCTACTCTTACAGTTAAATGCTGTCACTTTTTATGCTCAATGGGTTGGACAAAACAGTTTGAGGCTCCAGAGCATGAACTTGTCCCTCTGTCTGCTGGAGGTAGACCACTGGTGGGAGATCACTTGATGCTCTTTTTTTTCTTCTCTTACTGGGATGACTCAGAATCTTCTTAGCTTGCTCCTTCTCCTTTTTGGGTGTCTGAATTCTTAACAGACTCTTCCCTAACATAAATCCCTGTCATATGATTGCTCAATTATCCTTGTCTGTACAAAGTCCACATTGACTAATCCAATAGAAGCTTGGAATAGGATTGTGACTGCCATTATTATCTGCATTTGTAATACCCTTACTTTTAAACTTTCAGTTAAAATATGTTAGTTTATGGTATTTTATTTTTTTTTTTTTGACAGTTACAAATAAATGCCAGGCACAGTGGGAGCTCAGAGCACAAAGTGGTTTACATAAAAGAGTTTTACCCAAGGTTAGAAATTAGAGTTATCATGAAAGGCAGCTAATTGGATTGTGAGGCTTGCTTCCTCTTTAAGGAATATCAGATGTGCCAATTCCCCCATTGTTACGCTTGCCACATACTGACAATTAAAGCTTTTACCTGAAAACACCAGACAATTGTACAGATGTAAGAGGGAGAGGGGGAAAATAATTCTTTTTGCAGTATACTGGAGAGAAAATGATGGCTGGTACCTGATTAGGGTAACAAATGTACAGGAACTGTAAAACTAAGCTTTTAGTTTGCCTGGCTGTTGTAAATGAATGGTTTAATTTGAAAACGTTGTTACAAATCTGGCCGGACTCTAACTCCCACTAACCTCTGGCTCCTTGAGTCTCTGCTAATGAGGTGCTATTTATCAAACTCTATCATGAGCTATACTTTCCATAAAATGGTTCTGCTGGCAATATGATTATTTGATTCTAAGACTGTTGCCTTTGTAATCTTAGATCATTAGAATTATCCTCTTTCACTTTGCAGTTAAAATATAATTTCTGTCTTGACAATGGATTTGTGTTGGCTCAACCCCGAATGCCCTAACCAGCACTTCCTGGAGTCTATGCTATTTTTAATCCTATATGAAACTAAAACATCTCAAGTATATTACATTCTTATGATGTGTCTAAGCTGGGAGTTTTCTGAAGGTGCTGGTGCTGTGACCTTACTTGAAAGTATCACAACTTATGGAGTGAAATGATGGGAAGTGGGTGTTAAGCCAGTCTCAGAAACATGGGCTATTGTCTGTTAAACACCTTTTATTTCAGCAGATCTGCAACAGTGGAGATCAGTGTGGAGTTTAATTCCCAGTGCTTCTCCTAGTAATGTAGAGAAAAAAGGTGGTTTTTAACCATGAGAGGAATAAAATTCTGAGCCAGCCTTTTTCTATCTACAGTGGAGCAAGCAAGTACTTGTGATTTGTGTTAATGAATGAGATTTTTGTTGTGTGTTCACAGCAGCAGGACAGGCTTAGGCTGGATGCAGGAGTTACATCCCACAGCTGTTCCATCCCTGATGTTTATCCCCATTCTGCCTGCAGTGTAGGCAAAGCAGAAAGGTGGTGTGAGCCACTGAAGCCCAGGCAGCTGTCACTGCAGAGGGTGAGTTAGAGCCTGCCCTGCCATTCCTGCTCACCCCTCAGGCTCATGAGAGCTTAGCCAGGTGCCAGAAACTTGGAGCATCCCAGCTGCTGCTTTCCTGCACATGAGTGGGAAAATAGTCTGTGGTTTTTGCTGCTGTTGCATGGGATTGCCCTACTAGACCATGGTGTTTGTTTTGGTGTCTTTTGTCGTGAAATGGTAGAGATCAGGGAAATAATCAGTATTTAGTAGAAAGAAAATAAATACAACTAAAAAAAATATATTAAATATCAGGTCTCTTATCACACATGATCATTGACCATGAGTTCTGTCTCTGCAGCTGATAAGGAAACAAAGGGTTAAGCAAACTGTGGTTGGAGTTATTGCTCTTTCTGCATTGTGTCTGTAGGCAAAGCTCTCTTCAAGGAGAATGAAACTCTGAGAAATGCATGCTTGCTGCAAGTTTGGGTACCCCTTTACTAATTCTCTTCATCCTTTACTTTGCTCAGTACGAATAGGTGGACTGCTAATGGTCATATCTTGCACTGTTTGTGACTGTGGCTTACTGTAATTGAGAATAATGATAACATAATTATGATAATGGTCTATACTGCAGCTCTGTCTCCAGGCAGTGAGAGGATGGAATTCCTTGTCAGTTAATGAAAAGAAAAAACATTGCTTGAGTCCTGCAAAAAGAATGATAAAGTGTCTAGGAAAGCAGTTGTTAAAACCTCTTGAAAAAATCTGATACAATCTGTTTTTAAAATCTGCCAAATATGTTTTGGGGAACAGTAAAGACGGTTGTATTTAACCAAGCATTAGCATGATCTGTGAAAACAGATGCTCTCCCTCAAGGACAATGACGAAGCATTAATTACAGGTGAGATGATTTGAAACAAAGACTGGAAACCTGCTGCTACCAGAGTCTTTTTTTGGTAGAGCTGATTTATTGTAGCTAACTGTGGAGTTTAAGTCCTAATGAAGATGAACCTTGAAACCAGGCAGGCAAATGTATTCTTCTACGGTCCAACGTGATACATTGAATTTACATCATGTTGGAAATCAGGCTTGCTCTGAATTGCAGTTGTAACGAGCAGTTTGCCTGTGATTCCATTGAAAGCACCTGATGGTGATAACTGCCTTACAAATGCCAAGGACTCTTACTCTTCTTTAGAGAAAATGACTTCCTGGACCACATCAGTCCCAGCATGCTGGAGGTGCAGCAGGCCTAAATGAAAATGAATAAATTCAGGTGGGTAATTAAATGTTGCTGCCTGTGATAACCGTAGGGCAGGAGATTTGCCTTAACTAAGACAGAATATGGTGGGGTTTGCTGAGTCAAAAAATAAGCAGTTGATAGAGACAGAGGATATCATACCTGTGAATGTGTCAGGGGGCAATGTGTGTATATAAATGATACAAGATGCCACCTAAAGGAAGTTCTAGTAGATCAACTACTCTGTAGCAGAGTAACAATTTTCTGGTGACCAAGGCAAGCTAGGAAAATATAGCAAATACAAGTATGAAAGCTTTTCATTACTTTAATTACCGTACAGCCTCTCAGTCTTTCTGTTGTTCTGATTTAATTCTGAAATAAAATCATGCAGAGAAATTCTTTCATGGAACCTACTTGTTTTGATGGTTGTGAAGACAATAATATTCCCAAGAATTTTTCAGTTATAAAGCCATCACCTTTCCCAGGGAAAGCTGAGGTCCTGTAGGGATGGGTGTGTGTGAAATTTACATCAGTAACCTGTTTATTGTACTGTAAACACAAGTGAGCAGGTGTGCTACATGTGTAACTAACAGCAAAGTGGGAAAGACTTAAATACAAGCATTGATCATGCATCTGGAACTATTGGCAAAGTTGATTTCAAGAGGACAAGGGTCATGTATCGATCAGATTGTAATGAAGATTTATTGTGAAGAAACTGGGAAACTAGCAATCCATTCTTAAATAGAATAGGCAATTTGGGTGTGAAGGAAAGAGAATTAAATGCTGCTTAGAAGTTCTTGCATTTTCCTGTGTTCTGGGACTCAAGACAGTTTAGTTTATCATATATTGTCCCACTGGCTTTGGGGGATATTTATACAGCAGCTTTCTGGCTCATACTTGGAATAACTATAAGGGTACTTAAAATTCTTCCAACACAAGTTGGAAGCTCTGAGCTCTGACTCCTCAAGGCCTGTGTGGTCCAGGTTACACTGCAAGGAGCACACGAATTGCATCACCTGCAGAACAAAAACTGAGCTGTCTTGCTGTGGAGACCCTTCTAAGTCTCTAGCAACATCAATGACCTCAATCCAGAGGAAGTGCCTGTTTGTCTTTAATGGCAGACATCTGGCTGAAGATCAGGCTGATCTGTTTTCTCAGAGGGAATTCCTTGGACTTGTAGCTAAACAAAATTTTCTCCTGAAAAGACAAAGCTACTGTTCTCCAAAGCAAATCAGCAGCTCTTTCAGAAGATGTGGGCTGAGCCTTGCCAGTAGTACAAATCTATTGATTGATTTCCAAGTGCTTGAAAATGGATTAATGTTGTTTCAACTCCCAGTGGGTTTTTCACAGCAATTTGAGATTAGTTCAGTGCTATAGTAGTTGCCTGGTGTCTGCTTCTAGTCCATGTGTGCTCCTGTTGTATCAGAGCTTAGTCCTGGTTTGGTTTTAGAAGGAAGGGCACCAGTGGAACCACTGCTGCCTCTTTTAATATCTCTGGGTGAGATTGTGCTGAACTTGCTTACTGGCTAAAAACTCAGGAGTAATTTTAGATATAATTTTTAATTTACAGCAATACAGCTTACAAATGCACAGAAATGTGTCTCTGGGCTGCACTTGTGCATGTGTGTTTTATACTACTTTCACTCTTTGCAGCTGCTCCTGTGCAATTGTGTAATGACTGCACCAAGTCACAGATCTAATTGAGACAGGCTGGGATCCCTTTTTGCCAGGAACTCTTACACGATGGCAGGGTCCCAAGGGGGATTTTAGAATTCACTACAACAGGTTAAGACAAGAAGACTAAGGTAGGCAGGAAAAGAGTAATTGAAGATGACAGTTGTCAGAAATAATAGTTTGCATGCCTGCACATCTTCATTGATGTACTGTGGTGTATTCCCCAAATAAAAGCTGACATTGAAACAATGGATTGGTCATTCCTAGAGAAAAACAATAGTTCTTTCTTGATTAGCTGCCAAGCAAATGCTGTTCTTTTTCAAAAGTTTTTTGATGAGTATTTCCACTTTGCAAAATAAGATTGTGGTATCAGGCTTGGCTATCCTCTTTAGTTTCTCCTATGGAGAAAGTTTGAGATAATCTGCCTCTAAAATATCCTCAGCCCTGGGGGAACAGCATTCATTTCATCCTTTCACTGATTTTCTTTGCTGTTTCCTGGATAAATAAAAACATTCAAGTTGTAAACATGTTACTGATGATAAAACTGATTTTTAGTTTGTTTAGTGTTTTTTTCAGTCAACATCTCTGTGAATATTGTAACAGTCTCAGCTGACTTTCAGCCAACTGCAAACATTACTTGAGTTGTTCCAGCAAGTTATTCCTGATTTTAGGGCTGCCAGTTATGTTTTGTGAGATGTGCAATTTGGATGGAATCAAGACAGAAAGGCTTTAGATGAGAGCAGCCAAGTTAAAGCATAGGCTTTTCATAAGTAAACAAGAACAGTTCCTCCTGGATGTCTTGTTTCAGGGAGCTGCAGTCCCTGTGGAAAGAGGGGCTGTCCAGCTGCTGCTCAAAAGATGGATTTACTCCCATCTCTGGCATTTCCATTGCAAATAGAGGCAGATGGTGCAATGGCATCTCTGGTCCATATGTTCTTGGTTTGCTCAGTTGGTTCCTCCTTTGTCTGTGTTTGTAAGTCTGCCCTGGTTTCTCCACCTGCTCATTTGGGAAAGATGAATGGGCTCTTTTGCTGAGCCTTGTCTGTTGTATTTCACTTCATTTCCCCTGACCACACTTTTAAATGTCACTTTCTTGGAATTGCCAAGCAGCAACTTTTTGAGCATTTGACTCAAAAAGACCCAACAAAAGCAGCATAAGGCATTAAAGGTGCAGATGTCCAAGCAGTTGCAGAGTTTCAGATTGCTGATAAGTACATCTTTTCCCTGATGCTGGTTTAATTTCAGAGACTTTGCTGTAAGTGCTCCCAGTTTGGCATTTGTTAATGCTTCAAGTCTAACTGCTGATAGATTGAAAAGAATTGATTGTAATTGTTTTGTGTGGCATTTTGATGAGCTACTGTAAGTTGAGCCTGCCCCAACTTGGGCATCATTAAGAGAAATCATATGTTCCATAAATATTTTTATTAAAGCTTTATTCCCCAGCTGGAAGACAGAATTATCATCCTACAATAACTGACAGGCATAGTGCTAAATCAACATTACACTGTCAGGATGCAGAGAGAAATTCAGTCAAAAGAGGCTGTCACTACCAAAACATTCCCATTCTATAACAAAAAGTAATGTGTGTTCCTAAAATGTTGAGTGAGCTCTTAACCAAGTAATTTCTTTTAAAATTCTAATTAGGGTACATTTTTTATGCTAAAGATGCCCTGTTTTATTCTGTAGCTGACAAGCAATAGAGAAGTGAATTGTCAGTGCAATGGAGGCAAGCTGCTGAGGTGGAGCAGCAGGTTTTTGGTGGCCTGTAAGATTCCCTAATGCCCCCTCCTTTCTTCTTCTCTGTCAGGTGATACCAATAAACTGCAATCCTGCCACAAAGCAAGTCCTTCCTCATCATGCCATTGATTTAAGCAGAAAAGAACCCGTGAGAATTGGCTGAGGAAGTTGTGTAAAAGCTCAGCCAGTTTGTTGTGTCCAGTGGCTTCTCTCCAGGGCTGGTAGCACCAGCTGCTCTGGTACTTGCAGCCCTTGCTGCAGTGCAGTACCTGCAGAAATTCAACTCTGAGCTCTCTTTGTTAGGGTTGGCTGCTGCTCTGTGACACAGTTAAATTCCTTCACCAGCTCTTCTAGTTGCTCTAATCACAATTAGGTTTGGACTTGGGCATTTCTCTTACTGGGATACCCTGGTTATCCAGCATGTCCTGCTGCTGGTGGCATTTGATCATTTACTTGTGTCTATCTTAAAAACATGGCTGTTGTGACTTTATTCTGTGTCCTCACAGAGCCATAAAAAGGGCATTAGCAAACCTTCCCAAATGCAGAGCTGGCTGCTGCAAATGTGCTTCCTGCCTCTGCCAAGCTGCAGGAAACCAGAGGGAAGAACCAGAGAAGAGAAACTGAGTACAGCAAGTACCTGTCTGGCCACAAATCTCCTTTTCCCTGTAGTTTTCTTAGGTGTGTGACAGATGTTTACCCACAAAGATTGATGAGGATGCTTATTTAGAAAGATTTGATTTGGCACTTGAACCAGGTCCATAATTGGGAACATTTTGGAGGATAAGTTGATGAATAGGCCCATTTGTTTAGCCAGGTAGGCTGAAAAGTAGTTTTAAGGTGCAGAAGATTCATCTAGGAGGAACTACAAATATAAGAAATAGCTATTTGAGCTAGAGAATGGTGTTGATGAGAAAACATTAAATCATGTAAAAACTGTCTCTGGATAAATTTAGACTGGAATTTGAAGACTTACTATTATATCAAGGTTTAAATTTAATGTTGGCTGGCTTTTTTGACAAAACTGAGTTTTTTCAAGAGTTGGGTGAAATCAGTCCAAGACAAGAAAGTTCATGTGACACCAAGGAACAGGCTGCTATTCTTTGAAGCAAGTCCTCCAAAACTTGCAAGACTGTCTCAAGACTCAGTGGGAGATGCTGTTAAAGACAAAATTTTAAAGAGTAGTACATAAATCAACACTGATATTTCCAGTATCCCTATGATTTAATCAAATTATGTCTGTGTTGAGACAAACACTGCTTCCTCTATAGTTCTGTGATCTTTGATACATTTTTATTTAAATGTATTCTACTGGATAAAAACTATATATTTTCAAAATTACAAACCACAACCTGATGTTTACTGAACTTCCTTCCCACCCCAAGGAAGTTTTGGAAGGCACAGTTTTGTAAATTTCAACCATTTCAGAGTATCTCAGTTTCTTATTTTCATACTGGCAAAATTAACAAGCAATTGCATTTTTCCAAAGTCTCCTTGTAAGTTAAAATGAACTTTCTACTAATTACAAAGCTCTTAGTGGAGATTTTTATGATAAATCAATGTTTTTCTCTGAATAGAAATGTCAGTTTTACATGTTTTCCTCTTGAGGGTGTGGAGATGGAAAATGTCAAGAAATGACCAGCCAGTTTTTCCTACTATCCTGTGAATGAAAACCAATGAGAAAATTAATCTGTTTTTATCAGCCCTGACATACAGTGTGCAAGGCTGGAGCAAATATTTTTCAAATGAAAACTCTTCCCTGAGATTTGATTTTTCTAATCTTCATCCATCACCCCAAAAGATGAGGAACAAATAAAGGCTGAGATATGAATATCAAAATAATGTCAAGAGGATGTACTTGCAGAGCAGTCCAAGGGAGGCTTTAATACGTTCCATGTAGATGATGATATACTTTGATTAATCCATATCACTTCACTCACAGATGTGCAGAAATTCCATCAGATACTTTATTGCTTACAGAGGGAGTTGCAGTTAGAGTTCACCTGTCGTCTGCTTGAAATTTATTTAAAGAGGGGAAACAACAACACTTCCCTGAAGAGCTGCAAAAGTTGAGGCTGGTTCCACATCCCCTTTCATTACAGGGAGCAGTCAGTCCCCTACCAATCATTAGCATCCTTTAAGCACAGTGACATTGTCTCCTGTTTTCTTAAGGAACCTCATTTTCCAAGGTACCAAACGGGCTGTGGGAGCAAGCATCACGTTTGCTGGAAGAGAGATTTCCTGCAGACCAGCAGCTGCTGGTGGGGAGGGGAGTGAGAACAGGGCAGGGAAGTTTGCAAGAGGAAGGGGAATGGAAGTGCACAAAAAGCATGAGGCAGTTCTGCAGTTAAATACAAACCCACTGGATCACGTGTTGCACTGATGGATAAAGCAACACAAGTCGTGCAGAATCATAAAACCAGACAAAAGTGCTCAGTTTGAAAAGATATCATGACTTTAAAGCCACCTGGATTCATTTAGTGAACAATTCATTTAGTGAAGAAAACTAACCTAATAACATTAGTTTTGAAGAGGGTGGGGCTATTCTAGGATGGCATTCATTTTAAGACTTCATTCTACAGAAAATAATTTTCACTGCTTTCCCAAAAAATTCAAGGATTCAACTTCTCGTAACCCATTCTACTTCTCTTGAAAAAAACATCCCACTTCTCTTTCATCTGTCTAGACAAATTAAAGCCAAAGTAAGATAGGGCATTTATCTCCTGGAGCAGCCACTGTCATTTTCTATTCTGCCTTCTGATCTCTGGACTTACATTTCTTGCATAGTGGGAAATCAGACTGGGTCCTCTTAGATCTTAAAAGGAACTGTGGGGTTGAAATTGCAACTGTTTTGGTTTTTTTCTTCCCAGTCAGTCATGGATACTCATTACATTAATATCACTTGTATGTTTATTACCTTTTCCACTTCCCTCACTTCTGTAAAAAAAGGGACTTTTATGAGAGTCATGAAGGTGAATGTCAGAACTGGCAGTTTCCTTTAATAAGCTCTTTTAAGAAGATTTTCTTCTTGTAGTAATGAGAACTCAATAAAGATATTTTATGCAGGATGAGCAATTCTGGCTGATGGTTTCCACTAGGACAAAATGACCAGCTTGTTAGTTGATGATCTCACTCCAGAAGGAAATAACCATAGATTATTATACTAAAGTGAGAGAGAAACAAGGCTTGGTTCCCTGACAGCTGTGAGTGGATAATCCAAAGAAATTGTTATTTCAGAAGCAATGCAAACATGAGTCTTTCCTTTTCCCCAAATCAACCTACCCCCTTCCTTTTATACCTGGGCTGGGGATTATTTTTTGGGAGGTTTTATTTTTTTTGCTGTTTTGGTTTGGGGTGGGTGGTGTTTCTTTGTATTTGTTTGGGGTGTTGTTGGGAGGGTTTTTTGATTAAGTTTTTACGTTTGGTTGGTTTTCATGGGGTTTTCCCCCCTTATAAGGGATTGATTTTTTCCTTGCAGGTAGAGAAAACTAACTTTTCTTGCTCATAAATAATTTTCTTGTCATGGAGTGTCTAATGACCTCAAGTCGCCAAGGGCTTCATTTATATTCTGTAAGACTGTCTTC
Source organism: Parus major (assembly GCF_001522545.3). Taxonomy (NCBI): domain Eukaryota; kingdom Metazoa; phylum Chordata; class Aves; order Passeriformes; family Paridae; genus Parus; species Parus major. The sequence goes on along the minus strand of NC_031784.1, from coordinate 5,653,708 downwards.
CCTAAAGCTTACTTCAGAATTAAAATAATTATCATAAGTGAAAAACTATACAGCAAAGGCAAAATTTCAGGTGAGAAGGAAAAAAGGGCAGTATGAAAAAACTGTGTAAATAAATGGCTTGTCATAGACATAAATAACAAGAAATTTTTCTTCTCTTGCCAGAAGGGCAAGGAATTACTGAAGCTGCAGATATTCATGCTCCTTGTTCTCACACAAGGATTTATGTGAATGTGGGTGTACATATATATATGTATGCAACTAAATTTATAGGCTGCCTTCCTATGGAGATTGGAGGATTAAATGGTACTTGCTCCAGCTGAAGCAATGTTTTGTTGTGAATTGGTCATGCAATCCACTCTGTTTGATTTGTTTGGGGTTTTTTTTAACTTTTTTTCCTACTTCCTCCTTCCCCATCTCCATGGCTTCACTCCTCCTATGGTACATCTTTTCTGCAGCCAGCATGTGTATCCCTGGCAGGGAGAGATACTTGGAATCACATGGTTAGAAGTTTTTCTCTCCACATCTCTGTCCTGAATTGCAGCAGCACTGTGGGAAAGTCGTGCATGACACACTCCTCTGTCCCTGTGGTGATGAGAGGAGGAGAGCCAATATTTCAGTCTCTTCTCTGGCGTAAATCCTGAGCTCCACCACAGTTTATTTTAATCTGTATTCTCCTGAACTGATGCTTCATCTTCCTTTGGGACTGTGGCACCTCACCCATGCAGAGTTATCTCCCCAAGTGCATCCCCTTCACACCATTTTCTGGTGGAGCTGTGATTCCTGCAGGGAAACAAGTCCCAGACCCACACGAGGCTGCTTGGAGTTGTGCCCCCAGCAAGAGTTCAAGGCATGCACAGAAGTGCATTGCTGTCATCTAGTGATGAACAATGACAGGCTTGCAAATTAATTGTATGGATCACAGGCACAGCTCGTGCAGCTGTTACCAGATTTACTGGCCAAATCTGCTATAAAAGAGCATTAGTGAGCTCTCTAACAGATGCCTGGGTGTGGACTGCAGCCAGTTCTGCAGGAAAGAAGGCCACCAGCATTTCCTCTCCTGTGATCCCTCCAGTTGGAAAGGAGCCTACAAGAGTGCCTGGGGGAAAGGAAGGAAGAGATTACATTACCTTGATTCCCAGCTTTGGTTTAGCTGAACTTACACCACCTGGATGGGGTCATGGAGGCTGCAAAAGACATTGGGAGCTCTTGTGCTGTGTATGGGAAGGTAAAACACCTGCCTGTCAGACAGGGAATGCAGGATTTGGGCTGTTCCTGTGCCTGTTGGAACAGCAGCCAGTGCATGCCAGGAACAATGGCACAGTGTGTCAACAGGAATCCCTGGGAATTCTTTGTGGACGTGGCAATGTGGCAATAGCCAGGTTGTGCCTCTGTCTAGTTACTGCATCCTGCTGGAAAACTACTGGACTCACATTCTGACCTGTAACTTGGGACCCCAGAATGAAGCTAAGAGAAGGAGGAAAAATATGCTGCCTCTCCCCTGCTTTAAAGCTTTTGTTCTAATGTCTAGTCACCAAAAAAAAAAAAACCAAAAAACCAAAAAAAAAAACTAAGACCAGAAAGTGGAGATTTAGTGGACCTTGAAGGTTTGGGGTCATCTGCCCTCATTGCATAACTGTCTGACACCCACTCCCTCTTCAACTTTGATGGATGGTTTCAGCCTTAATGAGCATCCAGTGGCCAATGAATTTTTCAGCCTAATTACATGCTGTCAGATGAAGTGCCTGCAGAGTGTAGGTTTTGTCTTTTTTTCCCCAATCTGCCATCTTGCAGCTCTGATTAGTGTTGGCTGCCACCACCAGCTATAGGATTGGCATGTGGCAGCCCAAGCCTCAAATACAGAGGGGTCTCTTTTGTTCTATCCTGTATATCCAATTTTTGGAATTGCAGTTACGATGCTATGCATGAGCTCTCAGGCAAAATCCAACCTGTGCTGGATCCCAACTGCCTGAAAACACATGGCACCTCCAGATTTATGGCAGTAAAATCATTGTACTCCAGACATCAACAGTGTAATGCCAGTCACATCCAGGAGCACCAGAAAAGCTTTTCCTTGATTAGTATTCTGATGTCTGCTGGCTTTCTGTTTGACAGGGAGATTATCCTTTTGTGATTGCAGACTTATCACAGCTCTTCTTTGTCTATTAGCACCATTTCCCAAGGTGATGGGAAGAGAACTTTACCATCTTCTATCTTTCCACCTGGAAATATTGATTATCACTTTCACAGGGACTCTGAGATTTGCTTTGTGAGGAAGGTGACCCTCATAAAGGAAAGTGAGGAAAACCTGGTGAGATTCTAATGTTGAGCAAGGTTCAGGTTGGTCCCTAGCTGCCTTTTACATTTTTGTTTTTAATGCTTGATATACCAGAGGAGAGGCTGGCGTTTTTCATGGTCCCTCCCATCCTCTGTGTTTATATATCACCTTTGTTTTCACTGAAATGTGGGTGTATCTCTCCTCTATTAGTAGACATAGAGATCACACTTTGCATGATTAGGTCTTTCCACCTAGTCCATGAACCAAAATCTTAGAAATGAGCCCTTATAACCAACACTGAATGTTACTAAGGTCTATACCACAGCATTTTATTCCTTTTTACCTATGGTTCAAATGAGGTTGGGAGTCTAGAATGCAATCAATTGTTTCTCAAGAATTAATACTTTTTCTTTTTACTTCTTGCAACTTATTTATATCAAGTTTAACACTCTAGATACTGATGAATGCAGTAGCTTTCAGTGCATTCTGCTCTGTTGTCCATTGCTCATTTTAAAGACCTTATAGTTTCCAGGTTTCTTATTTTCTTTTTTTCCCCCTTAATGTCATAGCTGACAGTGTCTCCTGACTGAGTAACTTCAACTGCACTCCAGCTTTTGGGACTTGAGATCTACAGCCTGGGAGTGGAGACTAAAGAGGGAATTGATTATAGTATAGCTATATAAAAATAAATTTAAAAAAAGATACAAGCATGAATCTGTCAGAGGAGAAAGTAATAATCTTCTTCCATCTTCTTGTGTGTAATCTTCTGTTCTTTGTTGAAATGAACAGAATATGCTTTGCTTCAAGGTCTTCTGTTTGATAACTTATCCTCTGTGATCTCTTGTCTAAACCTTCTTCTCACTCCCTCTTTTCTTAGTTGTATATCAAATTCTCTTGTTTATTTAACAGGAAGACTTCAATGTGTCCCCTTGATCATTCTTAAACTTTCCTCTGCTGCATTTTAATGGAGACAGGTACCCATCTGCTGCAGGTATCTTCCCGAGATAAAATGATTTGGGGTGCTGTAAAAGGAAGGGATACAATGTCTTGTCCAATCCACTTTCTCTTTTTGGCTTTATTACTGAGTTTGAGCAGGAAAAGGTTGACATTACTTAAAATAACTATTGCAATGGTGTCCTTCTGGGGTATGTGAGGAAGCCAAATATTCAAAGTGTACAAAGAATGCTGGGGGGGAAAGGCACTAATGGTGAAGAAGTGCATGCCTTAAAGAATTCTTACAACAAATCACAAAATGCAGCTTCAGTCCTGCAGAAAACTTTGATGACCTGAAGCTTTTTTTCTGTCACAGAAAAAGATGTCAAGGTGGATACTTGTGCTGATTTTAAAGACTTAGTACCTAATCTTTTGAAAACATGCTGTGTATCAGGGCTCCCTATTCAAGGAAGATTTTCCATGCTACCAAAATACCATGTTTTCTGTTTGGCAAGACACAAATGTTTTCTTGAATTTTCCCACTTGAAAAATACCATCCATAAGTATCTAAAAATAGTACATGCCCCATTTTCTGATAGGAAAACTTGTTTGTGGTCAGTTTACTATTTTACAGATTGATAAGAGTAGCACATAGAAAGAACACAGTGTGTTTACTTCAGGATTTCTGTCACTGAGAGACAATACATAAATAAAAGACAAAGCTCATGGTTTGTGTTTACAGACTCTCATCTCTGTGGGAAGGAGAACAGGGCTTCCATATGTTGTTGATTTAAACATGATATCTAGTACTCACTAGCTGTTTATCTGGAGCTGGTTCTCTCCACTTGAAGTTTAGAGCTGTTTGTGAATTAATCATGAGAGATTTGATTTGAATTTTTACAGCTTATGAAAACTTTCCAGGTTTGGATTGTTTTTCAAATGATCAAATGAAATAAAGTATTCGCAATTGTTCAGACCTTCTAATGCTTTAAAACAGGAGCTATGTTAATTGAACTTTTTTGATTCATTAAAAAAGTAAATGTTACCTCCTCATTTGTAAGTGGACATGAATAAATATTATAAGAGATCAAATTAAATGTAATTTTATAAAAAGATAAAAGGAAAACTTCAAAATTAACATTTAAGTCTGACCTCTGTACCTGTCTTCAAAGGGAAAAGGTGAGAACAAAAGCAAAAGCTCTGATAAATCTTGAGAAAATTGGACTATCCAAGTGAATAATAGGATCAGAGGACAGATTATTTTATACTTTGAGGTCTAGAAGTGGAGAAAACTTTTCAACTGATACTTGAAAAGAAAGGTTAAAAAAAAAAAGGAAACATGCAACAGAATTTAAGATTCTTGCCCTGAAAAGTGATATTAAAGGAAGGGAGTGTGGAAAATGGAGGAGGAGTGTCACAGAATGAGAGTCAGTGGAGGGTCCCCTCCAAAGCATTTGGAAGTAAAGGAATTTGAATCCTTGGCAGAGTAGGAAGCCAGTGTGTGATGTGGTGGCTGTGTTGGGTAGGGGAGAGAAGGCAAGGCTGGAGTCTGTGAGGAAATTTCCTCTGGAGCCCTCAGTGCAGGTGAAGTCACCTCAGCTTTACCCTCTGCCATGAGCTTCTCCCTGCTCAGCCCTTTGTGCCCAGGTTCTGCATGTTCACAGAGCAAGTTTAACCTCTCCAAGGTGAAAGGCAAGGAGCAGCATGGGAGGTGTGAGCTAACAGTGAGAATTGATCCTGCAGTGAAGATCTGCTGCCCCAGCACACGAGAGAAGGTGTGCAAAGAGCCTGGAACCTTTCATTATTGTTTTCAGAAGTTTCCTGTATCGATCCCTGCTGGTTAGCAGCAGGTACCTCTGCAGTGCATCAGCTCTGTGGGAAGCCCTGATCAATAGCTCAGAGCAATGGCCTGACACTTATTTACTCATCAGCTCATTAGGGTGGGAAGAGTAGATTAAACTTCTCATAATTTCACTATTGACTGGCACACTGCACTATGGTTTTGTTGTTTTTTAAAGTGCCCTGTAATGAAGATGCCTGAAGGAGAGGAGTAAAACCACAGTCTTTTAAAATGAAAGGTGCTTGTAAAAGCAGAGGAGGCTTACCCACAGCAAGACAAAAAAACTTCAGCAGTGATAAAGAATAAATAGGAAAAGGGAGGAGCGTGGGCAGCTCAGCCCTGGGTAAAATTAAGTTGTTTATTCGCATTAAATTGTTCAAGCCAGAATCCCTTGCTGTGTTCATCCAGCACTATTGGCTGAGGGGGGAAGAAGTGAATTTAGTTTGAGGTCAGTGGTGGTGTGGCACCACTAGCAAACTTGTACTGACACTTTCCTGGAAGGACTCCAACAGGTAAAAGGTATTTTAGGAAGCCTTACTCAGCAAATGTGTTGCTTGCTGTGCTGCTGATGAGTTTCACAAATTGCTGGTCACTACAAAAAAGGGAACCAAGACCACTTTCACTGCCCAGAGTGTCCCACTGTTATGATCTCCCAAGAGTAGGTACCAAAACTTCAAAAATTTTCCTGTTTTTTGCATAGATTTCATTCATTTCAAGTGAACTTGAAAGGCCAAAAAGCTGAAGAAGAAATCCAAACACATTTTAAATGGGATATTTACACTTTTATTTCTAAAGTTGAGCATAATTACCCATAATTACCAATTGGAACATGTTGCTAAGCAATAGTGACTTCTGCCTCTCTCTTCAAGCCTTTGAGACACTGTGGCCTGCCTGGACAGTTCTGATTAAATTTAAATGAACAGAATTCATTTGTCCACTAAAGGGGTAACAGAGTAAAAATCTGTGAATGTGTTGTACAAGGAACTGGACAAAATAAGTAGAACTGAAAATGTGACATTTCCAAGGCCTCCCACTAAAGAATTTGCTTTAAACATGAAACTATTGCTCTAATCCACATTCATGTTCTATAAAGTCAGAGCCCATACCTGAAAATTCTTGTTCACCTCCCTGACACCCTTGTGATGTAAAACATATAAACAAGGGCAGCATCCAGCTGGAAACCATGGGATTTATGCACCCATTTATGTACTCCATGGAATAGGAGCCTCATTCTTCTGCTGAACCACTTCAAGCAGACCTATAAACCAGGGCCTCAGTTTTCTTGATAGTTTGCCAAGCTGCTGCTTTTTTGATTGCCTAAAAGGAGTGTTTTTATAATTTTGTACCTTTATGACATGAGGCATTAATATTTGAGACCGACTCTCCTTGATTTGATATGTCTTGCATTTTTTAATTTGCTTTCTATATAATTCTTCTTGGGATGAGCAAGTACATTATCTTTTGGGGAGTGACTAGAATGCTGGATCCAGACAATGCTAAATCTTTTATGAAGCAAAGCACTCCAAGAAGCTAAAAAACTAATTTATGAGAGCCATTCAGAAAAGGGAAAGTGTCAAGAGAAGTGTTCAGCCCTTGCATTGATTTTTCTGCAGCTCTTTGCATTCTGAACTGGTGCTTATATTCATTGCCTGAAAAACTGTCTGCTTTGCAACTCCTGCCAAGGGTGTGTTTTGTATTTTTGATTGTAGTCTTATAAGGTCTTTTTCTCTTCAGCTTTTCATTGCCAAGAAAGAACCAATTTCCCAATTGTAAGAACTAAATGGCACCGGGGGCTTTTTGTAAAGACATTAACTACCAGTTTTACTCACTGGATTTCGTGAAATATTGAGGTCGGCTGATTATTGCTTGCCCCAAAAGCAATCTTCCAAAATTAAACACTAGGCTATGTAAATGGGCAGCTTTATTGTGAAAACATTTGAAACTGACCCAGCAAAAAGAAGCTGTCAGTGGCAACTTTTCCATTAGTTTCAATAAGCCCTAATCAAGCTCCTGTATTAACACAGCACTTCCAAAACATGCTGCTTCAGAGCAGTTGCAGGTCATTTGTGGAGAGCTGGATAGAAAAGATCAACAAAAAGAGTTAATCCGTGAAACATTTACACAGGCACATCTTTAAAGTGCCATTGTTTCCTTTCAGAGCTTTTTCAGGCAGGAATTCTTGTCCATTGATGCATTACTTAAAAAAAAATAATTAAATATCCAAAGCCCTGTATCTTCCCCAAAGAAGCGATGGCTTGGTGGACAGTTTTCTATTTGAGTAAAATGAGTTCTGAGGCAGTGTGTGAGCCAGTGCTGGGAGCAGTAACAGCTACCCCAGGGTTACAGCAGTCCCACAAGCAGCTGTGGAAGGACTGGGCACAGCAAGGTCAGTGTCCATCCATTAGCACTGCCCCATAAAACATCCTCTCCCAGCCTTGCCCTGCTCCCCACAGTGCTTAAAGCACAGCTTCTGCCTCAGCAGAGCCCTGCACAGCCTAACCCGCTCCAATTAACCATGAGCTGAAGGACTGACACTTTTATTTTATACAAAGGGAGGCAGGGAGACCCTTTAAAATGCAGGCAATGTCAGGTTAAGCCCTGAAAGTCATGTTTTAGCACTGAAAAAAGAGCTGAGTTTACTGGCTAGGACTGAAATTAAGTGGCCAGAGGCTTGGTTTTGCAGCTGAGGTGTGTGGCTGGGTTTTCTGGTTTCATTGGGGTCCAGGGAAGCCCACAGCACTGGAAGCACTTGCATGGGGTGAAATGCATGGAGAGGACTCCTAACACAACATTCTGCTGATGGATGACAAAGAGAGACTGTGCCCATCATTTCTACTTGCTCTCCTTCAACACAAAGCATCACTCTTCTTCACAGAGCCCTTGAGGAGTGTCCTGATTGGCACCACAGAATAAATGCCAAATTCTAGGACTGGGGACATGTCAGCAGTGAAGCTGAGGGGGCACAACCAGTGGTCAATAAATCATAAACCTGTTTTATGAGCCCTAGCCCAGTTATACTGTTTGATCCCAAGATCTGCTTGCTAGAACTCATTTAAGGCAAATATAGTTTGAAAAATAAATACAAATGTGAAGCAAAGTTATATCTTTTAGAGAATATGTGCAGAGGATGATTGAGAGCATGAGGTACCAGAAGGAGCAGTTGTGGGGCTGACAGCAGCATGATTTTGTTTGTGGGGTTTGATTGCCGTCTTGTACCTTGATTTTTGAGAAGTAATCACTTCCTACTCTCATTTTCTATTTTTTTTTTCTCTCTCCTTCTCTCCTCCAACCATTACATGGAAATATGTGCCTGGAGCTTGGTGCTAAGGTGCTCTGCTTAGAAATGGTGACGTTCATTAGTGAGAAAAGAAGCCTGTAAATATAGCAGCCTTTAGCACAAGAATCCTTTGTGTGGTGGCCAGAACACTGCTCTCTGTACCTCTTTCCCACTAAACATCTTCACTCATTTTTCTATTTAGTTCAGCAAGACCTTTAGTTTAAATGAATGCTGTGTGATATTTTCTAGAGAATGTGTCCTGTGAGCTCCAGTGCCACAGCAAATACGGTGCTTGCTCTGGGAAAGCTTCATAATTTAAGATCATCTTTGGGAGCATCCGACACTTAAATTTTTCATGGGTTCTTTGCCTCCTCTCTGCATATAAATGTGAGAAAATGATTGTAGATGCTCTGGGGTAAAATAGTAGAAAATGCCTGGAAAATGCAGTAGTGAACAGAAAGCAGCAGCAAGCTGGAGACAGAGAGCACAACCCAAGAAGGGCAAACCTCGTGCCAGGAACCAGCTGCTATTGCTGGGTGCACCCACGTGAGCTCACAGGAGCTGCAAAATCTGTTTGGAGGTGGAGGGAACTAAATTTAGAAGCTAATCTAAATGTTGCTACTATCTGGAATAGCTGGTGCAGTGCTAGCCCTGGGAGCCTTCAGAAAGACACTCAGCTCCACTGGTGGCAATACCTGGCACATTCAGTGCTTGAATTTTTCCCAATTTGCTGATGAAGTCAGGAGTTGTTCATTTCCATGCCCTTTGTAAGTGGCTGATAAGCACATTCACTAGAGGTCTGCAGCTCTGTGGCACTTATCATGGTGTGCAGTCTCTAAAGAAATAATTTTTTATTAGCCTTTTAAAGGAGGAGAGGCAGACAAAGTAGACGGCACGTTGATCAAATGGGCGACACTTGTTCCAAAGCTTTTTCCCTGAAGCAAATGTTATCTCTTTATTACCATCTTTCAGCCTGGAAATAAAAAAGAGCTAAACTTTCCCAGTTGGACCTTGATTTGTAACTTTTCTACTGAACTCTCAGCAATTTAGATGGAAATTCTAGTGGCATACTGAGAATGGGATGGAGACTTCGTGAATGTGTGGTATTTAACCATTTTCATATGAGCTCTCTACTATCTCAGGGAAAAATGGTTTATTTTAAATTGGGGTTATTCTAGGTCTTCTTCATAAATTCAGTCTAAAATTAAGTTGTCTGTTGACTAAAATTGATTTGTCCTCACAGAACCTGGAATCAGTTTGTATAAATAGATTTGAAAAAGGCAGCACAAATGTGGCGGTCGAGGTGCTCTTTTAAAGGTTTTGTTTTGGAAGCTGGTGAAACTAAATGAAGAGAAAGAAATTGTTTGCTCAGGGGAACGCAAGGAAAGAGAAGAGAGTTGTAAGCAAAGCAAACTTTTAAATAGCTGCTGGACAATGATTTTAAGAAAGGACTGGCTCATCCCTTGGTGTCCCAGGGTGCTCAGGGTTAGGATGGGGACAAGAATTACTCCTCTAACTTTTGCTCTCCCCACACTGCAGATGAGAAGGGCACAGAGGCTCTGGGTTAGATCAAACCAAGTGCTGTCTTCCCTGAGCTTCTGTTTTGTAGGCAGAGCTTGTGTTGAGCATTTCTGCAGTGACTTGACACCTCTGGGGTGCAGCTGGCAGGGAGCACCACGAGAGGGCTTGTGAACAATTCCAGCCGTGCCTCAGTGTGAAGGGATTTTCTGTTCCAGTTGTGCTGGTGTGTCCTCTTCCCTCAGCCTTGCTCCTCTCTGCAGCCAGGAATGGTTAGGGACTGGATAACCCAGGAGCTGTTGGCCTGTTTATTTACACAGCACAGTTTCCCTGGCTCCCCCACCTACTGGCACCAAAAACCCCCTCGAATTCCAAACCTGTGATATTGCAATACCTGTGAGCAGAGTGGGGCAGAGAGGCAGATCAAAGTGCTGGCATTCAAGGCTTTCTTTAGCTCCTGTGTTTTTGAGATGGATGTAGGTCAGCACCCACCACTCACCATTATCACTGACATCTGCCAAGGGCAAAAGCTCACTTCCTTCTTATTGCCCTCCTGGGAATAATTACGGATTCAATCTTGCTGGTGCTGGGTAACTGCAGGACAAGGCTGAGCAGGAGTAGGATTTATTAATGGACAATTACTAGGATGTAAAAAAGTAGGGCAATCTGTTCTGGTTTAGTGAAATTAAGTACTAGGCTTGGGAATTGCAAGTGTTGAAGAGATTTTGAGGGTTTTTTTCCTTTTATGCAGCTGGGAAGCAGTGGTGTAAGTAAAGCTCATGCTGAGCTCACTGGGGAAGGCAGGAGATACCTGTGCTCCTGAGTTCCAGATCCAAGTTTGTATCTATGGAAAAAAAAGAATGGGACTGGAAGAGGAACATGAGCAAAGTATAATAGGATTAGCCCAGACTGGGACAGGTTATAAATAGGAAAAGCCATCTCAAGGCCCTGTGCAATATAATATTTAAGAGGAAAGCTTATTAATCTTGCCCAATAGGTCAGTGACAAGACACACTGGAGATTCATCTTACTGTCATTATTAAAGGTGGTGAGAAAACAGAATCAAATCTTCACTGAAATGGTATCCAAAACCACTGTGGTTTCACTGAGTAAACTTAATCCCTGATTTTTTACACACTCTCAACGTTTCGTGCTTCCCACATACACCAGAACATGCCCATAGAGAAACACTTTGTATTCAAATAGAGTTCAAAGGTGTTGTTTTTTTTCCCCCACAGCACCAGAGAGTCAGAAGGTTTTTTTTCTCTTTTAACCTGGCAAGACCTTTAACCTAAAGTACTTGGGAGACCAAATTACAGAACGGAAGCAATGTGCATTCAGAAGTTTTCCTGTTAATGCTAAAAGTTGTGTTAAATTCAGTGTTCCCTGCTGCTTGCCATGAGTGTCCAAGGAAAGGAATTCATCTATTTTAGAAGGTGTTTGAGAAGTTACTGCTTTGACAGAGTTCATATAGCAAAGAAGCCAGAGGCATCTGCCTGCCTGTGTTTCAAATAATATAAATATTTAAACTCGTGATGCAAGTATGGTTTTATCTGTAAACCTCAAACAAGAAAACCATGCTCAGTGGTCTTCCAGATAAGTCTCTTCTTACACAGAAAATGGTGCCAGTTGGATTTGCTATCCCTGTAATCTCCTGTAGAGCTTGGAGAGATGCAACCTATGCAAATGCACAATCCTTTTATCTGCAGCATTGATGACAAAACTTGCCTTCTATTTTCACATTTAAATGCCAAATCCTTCTTCAGTTTTATAGAAAACTGGTTTGGTGCAATACAGATTATCAGATTTCTGGGCAAAAAAGGCATTAACTGTGTTAGAAAGTACTTTTATCTCCACTAGAGTGTTGTATAATTGTCTGCTCTGGAGTTTCTCTGGCTTTCTTTGAAGCATCTGTGGTTGCTGATTGAAACCCCACACAGGATTAGCTTGCATGTTTGTGTTATGAGAGGTAGCAATTACATCTTTTTCCAGACCAGAACAGTGGGTGCCTTTGTGATTAAATGGTTTATACACTTTAATGGTACATAATAAAATCCAAAATTCAGGCTGCTTGGCAAAGCCTCAGGTCTTCATTCTTCTTTATAGGTGTTACCTGAAGAACCTGGATCACGCAACTGTCATAAAAGTGAATTCAGACCCAGTATTCAACTTTTTTCCATGTTTGCTGCTATTTCTGCCCATTGTAGTATACCTTGGCCAACTTCTTGTCTAATATGAACCAGACCCAGGTCTGTTTCTGTGCAATATAAGGTGTGTTTGCTTTCACTTCCACTAAAGCTCTCAGTCTACTATCACATCACAAAAGAGTCTAATTATTTTCTGGACTTCCCTGCCTCTCCTCTCTTGCCCCATGACTATTTTTTACCTGCTTGTTTGTGTTCTCAAGCATTTGGCTTCACAAACTGTCATAGCAAGTGACCACAAAGGGACAAAAATATCTTCCTGTCTTTTTGTCTGTGTTGTAGCAAAGGTTTAAAACAGTGGTTATACAAGCACACACAGGTGGAGCAAAGACAGGTGGGTCAGGGCATAGAGGGACCCAGATCTTTAAATATCCTTATCTAGGAACTATATTCCTATCACAGTGTGCAACTTTATACCTACACTTCATCACTGTCTGTGAGGTTCCTTGGTTTATTGTGGAATGGGATTCACACTCAAAAATGAACTGTGACATGTTAAAATGTGTATCACTCACATTTTAGGATTGCACAAACTGATTAAAAAAACCAACAAACTTATTAAATGGATTTTCCATCTCAAGCATTACTTTGTGCATGTGAACCAGTAGAAACTCAATCATTAGGTGCCAGGAAAGTTGTGATCTACAAATGTAGATGGCAGAGGGAGAGTGAAAGAAAACATGGCTTTAAACTATGCAAATACTTTGCTAGATCAGCCTGCTTTGTGGGAGAGGTGTCCAAAAATCCTGCCTCAACCCTAAACTCCATCTGGGACGTGAAGCTGTTGTAAGTTATGGAAATAGCCCTCAATAGGGGAGGTCAGAACCAACCCACCTTCCAAGTGCTTTGTTTCTGAATTATCTCATGGACTGAAACATGACAGACAGATGTTTCTAAACATGCTCAGTTATCTGTTATAATTAATTAGGTCTGGTGACTTCTTTGCCCTTGGATAGGACAGCATGTGTTTGGGTTAGGTAAGGACCTGGCTCTTACCAAGGTCATCCTTCCTTCTAAATGCTCTGCTGTCTCCAGACCATATTTACAGTTCTGAAATTGTTTCAATTACCAGCTTCTGTCAGCCTTGTGCCTCATTAGGCTTCACGACCCATTGCCTGGGAGCAGTGCCCTGGATGGCATCCCTTGGAAAGCAAAACTTTACTCAAGTTTCATGTGTTTTTATACTGCTGCTGCTTCATTTTCTAAATCAAGGCACAAACTCGAGGCATTTTACAAATTACAGAGTTGAGCATGTCAGACAAGTCCTTGTTTCACAGGAGATAAGCAGTAATCAACTCACTGTACAAAGCATAGAGCAAGCTGAACTAGCAGGGGGCTTGCAGGTCAAACTTCCAGCTCCATATGTTACCTTTTATTGTACACAATTACAATCCTGGCAGCTATTTGAAATGAAAAGCTCCTTTAAATGCAGCATGCTATGTGCTTTCCCCTATTCTTTGATATTGAACTGAAATTTTACAAACCATTAGTCCTTAGAAGACTTTTAGTATCATGAAAGCAAAAATCAGAAAAGCTTTATGTGTTATACCTCAAAAACTAGTGGATGTTTGTGTATAGAAAGCAACTCTTGCATGAGTATTTCGTAACATTGAACTGTTTCAACCTGATAGACTGAAAAGTTTATTAAAGCTAAATACCCCATGCACTAAATAGCTTTTAGCTACTGATGAACATGGTGCACACTAAGGACCTCTGCAGTAGTTTATTTGCAACAGGAAAAGTTCATGACATGTTTCTTCAGAGGGAAATTAGTGATGTTTGCAGACTTCATGGGTTATAGTTCGTTATTTAGTTAGTTCTGGAACTACAGTTTTAGAAGAAAGTACCACCAAAGTAATAATAGATGAACATTTACAGGTTCACTGATAGTAGATGCATAAAAGCACTGAAGACCTAATTTAAAGCAATCAGTATTAAGCATTCCTTGGCAAAGGGCCGGGTTTTCTAGCTCACTAAGCTCACTTAGGTCATTGAAAACTTAAATTGTCCATAAAGGATAGCACCAGGACTGTCTCTTCCACTGGGCACTTACCAGGCACGATTCAGAATCACCTCCTTTCCCTCTCATGCCAGGCCAGGATTGTGTGGAGCATGACTCTGACTCTTCATTACCTTCCCTTTCCTTCCACATGCAGATGGTAGTTCCCACCCTCATGCCAAGTTCAGGAGGCAGCAGTCTGGTGAAGATCACTACCTCTCTTCTATGCCTAAACAAAATATGAGCTGAGGCAGCTGATCCTGCCCTGCTCTGCTTGGCAGCTGGCTCGAGGTGCACAACCTCTTGGGGTGGCTTTTTGCAGCACAGGCTGGGGACAGGATGGGGGCAGTAATCAAGATTTTGGTGGGTTTGCCATTTCTTTTAATATCACAGTCATTACGTGCTTCATGTATTTTGATGTCTGGCTGATGTTTTGATGTCTAAGATTTTATTGTGAGTGATTTGAGTAGTCCAAATTCTCACAACTGGAATATACCACCATGTAGTACATCAGAAGCAAGAGACCATTACACCAGTCATTACCTGGGTGTAATGTAGGGCTGCTGGAATATTATCTTTCTGCTGTTCCCTGACTAAGTAGACGCCTTTTAAAGCAGACTCATGTGCACAATCAAAATGTTCTTGACACACTCCATCGCTGGTTTATGGATGTGATAGCTGGGACTCTGCAAAGTCTCTGAACACATGGAGGGATTTCAGCTCCGTGGTACATCATCTCCTGCTTCCACCTGTTCAGGAAACTGCATTCCATTTTATTTTAATTAAAGCCTAGCAGATGTTTCATTAGGGTTGATCCAAACAAAAGGAATGCCAGTTTCTGAGCAAAACAAAACCAAAGTAAACTGCAACATCTTGTGCTCCTACCACCTGGTCCAGAAGGTAGTACTTTTGTCCATAGCCCAGATTATATGTCTAGAAATGGGTAGATTTCAGGGATTTTATTCATGACAGCTGGTTAATGCCTGATGACTAACTACCCATAACCATTAACAGAGCAGCAGAACGTTCACCTCTGTGCTGAAGAGCCTCAGCAAAGCTTGTAGGCGCTGTTAGCTTTGTTAAACCTCTCCTCATCACAAAACCTAATTCTTCCCTATGTTGTTATTATTAAGCTTGATCTGAGAAATAAATAATTTAGGAGACAGCTTTGGCTGGAGAGGCCTGAGGTTGGAAGTGCAGCTTTGTGCAGATGCCCAGCCCTGTGTGCTGCACGAGTTCATTGAAGCACGTCGAGCCATCTGCTCCTCGCTGCTGCCTTCGCCTCTCCAGCAGCAGCACCTGAGGCAGAGCAGCAGCAAAATGCTGCTGTCAGACAGGGTCCTGCTTTATCCACTGCCTTCCTGGCTTTTGGATAAAAGGGTTGACTCCAAACAGCCACTTTCACCGTCAGTTCACCGAGAAGAGGAAAGCTGAATAAGCTCAGAACTTTATATTTAGTTTCCATGTGCACACACTCCTGTTTAAGTGAAGCAAAATTGCATAGCATGGATTTTACAGGCAGAAAAAGCCTTTTCCACCTGCTGTAGTTAGCAGCAGCATCTTTAAAATAATGGGAGCGCAATGGTTTTTTAAAATCTTCTACCAAAGGCATGAAAAGGCTGTTTAGTGCCTGCCTTTATTTAATATTTCGTAGGTTGACTGCATTTTTTAAAGCATCCAGCAAAGCTGGGAGAAATTTCAAGCAAGGCTAAGCATGATTTCAAAGACAAGCTGTTTTTCAGCTGCCCTGCAAATTCTTTAACCATGTGTGCACTGGTGAAACGTGACATCTACCCAGGTTAAGGGTGTTTGGATATGAGACTACCTGCTGTGATAGCTGAGGAAGAATCAGACCTAGAGGTTTCTTGTCTGAGGTGTGAAGCAAATCAGTGAATTATTTGGTATTCAAATGTAACAAAAAGAACTCCTCACAAAAGTTGTTCAGATTCCCCCTGGATCTCTATATGCTGGAATAGGACTTTGAAATAGCAACTGAAATTGAATTATAAGTTTGATACCACCTCTGCCCCTGGGGTTTCTATAATTCATGAACTCATGAAAATTCAGTTCAGGTACAGCATCTGGTTCTCATTAAAGTTCTTTTAACCTGGTTTTCTAGTGTGCTTACTCAAAAGTCAAATGTCCTTCTTTGAGGTCAAGTACAAAGCAAATCCTTCACTGACTTCTGTCCCAGAAGATTGAGTTTGAAGAAGGTGTGCCAGAGTATTTGCTGTATCTTCTTTTTTCCCAAAATAAACAAAGGCACAGCCTAGAGCAAGATGCCAGTGCATCTCTGGACAGACTCACATGACCACATGTTGTGGCTAACCATCTAATAAAGATTTCTCCAGTTTTAAACTTTGTTTCAGAAAGAGTGAACAATCTTAATTGAGAATGTGGTGAAAATATGTCATTTTCATCAACTCTGGAAAATTATTTTGACATCAAATTTGCTTTTCCCTCTTATAAAATTCACTGTATAAAGGGAAAGTCCTCATACTTCATTACAAATCTGAAGTCTCTGCTGTATTTCCATGAAGACCAAGTACATCAAAAATCAAAAAATGCCAGTAAGGAATATGATTCATTTATTACTCATAAACAGTGTTCTCTCCACTTACAAGGCATGGACAGTTCTTTCTGCCAGTGTTAGATGTTTCTCCCACTGCTCTGTTCTATGCCTGCTCAGTTCTGGTTCTCTTTTACCCATTACCCAGTGCAATGATTCACAGCCAGGAGAAGGTGATATCTACCTAATCTGACAAAAAGCATTAGGAAATTTCAGAATTCAGGACAAATGCACTATTTCTAGAAGCTTAGGATGTGACAACACCAACACACTGCAATAATAAGAGTATTAAAGAAATGTGAAGTGAGGTTGTGAGCTGGACACTTAAACAGTGGCTTGTGGGCACTGGAAATGGCATTCCATGGCTGGCAGAGTCTCAGCTGGAAAAGATTCTATGCTTAGGTGGTCTCTTCTGCTACAAAGAATGGGATGAAGAATTTCAGACAGATAGTCCTGTGCTGAACACAGTAGCTGGGTCTGGGCTATGGAAGATGAGCAGCTTTGATTTGAAGGCAATGAGAGGGAGAATCAGCCTCTTTTCCTCATGATATGTTCCAAAGGTTAATCACCAATTCATAGCTGAACACTCTGAAAAATGACTGCGTGTTGATTCATCTGTTTCTGTCTCTACCAAAGCATCAGCTTTTCCAAGGTTTAGGTGACCTTGCAAAATATCTAAACCACAATTTTTATTTGATAATTGCATCAGTTTCACCTTTGCCATCTCCACAAACAGTAAGAGACAAAAGAAAGAAAAAAAAAAGAACAAAAGAACATTACTATAGTTTATAGTGTGGATATGTAAGACAGTGCTAAAAAATTTGAAATAAAGTTCAGGGATTTTTTTCCTGCAGGCTATTCTAACACTGGCATTCTGATGTACTAAGACTGTGAACTCTGAATCTGAATTTTCATATGCATAAACTTACCCAGGAAACTGGAATCTGAGTGCCATTGTGACCTCCCACCTTTCTGAGGAAAGTAGAGCAGAAAGCATGGAAAGGAAAGAAGTTGTGTCATTAAAATAAATACTCCTGCTCCCCTGGCAAAGAGAGAATTTCACCCAAAGTGAGATGATTTACTTAGGTGTGGATTCTTGCTGCTTACCTGTGAGCTGTGCTGGGATACAGGAGAGATTTAACTACTGGAGACACGAGTTCAATTCACTTTCAAGGGGTCTCTGTCTCCTCAGTGCCAAGTGCAATGAACTCTGTTGGAATTATCAAAATGAGAAATAAATATTTGTACTATTTAGAGCATTGCTCTGATGGTAATAGATGAATTGAAAGGAGAGGGGCTGAAAAATTTTAGTATTCCTTGTGTTTAAGGTTGTTTGAGTCTTGTAACACATGTCTTTTCTTTTGTCTTCTTGGCTATATTTATCCTGGTTTTGAAAACCTTTGGGTATTTTAAGACTGACTTGAGCAAGAGGTAATACTGTAAAATAATATTCTACATGCAAGACCAGTAGTTATAATACCTGGAAGCTAATATGAAACATGAGGGGTGAGGGTTTTAACAGCAGAGAATTAAAAAGCCCCCACATTTAAATGGCTAGATGATAGTAAATTGAAATTCTGTTCATTAATGACTGCAGCACTTTTTAAAATGCTCAGCATACACCTAACAAAACAACACACACATGCTGGAAAGTTGTGAGCTGCAGCTACTTGTGCTGAGCAAGGTTATCAGAGCAGAGAGAGAGAGGCAAGACAGCTCTGCTGAGGCAGGAACAAGGATTAGATTTTCATCAAAGTAAACACTGAGATAGCTGAGCTGTAATTCTACAGTGGAGCTGTTCTTGGCTAACCATGTGCACACACCATGGGAGAAGTGTTCTAGATGGTTTTTCACAAGCTGAAATGTAGCTTTTTGGGGGGATTGGGAGGGACTTGTAGTGCTCAAGTGAAAAGGGAAGCTCTGTGACTGGCTGGATGATCCCAAAATTCAGAATTTGCAACCAAGAGAACAAAAGAGTGGCTGAAATACAATGAGCTTGAATGCCTTTGGTAAAGCTGCTTTACCATGAGGGTGGTGTCCTACACCTGTGAGAAGGATATTTGATTTTTTTTGACCTTAAGATCAGTCACTGATGTTGTTGGCATAGTTATACTATCAATATATATTTATTCAAAATGCATTCTGCATGGTACAGCATTTTGGTTTATATGCCCCTTGTTCTGCCCTGTGTGAAGCAAAACTTTGATTAGGATCACTTTATTTTTCCTGACATAAGATGCTGCAGAAGTGGTAAATGCAGCAGCCTGTCCTTCAAACTCAGGTTAGTTGAGATTCCTGGAAGTTGCAATGTCCAGACCAGTTTGGAGGTCATATATCTGCCAAAACAGAAGATTCTTTTGTAAAACTCCTCACAGTCAAGATAGGCATTTCTCAAATAGGCTTTGCTTTTAGGAACTTAGCTGGTTTTATGTGGAAAATACAGGTTCAGATACAAAATATCATGGTGGAAAATTTCAAAGTGGAAGAATATAATTTTGCTTAAAATGGGCTGGGCCGACAGGACTCTTTAAGATTTGTGCAAACACTGTATGTGACCTTCAATCTCCTCTTGCTCCTGACTTCCATCATGTGTTAAAAACCTCTCCCAGTTGTTCTTGTTGAGGGCAGCAGAGGTTTTCCCACAGGGTGTGCACGAAGCTGCTCCTGCTCACATTGCCCTTGAGCCAGCAATAACACAATAACAACAAACTCTGCTTCCCAAAACAAGGGGGATTTCATCCCTCTTCCAGGCACTTTTTTTTTTTAAATTATTTTTCCTCACATTATGCTGCTGGAAGAAAAAAAAAAAAAAAAAAAAGCCAGAGAAGAGCTTATGGATGTTTAGAATGCAGATGTTAATCAGATTACATGATATTGTAATAAAAGCCAGTTGTTTGGGCTGTGGCTGCCCTGCTGTGTCCCCTAGCAGCTGGGACAGATGTGGTCAGTGCTGTCACTCCCTATTCACTGCTTGAACAAAATCCTCTTTAGCCACACTGCATTTAAAGGCACAAGGGGATGTGGATTACGAAGCAGAATTAGTGTGCAAAATAGGAATCAAATTTGGGATTTAATTATTCCCATCTCTGCTCATTACCTCTCCTTTGCTGAGAAGCTGGAGGATGCATGAGAGCCATTTCCATAACTGAGCTGGCAGGCAGGAGCTTTGGTGTGTGCTGGAGCCAAGAGTCAGCTTCTGCAAATCTTCCGAGACCAGGTGATTGAGTTTCCTCTGTCAAAAAAGCACAAAAGACTTCCATATTTTCAAGGAAAATACATTTGGTACAGCTCAATCCACTGGGACCCACAGAGCTGCATTGTGCTGAATAAAATAATGTAAATATTCCTGGAGGCAGAAGTGCTATGCCAAGAGCCTTATGGAAGAGTTGGGACTTTCAGACACAGTAGTGCGCTATTATGTAAATTACTACTTTGTTTGACAACTGAATGGTATTAAAACTGTCTGCAAGTTTATTTCTTGGAGCAGAGAGTTCCTAAGAGCTACATTTGACATCATTTAAATTACAGTGGTGCTGTGTGGTATGTAAAACAACTGTCTTTGTTCTGCAAGGTGTGTGTGCTCCTCTGCTCACCTCCTTTCTCTCCACAATTATTTCAAACCCAGGCATGGCCTTTCCCCACAAAACTCAGTCTTGAGCAGACAGGGGAGTATTACAGAATTTTCAAAAGAACTTGGTGATATTACAGACTTTTCTGTGATAACAGAGAGAGATGTGTGGCAGGAGGCTTTCTCCACCTCAGGAGGGAACAAAGAAGTGCACTGGGAGAGGAGGAATCCTGTGGAGGAAGCGTGTTAAGGGATCTGAACCTCAGCAAGAGGAAGGGCTGCAAGGCCAGGAGGGGGATCCTGGTCCTGGGTGCCTGCTGGGAAGACACAAAAAGCTCCTGGGAATTTGGCACACTCAATTTTTTCCTGCAGCAGGTCTCCATGGTTTAAGTCTGGAACAGGAAGGTGAGGATCAGACGTTTCCCACTTACAATTTCTCCCATGGGACTGGATACAGCTCAAACACAACTCAGGTATTTTCCTCTCCAGCATTCTGGTGTTAAAAGCGAGTCACTCAATCACAGGAGTGCCTTCTCAGGAGATGCTTGTGCTTCCTAACTCCTGTTAAGGAGTGGAGAACCATTCTCATCCTGACCTGGACCTTAGAAATCCTGCAATTCCCAGCGCCTCTAGAAAATGCATTTTCAGCATTCTCCTTAGATGACAATAATCTTTCTCTTACACAGAATGGTGAGAAATAGGTGCAACTGCCACGTGTAGGACCCTGGGGGTGGTAGGGCCAGGCTGGATGGTGCAAACAACGTGGAAAGGAGGAGAATAATAGAGCAGATGGCTTAGCTTTTGCTGCTCTGCTTCCCCATGGAAGCTCTGTGCCTGTGAAACACCTCAGTGTTGGGCCTTGGGTCACCTGGTGGTCAAGCCTTTACCCAGGAAAATTCCAACCTCTGTGGGCACAGGCTTTGTGCCAGTTTGTAGCTTGTGAGCTTTAGCACAAGTGTTAGATTTTGCTTTCAGAACCCAAGCTCTGGTAGGTAACACATATTTAAGGGTACCTCCAGCCAGGAGGAGTCTTCCAGGGCAAAGAGAAGTGCCCTGGAAATGCTGTCCTTGGACATTCAACGTGGAAATGGCAGCTGTGACCCTGAGTGCCAGCAGCACATTGTCTCTGCACACAGAGCATGGAGGTGATGAGAGAAAGTTTAGAGGAAGCTTGGGGTGCACAGTAGCTGCTGAGGGGAAATGCACATCAGCTTCATTATTCAGTGTGTGTAGACTTACCTTGTGGAAAAAGAGAGGTGCTCATCAAAATCTTCAAATGCACAGACAAATGCAGCAATCTCCTGATTCTGAGTGCTCAGACCCTGACAAGCTCCATGTGTGAGCAAACAGGAGGCTCAAAGCCAGCATGGAAAGCAATCTTCTATCAAAATTTGGAGGCAAAGAGCAGGATCCTTTCCCACTCCCACATGTGCCTTTGCAGGCATCTTGTTGGCCCTTATCTTGTATTTTCCTCCTGTCTCTACACAGAGAGCAGCAAAGAAGAGAATGTGGGGCGTCTGTGAAAGCCTCAAGTGTGAATAAAACTTGATGTGAGGAGCTGAGTTTTCTCAGGAGTCCAGTTTCAGTGCTCCTGTGGGATCCACTGAGCTTTGCTCTGGGTTCCTTCCCACCTGAGAAGCTGTGTGACTTGCTGGGGGAAACTTAGCAGCCATTTTCTTGGAAATAGCTTTATTTAAACCTTGAATCTTATGCTGAGTGCTCCAGAAACATAAACCCGTGCAACCAGGGACTGAATGAAATATTCAGCCTTTCCATTCTCCTGCAGTTTTTCCTGCCTGCTTGGCATATGGAATCGCTGGATGTACTTGCCAATAAAGAACTCCCCTGGAAGAAATCATTTAACAAGGGATGAAAATGTGATAAATGTTTTATAATCAAGGTCCCACAAGCAAAAGTGAGTGTGAGGCAGCTCTTATCCGAGTGGGAACTGGCTGGAAGTTTCAATATTCACTTGGCACTGGATTTTTCTGGGTTTTGATGTGAACAGGCTTCTAGCAGGCACATTTTTACAGGCATTCATCTCTGCTGCAGCTGGTCCTGCTGTAATTTATACAGATGCTATTACTCACAACAGTCTTGTCCCCAGTACTTTTGATGTTAAAATCTTTTTGTTGTTGTTGTATTCCGAATCAAAAGATCTACTTCTACAAAGTATAGGTAATTCATGCAGTTCCACTTATCTGCATGCTGATGCTAAAGAGCCTCATCTAATTAAAAAGCTGTTATCAAAAGTCTCTTCACCCCACAGAGAGCAGATAAAGTTGGTTTACCAGCTTCATTTCTAAACTGCAGGCTAATGAATATAATTTTACTGATGAGGGATTTCTGTACGATTCCCCATACGAACTGCACGTTTAATCTAATGCAGGACTGGCTGAGCTGGCAGTGACAGCCAAGTCATTTTTCATACTGGGGCATAGTCAATATCTTTAAAATCAAATTGTTACTCTCTATTAATTACTGCAATGTATTTATCTGAAACATAATAACTGGAGTGACGGTGCTTATTAACAGCCAGGCACTTGTAAGTATGGTGGAAAGATCATAAGTGAGAGTTGTGAGGAACACTAATGAGAGACAGGGGAATATTCAGTTATGTGCAGCGAGGACTTTCAGTGTGTGGGTACCTGGCTGCTGACTCTGACATCTGTCAGCAGCTGTGCCACTGGACCAGCTCACAGAGCATCCCTGGAGGCCTCGTGCCAGCCATGAATTAAGGCTACCACAGCACAGGTTTTAAATTTACCATCTCATCCAGGGATGCTCAGGACAGACAAAAGCATTTTCCTACTTAAAGGAAGCAGAGAATTTTAAGCAGAGCTGCAGCAGCTGATGTGGGGGGGATGTGCCAGTCTGTGAGTGGAGTTGTGCTCATGTTCAGAGGTGATCCCTGCTGCCCATTGGGATGTGGCAAAATTACTGCCCTGGCCCTAAGGGAAGGACCAAGCTGCTTTTGGGTAATGATAATTAGATGCAAACTTGGCTTGGATGTGACATGAGCTGAAATAGCAGACTTTATTTTTTTTCATTTTACAGAACTCAAGGCTCTTAGAAAGACATTGCCTTTCTGATTCTGGGAAGAGCAGAACCCTGAGCCAGACTTAGCAGCCTCATTGTCTGTTTTAGAAAAAGTGTTAGGATTTGAGGAGGAAAAAATACCCATGCTTTGCCAATCTTGTATGGCACCACAGTTTTCCTAGTGCTTCATTATTCAAACCAAGATTCACCTAAATCTGATCATTTAACTCACCTCCTCTACTTCCTAATCAGAAAACCAGCATGATCATGAGCTCTAAATCTGCTCCTTATTTACTTCCCCTGGCTAATGTCCACAGAAATTGTTACTGCTGCTGAAAAGTCAGCAGACTTATCTGAACCAGGGTTTGTTCTGTTAACACAGCTGCTAAATATCTGGGATGAAGCAAGAATTTCCTTTTCTCAGCAGTTAAATGCTGCACTGCATGGCCATTCAGTCAGGTCACAGAAACTAGGGTAAATTTTCAAAAAACAGATGGTTACAAACCTCTGTAAAATCTGTATGTGTTCAAATGTCAAAGGCAGCATCTTTTTGAAAAGTCAAGTTAATTAATACCTGTGATTTTGTAGGAAATGAATGCAGGAAGCGTTCCCTTGTACCTTGCTCCTGACTGGATGGCTGGAACTACAGTAATTACCTTGTATCAGGAATGTCATTTTTCATTTCTTGCAAGTCTTGTTTAGGCAGACAGGTTCTTAAATTACTGTTCATTGTCTGCTCTGTGGTGAAGCAAACCTTTCAATGCTGTTCTCCACACGTGGAAGCACGAATTCAGAAGGTGGCTGACATGTACTTTGCAAAGGCACGCGCTGGGCAAAGCTCTTGCAGCCTGTGTAGCTCCTTCAAAACATTGTTTTCTGCTGGCAGTGGGCTGCTGTTTGTCATTCTGACTGATCCCAGAGGAAAGCAAAACATGAAAAGCATCCCACTGCTAAACTGACTGCAGAGATGTTTGTGGCTCTGTTGTGACCCACTCCTTGAGCCCATGGATAGATTGTGATTGGGTAAAGAGGGGAGAAGTCACCAATATTCACCTTATAGAATATTGGTTCTATATATATACAATCTATTGTTCTTGATAGAATCTCATGGGGGGGGTCTGGTTTAATTGTTTTCCCAGAATCTGACTCATTAAGCTGTTACTACTAATGAGGGATATTTCTTCTGGGACTCACAATTATCAGGAAATAAATCCCAAGAGTTTGGGAAGAGAATCAACAGGTCCCATTCTAAGGGATAATGAGGATAATTCCTTGGCCACAGCAGAGTTCTCTTTTCCCAAAAAGTAATTCTCACATTTCTACTTTGGCTGAACTCAACACTAATCAAAATTCCAGGTGTAGCCAGCTTTAGGTACATGGGACTTTAATGAGGTGTGGGCTGGTCTCCCTAAAATAAAGATTACTACTTCTCTTTTCAGTATGAATACGAATAAATCCAGTGTACATACATTTCCTTGTACATACTTTTTATTAATTCTCCTTGCTTTTTCCTTAAGTTCTTTGTATCCTGTGAATAATTTCTAGAGCATGGATGTTTTTTCCTCACCACCCCTGATGTAAGTTCTACTGTCTATTTCATATGTTTAAAACTCTTTAATCTGTGTGCAAAAACATCCTCCTAGGTTCCATGTGGGCAAGGTTCTGCTCTTTTTTATTATTAAGGCCTAACATAATTCTCATTAAAATTCTAAAACCTGCTAATGCAGATGACTAGTGCATGACAGATTTTCATCAAATATGCTTTATTCATTTACAGATGTTTAAAGGGATGATGTGCTAAGAGCACTGAACTGATTAAATCCAGTGCTAAGCCCTCTGACAACACTGTGAATGTATAATTCCACTGGTGAGAGCTCAGCAGAAGTGTTGCCTGTAATATCTGGTCCCTGGCATCAGTGGGGTTTAAGAAATAAGAAACTGGCATATTTATTCACCACCTAAATTTTTTAACAAGCATTCTTAAAGCACTTGCTGAAATATTTAAGCCAAGCAAATAACAAGTAGAAGATGTGTGACAGGGAGAATAAATCCCCTGATTTGCTGAAGAAAAGTGAATTCTAGAACACAGTGTGAAGAACATTCTTGTTAAACTGATTGCAGATGATTCTCTAATTAAATTGTTCACAGTAGATTATTGAATTTGAGAATCTGTAAAGGCGTTCCAGCCCAAGGTTGTAATCTGACCATCCAACCCTTGTGAATGTCAGTCATTGGCAGAGATTAGTCTAGAAAGGTTTACAGAGCTGTCAGCAAGTTCACCCAAAATCAGCTGCTTGGCAAGAATAGATTAAGAAGGGACTTTAATGTGCTAATGTGGCAACCTGCCATCTCCTTCATTTTGTGCTGGGAGTGGGAGAGAGAAGTCAGGTTTCAGGCTAGTGAAGTGTCAGACTCACAGTTCTCTGTCAAAAAGGAGTTCATAACCTGTATTTCTGATTTAAAGCTCTTCATTCACATCTTTTCCCCCCTTCCCCCCTTCCATTCTCACAAGAAGGATCCCTCTGAAGGGCATCCAGAAAGGGTAGGAAGGAGAGGGAGAAGCAGCAGATGTACAGCTCTTATAAACACTCACTCTTTCTTGGCATTTATGGGCTGCATCATTTTAACAGCTGGATATATGTTCCTTTATTTGCAGTTGATCTCTTAAAGTGGCACTTGTTCAGTGACTTTTATGACCCTTTAGACTTCAGATGCCTGTACATATTTTGAACAAAAGGCAGAAACTCATAAACTGTGTCAGTCCTCCTTGGAAGTTTCCAAATTTCCTAACTCTGCATTTCAGAGCAAGTTCTGAAACTAAAGAGTTCTGAAAGTTCTTTTGCTGGTGGAGGAGGCTGTGGCTCTCTCAAAGGCAGTGTGAAAGGAGCAGGTTATGCTGGTTTCCATCCTGGTTTCTTATCCCATGCAGACTAAACTGATAAAGACACTGGGGCCTTTCCTGCCAGCAGCACAGCTGCTAATGAAGCTGCTCTTTCCTCACCTCACAACCCCAGCGCTCCCCTCGGGCACAGGGCATTTCTATAACTCATTTCTCCTGTGGCAGGGACTGGAAACCAGGGACAGACACAATTCTATAATGCTTTGCAAACTCGGTTTGCCTTTTAGCTTCCCCTTTGTATTTGGGATGAGCCAACAGATGTTAGTCTAAGATAAACAAGTGCACTGAATTCTCCCAGGAAGGAAGGGTGGATCTGGAACCCCAAGGAGCTGTTGGCTGGCTGACTCTAAGCAACACCACAGCACTTAGACTCAGCCTCCTCTCTCTGTTTAGCCTCACATTGCAGCTGATGAGAAGGAGGTTTTAGTGAATTTGGGAATAATCCAACAAAATTCTGGTTGGTTCTTTATGCTGCAATGTCAAGCTGTGCTCAGAGCAGGTCATAAGGCTGGTGACAAGGTAATGATTCTCCAGGATCTGATCACAGAGCAGTTCAGATGAAGCAGAAGATGATGGAAATTTTGCTTCAATGGTTTGGAAATAATTAGGCAGATGACTCAATATTTTTGTGATAGAAACTGTAACATCATATGCTTACATGAGCATTCATGTAAGGGTGAGGGGGGTTTTTGCTTCATGACCTTCCTTAATCATGTGTGTTTGAGAGGAGAGGGAAAATAACATGGTATTTCTTAGGCTGTGAGCTGGAAGTTTTGCTTCAATATTGGCAAATTATATTACTATTGCTCAACTTGGGTATTTAGAAAAATCAGAGTTATGAACATTTCTCTTTTACAATGAGCCCCAAAATCACTGTGTTGGTGGCCAGTTTCCCCATAACACATCTCCAGTAAGCATGCAAATGGAGCAGGTCAAAACCCAAGTGCATAACACCTGAGCAGTTTAATACTTATCAGCTGTCGACCCTGAATTTCACTGGGTCGTCTTTTCAAGTGCATGACTGCACTAACCTTGCTGTGTCAGGAAACTTTGTGTCCAATCCTGTAATTATGCATTAGATGTCCTGGCAGGAGAAAGGCAATGGAGTTTCTTTCCTGAACTCCAAGTGCAGCCTGTCATTATTTATTAAAGAGCAAGTAGCTGAAAATTCAACTATTCTTGACACTGCAGCCTTTCCCAGCCTTATTTGTGCAAGTGGTAAAGTCATTTGCAGAGAAGGATCTCTCCAGCCTCTTCTGGGGGAGCTGAAATGATACACTTTTCTTATTTAGTGAGGGCATCTCCTTTCATTCTCATTTAAAAGGTGGGGACAGCATGGTCAATTCCCCTAATGCCTGCAGCTCTCATTTCAGCATGCCTGCAAAAGGAGAGTCCCCGCAGAAATCTCAGGAGCAAGTTGTAATTAATTGAAGCAAGCAGATGGCTCCAGCTTTGTGTGCCTTAGCAAAGTGACAGCATCTGATGGAGGAGCTGTGGCAGCACAGGAGAGAGGGGGTGGGATGGGAGCTCTCCATGTGCATCTGCAGCAGGCTCAAACAGTGTCTTTATTCAGGCAAGTGTTATCTCACCCCTGGCTGAATTATCTCTCTCAAACGGCCTTGGGTAAGGGATGGCTGTAAGGGAAGGAGAAAGAGGTGAGCCAAGATTTATTCTCATGAAACTCTAAAATAAGATGCTAACTTTGAATGTCGAGCCATAATTGGCTCTTAATTGGCTCTGTGAGTTGTTTTTTCTTATTTTGGAAGAGGAGTGCCTTTTCTGAATAAAACTCTTCTAAATGGATTAAACAAATTCAATTAAAAGTCTGAAAATGTTGTTAAAGGATGAGCACAATCACACATGGAATCAGAGTAAAGTAACTTCTGGCATAAATATATCCTTGCAAGTGTAAATAATCAGTTTTGTGCCTCTTCTGAAGGGTGTGTTTGGTATTTAAGTGAGAGGGGTTTGAGCAGAGAAATTCAAGAGCATCTTTGCTTTAGGAGAATCCTTCTGGATATGAAAAGCCTGACAGATGGAGAAACTTGCTGGATCTTGGATAAGTTACTGAGATATTGCAGAGCTGCTGTAAATATTGTAGGACCTCATGGCAGTCAAAGATGAAAAATGACACCTAGCCAGAAGGGCTGCTAAGTGTTTGTAAACCTCCAGCCTTTTAGAGGAAATGAATATCCATCAGCCTGGCCTGGGGTCCTTGGACCACAGTCCTCCAAGGAGAATCATGGTGAAGTGGATCTCCCCACTCCACATCAGTGTCTGGGGAAGGATCCTCCAGGGTTTCATGATGCACAGCATTATTCGACCACAATTATTAGACCACAGGTGGTCTAAGTACCTTGCCAAAATTATTTGGCTCTCAGGGAAAATCAGACTCTGGCCTGACTTTTGTAGCTGCAGGGATGGTTCAGTTTTCCTTTAGCTATGTCCTCTCTTTCTTTTGTCTGTACATACCAAATTTGTCACATAATCTTAGTGCCAGTTTCTCATCAATATTCTGAATCCACAATTAGACAGACTTTTCTTTGTAAGATCTCTATGCACTGCAGCCAGCAGAGATTTCTTTAAATCCTTACACCTAATTTAATCTCATGTATTAAAAAAGTCTTATTCATTATCCTAACTATTAATTATCTTATTTTACTATGATCTTTAGATACTCTAGAGTTTGACATGTCAGCTTTTCTGCTGCAATTTCTGATTGTGAGTGTAAGCTGTCATAAATAAGGACTCTCCACAGAGCAGATTCTTAATCTGGATGTTTTTGTACTGCTCTCACTCCCAGATGTGGCAGAATCAGGCCTCTTATTCTGAGGTTCCTGATAATTCAAGCTAAAGTTTTCCACCAAAACTTCTTCCAAGTTCAGGATAAGCATAATAGATGGAGTCAAAACCAGTTCCCTGCTAGTGCTAAATTAATACTCATCCCTTATCTTCTGATTCCAAAGGTATGGCTGGATTTTTACCCTTGGTAAAAATATTTTTCATCTTTCTTTCTCCCATATCTTTTGGTTTTGTGTGTGCATACACTTTTTAAGAAAAAAAAAAACTTGCTTATGTGCCAAAAAGAATTCTATTGCTGCTCTTCCTTTGTTCCATGGTTTCTCTGTTTAAATTGCCTCACAGCAGTTCCTTTTCATTCACATGTGTTTATCAATTTTTAACAATTTCCAATTACCATATTCATTTCAAAAATTTGCAGGAGTAATGTTGCTGATAGAAACTTTATATTTATTTACTGCCTTGCTTCCAGCCTGCCTGAAAAACACTGGAAACAAGTGTGCTGTTTGCAAAGATGTCTGACTTTGAGTCAACAGCAATCCAAACCAAATTGGTACACACTGGCATCTTTGGGATGTGAAGGAATCCAAATTAGTCCTTACTTTGTAGCCTGCAACCTAAAGGTCTTTTCTTGGAAGAGTTAGAATCAATTACCTGAAGGGGCAGATTCTCAATTTTCAGTATTTAGCATCTCATCCATATTCTGTGCTTACTGAAAAACAATTTTTATTTTTTTTTTTGCTAAAAGCCAAAATATCTCAAGCTGTTAAAAGTTATCTGAAATAGTGGAAAATTTGATCTGCACATACTTTTCCTTTCAAACTCTCCTTTAAAATAAATATTAAAAAAAATAAAATCAAACCAGTTGGAAAAATAATTATCAGAACAAACACTGCTGTTCCCAGAGGAGACCTTGTGTGCCAAACCAGTGACTGGAAAAGATGGTTACAGCTGGTTACAGCCCAGCCCTCCTTCCCCCTCTGGAAAACAGACTGGAAAATGCTGACAGACCTGACCTGTATCTGTACAGGTGAGTCATGCTGTAATAAAACACACCTCTGACAAGCAGATAAACCCAGGATCTAATTCAGAACCTGATGCTTAACTCTGCATCGTCACTCTTCTCTTTCTGTGTTTATCACACCAAAATATGTACTGTTTCCATCTGTTAATACTCCAGAGCCTGTTTGACAACTGAATGCAGCTGAAAGCTCTTAATTCTTGATTTGTATTTTGGTTTTTTAGGGGATGGGCCTTTTCTTTTTCTACATGGTAGTTAACACAACAAAGCTAGATGCTAAGAGCTGGCCTGTTCTTCACTGAAGTTTGCCCAAAACAGAACCCAATTTGGAAGAGAAAGCTCTACTTCAGAGCTTATTAAATAGAGTTTGAGTGGATTGATAGTTATTTGAGACTGATTTCTATTAAAAAAGTACCCTTGGTGAATACATAGGAAACCCCAATTTTCAATAAACAAGGAAATTGAAAATATTATACATATGCTAATGAATGGAACTTCAGCTCTGTCAGAATTAGTCAAATTCATCCCCGCTGTGCAATGCCTAATATTTCACAAAATAATAAAATCTGTGGGCCCTTCTGAATGAGAGGTTGGCTGTGCAGAGCCCTGTGAGTTCTGCTGGAGGTGTGTTGTGCTTTAGAAGCTCTGTGAATCTTGTCCTGTTGCAATCCAGAAAAGGGGCAGGGGGTGATAGGTGGGAAAATACACGGTGATGATGGGTCTGAAGGGTCAAACCTGAACACAAAGCCAGGCATTAAATTCATGTGTTGGCCCAAAGCCAACCCTCACAGGGGCCTCCAGGTGCCTTCACCCCAATTGTCAAATGCCAGGTCACCAAGAAATCGGAGAATTGTCAGTGCTGTGGACCTGCCAGCTCAGCCCTGTTCTGTCCCCTTGTACCCTCTGCTCTTTTCCAGGCAACACTTCTCAAACTGGAAAATGCTGACAGACCTGACCTGTATCAGATTTGGCTGAGATTGCAGGGATCCTGCAGTTCTCCATTCAGTGGTTTGGTGTTGCTGCAGCTGTGCTGGAGATGGGACTCTATCCCAAGATTTGGGACTCCATCCCAAGATTTGGGACTCCATCCCAAGATTTGGGACTCTATCCCACGATTTGGGCTGGGAGAGATGCTCTGGGTCACCCCAGCAGGCAAACAGGGAGTTTGGGAATTGTCAGCTAAGGTGAAAGGAAAGCAAAAGATGCAGCAGGAGAGTGTGTTCAGCTGGCACAGCCGCTGCTCTAGCTGATTTCCACCCTTCTTCTGGCAAATACACAAACCCTTTGGACAATCAGGAGCACAAGGACTCTCTGTTCCCATAAAAAAGCGGGTTTCCATTAGTAAAAGGTCTGGCATTTCTGCACAGCAGAAAAGGTCCTCTCACCTGTAGCTTTCCCTCATTTCCCTTGCAGTTACCTCCTTTCCAGATGAATTCAGCAGGCAAACCAACATCTCTCCCTGTCTTTGGGGGTACCTGTGCTTATTCTAAGCCCCAGCATTGTTTTATAGGCTGAGACACTGCAGCCTGGAGGAGTTGTGCTCTCTGATGGCTGCTGGAGGAGGCAGGACACCCAGCTGGATGGACCCGTGGTGCAGCAGGGCTCAGCCTCCCTCAGCATCCCTTCCTCCTCTGCCCAATGGAGCTGTGGCAGTCCTGTGTGAGAGCACCACCAGAGCAGAAATCCCATCTGTGTGCAGCAGAATCGTGCAATGGATGAGAAAATCTAAAATTTCTCTTGCTCTGTCTTTTGACCTTTCGTGGTACCCGGTAGCTCGTTTGTCTCCCAGCACTAACAGAAATAGGAAGAAGGAAGCAAATTAAAGCCAGAGTGCTCAGAGAATTGAACATGCATTCAGATGAGACAGGCAAAGCTGATTTTTCTTGTGGATGTGTCCCTTATCACTCTTTACTCATCCAAGGTAGGTCAAACTTTTCAAACTTGGAAAATATTTTGTATTGTCTGTTGAACCTAATCAAGCCATGATTCAATTAACTGGGTTGAGAAAGATGCTAGTGAGTTATTTGTGCACCTGGCAGTGTGTGCTGAATACTAATAGTCTGGATAACGTTCTCCAAGTTCTTGATCAGCAGCAGCTGGAGCAAATTTTTTACTTTGATGAGTAGGGAAAAAGAAGAAATCTATTTCAGTGCAGCGACAGTAGTAAATTTACATTACAAACACAGCAATTGCTAAGCATTACTGGAATTCAGCTGCCAGAATAAAGGCAGTGTCATTCATTTAGTTTCATTTCCAATTATAAGAGATCCTGATGAGGTTGGTTTTTTTTCTCCAAAATAAAAACTTTGCAAACCTAGCTTAATTACAAAACTACATGGGCTACTACCCTCCTTGTCTGGCTATGGCTGCTGTCAGCTGTCATCCCAAGCATTTTGAACTCATTTGGGTTTTGGGGAGGAAAAAGGCAGTTTTTGGTCCTGTGATTAGTGTAAAACTTCTTTTATTTCATAGCTGAGCATGGCAGTGGGCAGCCTGTGAGGAAGAGCTATCCATGAGAAATTCAGAACATCCCTCAGCCCCTTGTTCGGTGTCGGAGCTGAATCTCTGTCAAGCAGCTCCTCTTACTGGAGTAAATTTTCAAATTCACAAATTTAAACTTTGAAGTTCACAAGACTGGGACTTTGCATTTTCTGTACACCTGCCTGGTGCGTGGTCCCCAGTGGGAGACATTCTCTTAACTCCAGTGTAACCAAGTCAGTCACCTCCCGTGTGCTTTGGGCAGGCAGCAAGCAGAGGGGAGTTGGAATAATTCACTGGTCATCAGAGAATTCCTTACAGCAGCAGCATTGCAGGAGGGCTGGTGAGGACACAGGTGAAAGGACAGCAGTGCTCCAGGACAGCAATCAGTCTGGTCACCTCCCAGTTCAGGGCAGGTGACCCAGCAATAAACATTATTCAAGGGAATTTGATGGGAACAGATATTTCAAAAATGAGGCCCACTGAAACAAATCCTGCTGTCAGCATAGGAGTGATTTTACTGAAAGGGTGGAGGGAATCTTTCATGTTCTGCTCAAACAAGATTACTGAGGCTCTCCCTTTCCCTCCAGGCTGAGGCACAACGCCCCCAAACTCTTCCTGAGAGCCCAGCCCTTCAACCTGCCTGCAGAGATTCTGGCAGCCTTGGGAAACTAAGACATGGCAATAGGCACAATGCCCAAAATCTCCTGCCTGGGGCCCAGATTTCCTGATCTCACAGCAGGAATGAAATATTTCAGCTGTGACATAAAGCCTCTCATGTTTGTTGAGCAGAGCAGAGCAGGGATCGGATCTGATTCATTAATAAACTTTTGTGTGCAGTAGCTCTGTTTTTTCTTCAGGCTCTTGCTGCCATACAATGAAGTACATGATTAAACCCAGCAAATGTCAGCTCAGAATCAATCTGGTTTGAGCAGGTTCTTTTTAATTCAAGTTACTTCAGTGATGTTTTCAGTTGCCACTTGCAGAACAGTTGGAAGGTATTGGTTATGTTACAATCCTCAGGAAAAATTAATTCTGTTCAGACCTAGTGCAAGCAAATTTTATTGTGCATGCAGCTGCTCAAGATTAAGTAATTATATGGTGAAGCTTTGGAGGCAATGAATTTTAGATGAAGCATGTACACATTTTTATTATGCATACATTTTTCTTGATCAGTTTTCTCTTCATTTGGTCACTCGCTTATGTGGAAGCAATGAGCAAAATCTGCATATTTCACTCTTTAGAAAGAAAATTTCCATTTACATAGCCATAATGCTTTCAGCCCACACATCCTTTAGTGAATTCTCAAAACCCACTGATCTATTACACTCCACACAGCAGCTTCAAAGACAGGTCATCTCAGAAAGACCAAGGTTAGACCCTCAGCTGCCTCAATAGTCTTTTCTCTTTTGAGCTTTCCTTCAGCTCACTTAGAACCATTTCACCTTCAGTTGAGCAGGGGTGGCATCCTGACCCAGGTCTCATCAGGGGATGTTTTACATGGGTTTTCTTGTTGTTTAGAAAAGGTTATAAATCAAAAGTTCTCTCTTTTGTTTTGTTCTTTCCAGACAGCTGAAGGTTCTTTCTGTTAGAGCTGGTTTCTCTGAAAAAAACCAAAAGAAGACAAAAGGGAGAAAAGCTATTCTGAAACAAAGAGCAAAAGGGTATGTTTTCAAAAAGAGCCCTTCAAAAACTTCACAGTCCACATTATCTAAAGTGTATTTATGTAACTGGTCCAACCTTAGCAAAGCCTGTAGCAGCTTTGGTTTTCATGTCAGATCTGCTCACCGTGATTTTGGCTCCACATCTCAAAGAGGGGCTTTTTCTGCCACCCTGAGCACTCCCCTGGCCCCCTGCTCAGGCCAGAGCCTTTGCCCTGGGGCAACATGTCCTGGAACTATCCCAGCAAAGGCTGAGTGGTTATTCTCCAGTCTTTATACCAAGTTCTTGCTCTTTTGGGACCATTTATGCCACATGGGTTTGAACCAGATCAAGCAAGGATGTGCAATTGCATCTCTAGTGAATTGGGTAAAATGTAAAACAAGGAGCTTATGTTTATTTTCTGGTAGCTGAAGAGGATAGGGGATCTCAGAAAATGTTAATAGTGCTTCAGACAGCTGGTACATGATCCTGACAGTGAAAACTGAACCTGTCAACTCTTTCTCTAAAAAATTTGAATCAGCAGAGCAAATTCATAATGGGTCAGTGCTCTGTGTGTCACAGCTGCAGCAAGTTTGGTCTAAGATGGATAAATTATATCACTGAACCATGATGTGACCGTGCAGAAGATGTAAATACAGCTGAGGGAAATGTGTTTCTGTCAGAAAAACACACCCTGCAAGATACCTCACCCTAAAGTCTTTGGCTACATTATTTTTGAGCCTTTTTCCATGACTGCCTTTCCTTCAAACCCAGCTTTTGCCATGGTGTGGCACACAGAATGCTGTCTTGTGAAGAGGTTCTATAGCAGAAAAAAAAATAAAAAAGTATCTGTGCATTTACAGGTATTTTTAGATAAATAAATCCAGGTACACAAGTGTCCCTTGCTCCTATCCAGTCACATGAAGAGTTCTGTGTGCTCAGAAGAGCACATTGATCAGGCAGGGCTGAGAATGTTCCATGGGACCTTGCTGTGAAATTAAAGCCTGGTCTATAACTCAGCAGTTTGGACCCAAGGACTGTCCAGCCCCTTGATGCCACATAACACCAAGAAGAAACTCAGGTGAGCCCCAGACACAGTAATTTCATTGTAACGTTGTTTTCTGTCAACAGCTCCTAAAAAGCCACCTGATATTGTTCAAACAATGGGTATGAAAAGTGCTGGGTCTTTGTGACCCCATGCACTTCAGTGCTGTGGACACAAAAAAAAGAAATCCATTTCTTTCAGGCTGTATTTTATATTACTGAAGCTGTCCTATCTGTTCAGGCTGATTCCCCTTCTTCTGTATTTTATCTAAATTTATGTTATAAACTGCCTCATGTGAAGGCAAGAGCAGCAGTGTGGTGCCAGAGGGGCTCAGGGGCTTTGCTTAAATCAATGTTTTGTTGACTTTAGTGGAGCAGGGTGCTGACCCCTTAACAGGACTTTTGATGATACATCTAAAGCCACTATTTGTACTGCAGGTGCCAGTAAATGAAACCAGCAAATTCTTTATCAAGTGGGCCTTCAGAAGTGAGAGGAGATTTGCAATGATGAAAAACAAGGCCTGAACTTTTAAAAGCTCAGCTGTACTCGTTTTTCTCTTGGTCTGTACCAGTCATGGGTAATGATAATTACATTGTCTGCCCCTATCTCATATGCAGGGAAAACATAAGAATAGTTGGATATATTATTTTTTTACTTTTAGATATTGTAAAGTGAGGAGGGGGGAAATGATAGAATCTTGTTTTTATGAATAAGGGTCATAAAAATCAAAACAGGAAAGAGTAGCAGAACACAGGACAAAAACATTTCATTTTAGCTTTTGGCAGATTGTAAAAAACCTTTTAATGAAAAACTGTTCTGCATGAGAAAACAAAACATCTCAGTGAAATTTTCTGACTACTTTTCATGGCTTTTTGAATAGAGCTAAAGTCCAGAAAGTTGTACAAAATAATACCATGATGTCCCAGTGCCAGTATTTCTTAATTTTGGTGCTCCAAAAGCATAAGGAAAGAAAATAATTCTGGTTTTCCAGTTTAGGGCCCAAGTTCCAGGTTTGTCTCCATTGCCTGGAGCAGGGGAGCTGCTGCCATGTGATGCTGACACACAGAGTTTGTCCTCCCTGACACAAGCCAGGGTTTGAGGCTGCCCTGGCTGCACCTGTGCCATGGACAGAAATTCTGCTTCTCAGAGCATTTTGGTGCTCACTGGAGCTGCACATGCACAGCTGCAGCAGGGCAAGGCCAGGTTTGCAGGGACCCCTGCACTGGGTGTTTCAAAGCAATGCACATCTAAGATTTTCTTTTTATAAGAGTCAAACCTAATTTCTTACTGGAAGAACTCAGCTTTTAACTACGAGGTGTGCATTAAAGAAAACTTCAGAACAATGACTTTTATGGCATCTGCCAATATTTTCATTTTGGCTTAACAGGGGATTTAAATTATTATTGAGTCCTATCTTCTGAAGTGAGCAAATGCTCTCTTTGAGAAATTTGATTATATTGAGCCTCTAACTGCATAAACACAATACCAGCCCCAGTGGACTAATTCCATTAAGACTTGAACTATCCACCTTGAAGTTGTTCATGAATACAAAGTGCCAGAGCTGCTGGCATTGCTGGGTTTGCAAAGCAACTTGTACATTCATGTGTCAGATAATAAAAGCCATATTTATTTAGACATTAAAATGAAATAATTTAATATTTTATTTTAAAACATCACTGTTACTTGTATGGTTTTTCCCTCTGCATGAATAATATTCTTTATTATAGCTGTATATTACCTCCAAAATAATTCTTGCTCTGAACATTGAAAGGTGCTGAATCTGTGATCTGTAGCATAGACAGGTGGAGAATTTTCATTTTCACTACAGAAATGTCCATTTCAGTATTTTACCTATCCAAACTCAGCTCTCTCTCGCCAGTTTTTTAATTTTACCTATCTTTTAGATAACTCTTTTCTATCTAAATAACATATTACTGCTGAGGTTTGGGAGTCATTAGGGAAGATCTGCCCAATTAGCATGTTAATTAGGACCTACCCAATTCAGGGATAGGGAGGTGATTGTTTTATTAGCATTCTGTGAGATGAAAGAAAGATTAATGACTGTGCCTGCACCCCTTGAGGGGTATAGAAGTAACACTTCTTATCTGAGATATCTGTGTGTGAGGAGGTGTTTGAAATGGCTGGGCTTACTGAGGGAGCTGCCTGCTGATTAGTTACGCCTGCAGCAGAGAAAAGCATAATTGAGTTTGTTTCTTGATGAGAAGAAAATGATAGTACAAAGCAAACACAACAGGGCAGGAATGTCTGCTCTCACAAGTCAGGTCCCGCTGATAGATGGGGACCAGCCCAAGCCCTGGTCCCCTGGCCTGGGCTGGCAGGGTGAGGCTGGAGGCTGGTCCATGCAATAAGGATTGTGCAGGTATTTACAAACCTCGTGGCTGTGGATGGAAAGTGTTGGTTTATAACAAACATCTCTTGCAGATGCTGTGCTCTCTCCCAGCCACGTGCTGCCCTACAGCCACGGAGTGTGGCCCGTGGGTACCTTGAACAGGCTGTGCCAGGGCATTAAAATTCAAAGGGCCTAAAAGAAAGTGCAGGAGCCTTGGGGGATGTGCTCTGGTTTGGCCAACAGTTGGTACCACACAGATTTGCTCCTCTTCTCCGTGTGATGCTGTGAAACTGATCCGTTCCAAGATGATCTGGCAAACACAGCTCATGCCTGTCATTTTGTTGCAAAACTCCAGCACTGATTTATTCCGGGCCTCTCAAATATTCATGTACCCAGGGAAACACCAGATTGTTGGTTTCTTTGCTTCCTCTGAGTTCTGCATAGACAACACCTGTTTTGATGCACTGCTTTCTGACATGAAAACTTTGTTCTTCGTTTCCTTTGTTGAATATTTCAGTGAGGAGTATCAGCTTCTCAAAATGTAGAGGATTGTCAAGGTGGTCTCATCCACAAATGCACAGGAAATTGTACTCCTGGCTTTGGGATTTGAGCATATATTCCTTGTAAAGCAAATTATATCTTCTTCCCAAGGTTATCCTCAACAGCACAGAGGAGACCAAAACAGGATCCCTGTGGGCATTATCAGTTTACCATAACTTGTGGTTGCAAATGCTGTTCTTTAACCCTTTGTTCTATTCTTGTCTGTGGTGCTCACCTACACCTCTTTGTTTGTCTGTCACTCATGCCAATCTTAAAATTTCTGTCAGAAATTGATGCAGTTCCAGGTAGATTTGCTAGAGAAAATTCTGTCATGTTTAGGTGTTTCTGTTGACCCTGTTTGATCATAAAGAACCATCTGATGCAGTAAATTCCCAGTGCACAAGCATAGACCTTTCAACATTTTACTTGTCTCAAAGTTGGGATTTTTTTTAAATCAAGTAGAGCTGAGGTGAATTGTTTTATTCAGATTTTTTTTTTTTATTTCCTTTTGTGATGCTGTATCATCCTTGTCCGTGTGAATTCTTCTGGATCATAAATTAATCTCTTGCTGAGTTTTAAATTGGGGTATGAGCCACTCACTCATCTCCCAGAGAACCAGAAACCATGAGATAAGGCCTCTGTGCTCATGTGAGTTACAGCCAGGCTGTTCAATAAAAAACTGCAGATAGCCACAGTTTGTGATAACAATGTGGTTTTTCAAGTCACCCTGAGATGGAGTTTGCTATTTGTCAAACAATACCATTTTGATAAAATAAAAGTAAAAGCTGCCTACGTTATCTTTCGACACAACCAACAGTACCTGTGGGAGACACGGTTCTGTATAAAACAATTGATTCTACTGATATAAGCAAATTAGGTTTTTGTGACACAGGGAGGAGCTTTCTTTTTAGTCTAAAATGCTCCCCATTGAGAACTCCCACCAGGTGTGCTATGCTTTCTGAAGTCATTAATGTAGATCAAAGAATAATTAGGCTTTGGCAAGCATAAGGGGGTTTGATTAATCAGTCTGAACAGCATCCTTTTATCTCATAATCCCAACTGTTGAATCAGCGTGGCGTGGCCAGGCTGTAGGAAAGTACTCACAGGTTGTTTTCCTCTTGCCCAAAAGCACTGCATGAGAAGGAAGCAGAATCCATCCTTTTGTTTCTTATCTTTCTCAAAACTGAGGACTAGGGACAGGTGTGTATAGCAAATAACAGATCCAGCACTGCACTGAGCAGAGAGTGAACCAGAACACCCAATTCCTGGTGACTGACAGAGACCACCCCACCACAGAGGTGTGGGAAATCCATGCAGTAGATGATCTTTTGAGGCCAGTCCTGTGCAATGAGAGACTGGTTCTCACTCTGTCTGTGTCAGAGAACACACCAGGACTTTCTTGCTCACTTCCTGGAGTTTGTTTTACTTTTTGGAAGTTTTGTTTACTCTTCATAATCCATTTGTCCAAAGATTCCTGTACTTTTTGAAGATATCTGTGCCATAGCTATGTATAAAGCTACCTCTGCTTTCAGGTGGCCTATCAGTGCCTGGGATAGAAATGGTGAATGAAAAAGGGAGAAAATCAATGGTGTTAACATGATCCTGTGTCTGTAGAACACCAGTGAGACTGTCTGGTGTAAATGTGATCAGGGTTTGGCCTACAGAGACCTCTGGTTTAATTACCTGGCGAGCCCCCGAAATTTGCTATCAGAATTTTTAAATCCATTGATTAGATTAGTCAAGAGGCAAAGAATCTGATAAAGATACATTTTTTTATATTTTTTTTTTAATTGACTTTGCATGCTTCTGTTAAATAGCAGCTCTCAGTCCTTCTCTGGGGAGAAGGCAGCTATTCAGGTGTTTTTTCTGTGCATCCCTGGAGAGAGCAGGGAAGAGCAGGTTCTCACAATGTAAAGGGGCTGTACAAGGCACTCAGCAGGCAAAGAGGAAAGGGGAAGACCTTTCCATCTGCCTTTTCTCCTGAAATGATGCTACTGACAGAGCAACAGGGTGCAGGATGGAGAGGCTGGAGGAGCAGCCCTTGCCCAGCAGATCCATCCCAGCACCGCTGTCAGAGCCCCTTATGGAGACACCAGGAAAGGAGATATTACAGCAAGTAGGCAGCGTTTTCCTAACAATATTATATTGTTTGTCTTCTTCACTTACATCAACATTTCAGTGAGAAAATAACACAGCTTTTCCTTCCACCTAGCAGTAAAATATATCTCGAATAAAATGGGGGCAGTAATGCTTTTATTACCAAAGTATCTGCAGAACAAAGTGCTTACTTTTTCCTACTTATTTCTAAATCATATCCACACTAACTGTTGAATCCGCTTTCTGCATCCCTGACTGTGTGAGAGAAACTTGGGGAGAAATTACCTCAATAATGTCTTTCTAATCTTCCTTGTTT
Organism: Parus major; assembly: GCF_001522545.3. Classification (NCBI taxonomy): domain Eukaryota; kingdom Metazoa; phylum Chordata; class Aves; order Passeriformes; family Paridae; genus Parus; species Parus major. The sequence continues at coordinate 5,613,300 of NC_031784.1, read as the reverse complement.
ACAGCACACTTTTTGTTCAAAGTCATTATGACAGTCATGGAAGATTCTGAGTATGATGCAGTTATTGAATTTTAAATGAAAACTAAATTGGCTGTGGTAGAGGGGAAAAATATCTCATAACACAGTAATTTTTCCTTAGGGTACAGTTGCTACATTTTATTAGAAATAAGCAATTTTCACCATGTCTCCAAAATGTATAGTGCAGATAAATGTGAGATATTAATCTAAGGAAAAAAGGCTTTTACAAGTATTTAATGCCAAATGGTGGTTTAAAGTTTGCATGTCTTCTACATTTTTCTGGTGTGCAGCAGAAACTATTTACCCATTTTACTGAAGTGAAACACATCTCAGTTCTCTGCATCAGTCAAAAGCCTCCTGTGGAATCAGTTAGATGGGATTTAATTGAAAGGTCTGGAGGTTTTTTCCGCTCGATTTGCGCATTTGGGGAGCGAGGAGCATTATCTGCACGTGGCAGGTGCTAAGGTGCTAAACAGAACTGTGGCTGCTAAACAAAGCTGTCTGCAGAGCAGGTACCACTTTTCCCACTGGGATCCTCCAGCACCTCCCACTGCTCTGTCCCCACCAGCCCCGAGGTTTCCTCAGGGGGATTCTGCTGGCACGGATGCAAAGGGGAGCTGTTTGGGAAGGTAAGCGTGGGGATGAAATAAAAAGCACCTTCAACCCAGGGTTTCTGGCAGCTCCACAAGCTGGCTCTGTCAGCTGGCAGACCTCTGCAGGGACTGGCTCATCCCCAGCACAGCTCAGAGCTGCCAGGAGGGAGCTGAGAGCAGCCCCCTGAGCCCTGGCTCTCTGGGCACCTCCCTGCCAGGACCTCTGGAGAGCAGATTTCTGCAGCTGCTCCAGCAGCATCCTCCCTTCAGCCATTCCTCTCTTAGCCAGCAGCCTTGGTGCCCTGATTTTGTGGGTCAGATTTGCTTCATTCCTTCGGCAGCTCTCAAGTTAGGCTGCAAACCAGAGCAATATTCCCATCAGTGAATTCTCATGAACCAGTTCTTGCTCAGCTTCAGCTCCAGTTACAGCTTGTCAAACAGGGAGTGGATGTGGATGAATGGTTGCAGAGGAAGGGGTGTATTTCAGTCATTGCAAAGTACAAATTTGTATGGAAAATGCATCCACATATGCTTGGTGGAGTCCATAAAGTCATGGTTTTGCTCGTCCTGGCTCTGAGTTGCAGCTGTCACCAGCCCAGGACATTGTCCTTGTGCCCATCTCTCATGCTCATGTCTCCTGCTTGTTTCATGGCTGTAGCTCACACTGAAAACCTAAACACAGAGTAGGGTAAGGGGTTCAGTTTGATCAGAAAGGGTGGGCTTGACAGGATGGGTTATGGAGAAATCATGGTTTGCTTAGCCTTGGGTTACTTTGGGCTTTGGGAAGTCAAACCTGCATAGACAGAGTCCAATGTGAGTGTTAGAGGCACGGTCAAGGGAGTGCAGATAGAGGATTCTGTAAGAGCCTCACAAACTGATGCCATTTTCAGAAAATCTGGCTTGGAGTTTGAATTTTCACACTTCTGCCAGGATGCTAAAATAGAAATTCCAGGGAGGTTTACAAGCAAGCTCACAGCAAACCTCACACTAAGTAAGCTAATTCAATTTATCAGTCCTTGTTGGGTGCTGGGATGAGAGAACATTTAGAACTGAATATAAGTCTCTTTCCAGATTAATCACAAGCTGTTATATTTTTATGATTTAGTGGTGTTGTTTATGACTAACATTTATGGAAGATAGCTAGTAGATTTTCAATAAAAGGTTTTCTCCTAAAACTAAGATTATAACAATTTTAGGGGTAATTGGGCAACCGTTGAATTCAAAAGCTGATAAATATAGGGAGTTTTTCAGAACTGTTTATTGCCTACTGACTTAATGGCAGGTTAGACTGCCAGATGCATCTCTCTGTGATGAATGTATAGCTTGCTAAAAATAATGTTGTTGTTCATCAGCTGAAATATATGGCAGCCTATAAGCAAATGAAAGGGGGTCCTCTCCAATTTCAAGTTAAATCAGTTGTGAAAAGCATTCCCTAATTAACAAGGCTTCATTTCAGAGCAAATAACAAAATCCCTTATAGTATACTTTTCTATATTTTCTCTTTGTAAATATGCCATCATGTTGCCATTGGTTGCTTTGCATCCCAGGTTGTCTGTTTGGGCTTCACAAACTGAAATGGGAGAGGTGTGTAATAAGGAAAATCATGAAAAAATTATGTGTACCACACTATAGGATCTGTGAGCTGTCTACACAGGCAGAAAGGAAAGACAACATTATAGTCATCATGTCTAAAGAGTTTTACAGTAATTTGTATCAGCCTAGAAAAATATTTATAGTAAATATCTTTAAAAAGGTCAAAAATCTCTATTCTAAAGGAAAACTTTATCCTCTCTCCCTCCCAAATGGAATTTCATGATCTTTGCATTTTGCTCTCAAATTTCCTGTAGAAGTGCTTGAATTTTAGTACAGTTGCTGCTTTCAGTAATTTAACACAAAAGCAGCCCTTCAGAATTTTTCTGCATGTTCATGGGTGCATTTTTATTCAGGCAGTTTTGTTGAAGTCTATCCCCCATTTAATGATATTTTAATTAATTGTTTCCTGGTTTTCAGCTTCGCATTGACTGCCACCCATTCAATCTTAGCTCCATATTTTGGACAAACCCTGCTGTAAATAGCATTTCAATTTCTACACAAGGAGTGTAAATGTAGTTCTCATTTCCAGCATCATTCAAATGCCCACATAACTCTTATTCTTGTGAAAGCAAATTGAATCTGTCACGTCATCTTCTATGGCAGCCTGATTCCTGGTAACAAAAGATATTGCAGCTGACAGATGGAGCCACACACTACATAATTAAGTCTCCAGTGTGTGTCAGCTGCAGCTTTTCAGACACAATTAGAGTCTGACCAGTTCACCCATTTAGGTACTTTAAATAAAAACAAAAAATATATCCCTTAGGTGGATGTGGAGGTTTCTGCGAAAAAATGAACTCCAAAATGCGCTAAGCAGAAAAAAAAATAGGATTGTGTTCATTGCCAGACCTTCCAGTGATAAAATTTGATACAGGTCTTTAAAACCTCACTTTACCTCCTTTACTTTTGCATTTATTATGTCCTTAGTGTAGCTAAGCATAAACTCTTCTCAGTAGGGAGACTCATGGAGGCAATGGATAGAAAATACATTTTCTTTAGAAAACTGGCTTCGGGAACCCCCAGCTGTGCAGGAGATAAAATCACATTGAGTTTGTAACAGAAGATTGTAAAACTTAGACAAAACTATGAAACAACAGAAAACTTTAAGAAAAGACAAAAGGCACACACATTAAGTGGTGTGTGATGGATCCAGAATTAAAGATGGGTCTGATGCACAACCTTGTGATCGGTCTCAGTATCTGCCATGTCTGGGGATCTCCATGTTTTATGACTTTTCCTCACACAGACAAAGAAGAAGAGATTTTTTTAGCTAATCTTCTCCACTGCACTCCAGGCAAATGATCAGGTGCCTTATGCCAATCACCTCTGCATACCTGAGGTGCTTTGGTTTGTAAGAACACTGAGCAACACCAGATCTCAGTGTTCACCTGTCATCCCTGTGTTTTTAACCTCCAAACCTGATTCCATTATTTCTGACACACACTCCTTCGTTCAGTCTTTCTTCTGTCCCTAAAACACACCCAGCACTTGCCTGATAGTCATTATATTGATGCACCAACGGCAGCAAAAGCAGCTCACAGAGTTACAGCTGCTTCTTCATGTTCCTTTTTGCTTTTTTAGGTATGTTTTGTTTCATTAAAGAGGAGTTCCATGCTGCTTTTATTGCTCTGACTACTAATGAAGGATAAGCTTATTAATTCAGAAGTTTTAATTAAATCATTTGCAGAGGGACCTGCTTGGCATGAAAATATATTCAGTGTCTGACTTTAAGAAGCCCCTGGTGGTGCAGCCTTCCTTGCTGACCATCCCATTGGACACTTGCATTCCAAACCAGCTTTGGTGGGGAGGTCAGGAGGCAGGAGACACAGGGGTGCACTTCCCAAATGAAGGGCTTCAACCACCAGGGCAGATTTTAACTTTCAGCAGACATCTCAGATGTCTAAATGTAGAAAAACAGGTTGCCAAGAAGCAGGTCAGCCAACTTTTCCTACAAAACTAACCTAAAATGGGATTGGATCCCTCATAGCTGACCCTATTGGATTACTACTTTAGGCTGGGGAGTCTTCTACCAGTTTAAATTAGGACTGGAGTGAAATTAATCCATTCCTTTCGAGCCTGAAATCTCCAGAAGGCACTTGCACCTCTGTCGTACATCTGCACTCAGAAGTCCCAGGACTTGGTTTATCTCTATGGCTTATATCAGATAGACTTGATTTTAAGAAATAAATGTTTCATTGGAAAAAGAAAATAAAATAAGCTGCCTAATTCTGGGAACTGTAACTGGTGGTGAGTATGGCCTTTGACCTACCTCTTTCATGCTCCCTGCCCCAGTCTGGCACAGATTTACAAAATTGATTTAAAGACTCATATTTCTTATCCTGTTCCATGGTCCCTTCCTCCCCCAGAGTAACCAAGTTACAAAGCTTTCCTTGGATAAAATGCATTATTGACAATGCATTACCCCAGGTGGGCTCAGGCAGGAAATATTTTTCCTTGCAGCCAACTAAAGAATGGGAAAAGACAGAGAAAATGTCTTGACTTCATTTATCAGACTTCACTCTGTTGCTGCCCTTTGGCCCATGCCTCTCACATCTGCATTGCTGTTTGAGTTTTGAAAGTCCTGGTTCTGACAGGGCTGTGGTGCTGGGAAGGTCTGATTTGGGTCTTGCACACTGGTGTAAGGCAGGAGGAACCCCCAGGCAGGACCTCATCACTGCAAATCCCACTAAAAGCCGTAATAGCCACAATCCATCAGGTAAAAAACCTGGAGAGAGCAAATGCTCTTATCTCAAACACTGAATTTACAGTAATTAACAATTGTAAATGCAATTGCACTGTTTTATAGGCTGTCCTTCCTATGATTGTGGGGAATGGAAGTTAATGGAAATACACTTGATAATAGTTGTTGGCTGAAGGGCTTCCATTAGCTGTACCTCCAAATGTGCACTTAGGTAATAATGCAGTAGATGAATCTGCAAGGAATGAATTGGGATTTTTTGGTTGGTTTTGTCATTGAGACAGATAATAAAGGTGTTTCTCATCAGGCTCAGCTGGGATATTACTGCTGTTCATATAGCCAAGTGTTTTGTTGGAGAGATGAAGTGCTGCATAAACTCCTTCACTACCAGAAACCTGACAAATACTGAGCTATTGTGTCAACAACAAACTGGGGATAATGCCTCTCCTCCCCTTCTAATAGATTTTTCCTTACATCTAATCATGAGCAATACAAAAAAATTACAACGGGAAAAGCTACGGCCGCAGGAACACGTCTGCTCTCTGTGATCCACCATTCGTCTGACTCGAAGTATCAGGTGCAGAGAGGATGAAAATAATTTGTTTGGGGATTACCTACACCCAGAAAGAAACTTGATAATCACTCAAGTGAGTAGCTGCTGCATTTGTCTGCTACCCTCTTGCCTGGTAATCGTTATAGAATGCAATGAAATTATTATTTCCAGGGGTGGGGAGGGAAGGAGAGCTCATTGTTCATTGAGCTGCATCTCCTTCCCTGTTGCAGAAGTGTCAGCAGCCACTTAGCAGGGCTTGGGCTATGGAGGGCTGTTAGCTGGATCTGCACTCACTGACCAATTAATGTTTTTGGGTTTTTTTTGTCCTTGGGGAAACATAAACACATAACACAAAATGGGAAGTTTAACACACACATGGGTTTATCCCCCAGAAAATACTGAGTGCATCTTCAACACAACATGGCACTTAATGGCACACGTATAATTATGTTTTATAAAGATTTTATAGGAATGGCAGGAATAATATTAATGATGTGTGAACATAGGTGGCAAGACTAGATTTATGTTTCAGTCAATTACAGTCTACAAGCTGAAGTAGAGAACAGAGGTAATTAACAAGAATAATGAAAGCGCTACCTTCCTATAAATCACTGTTAAAAAAGAGTAAATAATAGAAGACAAAGGGATTGTGAGTCAAGTTGTGTCATTATTCATCAATTTTAGAGCAGAAGGGTGGGTTTAATTAGTGAAATGGCATAGCATCTTCTTGGTGCTTTTCAAGAGTCTTCATGCTCTTCTATCACTGGGAACAAACAGCTTGAATTGATTGAATGCAAATGACAGTGATTGCCTTCCCACATTCTGACAGGGAAGGAAATTTCCCTTTGTGCTCCTTTGAATAAAGCAAAGGGAGTGATTGCTGGCCAGGCTGGACTGGGGAGTTGTGCAATCCCGATTGCAGGTGAGGGTCTCCCTAACATGCAAAGGATGAAAGAACCCACTTTTCCTGCAGTTCCAGTTTCCTGTGAGTTGTTTAGTTCCAGTTTTTAATCTGTAGTGCTTTTTGGATAAGAAAGCTAATCAGTCTCCACTGTGAGGGCCCTTATCTCTTAATTAATTTTGCCTTGTCTCATCCTAGGAGAAGACATCTCTCATCCAAGGCATGGGAAGCTGATGCAGAATTGTAGTACCACGAGCAGCAGGAGCCCCTGAGGATAAACACCATGTGGCTGCTCAGAAAGGAGAGGTAATAAGTCCCAGAGAGGGGTCACCAACTGGCAAAATACCTAACAAGGTCCCTAAACATCTATTTTAGTTGATACAAGGACTGTTCCTTTGGAAGTTGTTTTATATTCTATTCATTCCTCTGAGGGCTGAGCAAATATGGACTGAAAAAATGACTAACTGAAGGGAAGGCTTTTTTCATCCTGATCTGCTTGGGCTCTGGTTTTGACTGGCTTTAGAGACTAAGGGATATGATGATAGTTGCTACTTGTAGATGCATTTGATCTCCCATTGCCAAGAGGACATGCTGCCATTCCGATAAGGAAAAGTAACGCTGAGTTGTTTCTCCATTGACAGAGCACAAATCTGTTTCTGCAAGCAGTTTGCCAGATTGTGATATCAATCAGTACAGCCTCTACTAATCCCCAGTCGAGGGCCATTTCAGTGCTCTTGGTGCCTGCTGGTCCAGTCTGGGGTGAGGGGGAGTTCCTTTGCTGAAGATTTGTTACCAGGCATCACGAGATGGCTCTTTCACAGCTGGCTGAAGAAACCTTACCTACCTGCAGGATGTTTTGTAGGGCATTAAGGCATCCTTTGACTGAAAAGTAATGAGGAATGGACTATTGACTATTATTCATTATAGCACATGCAAAGCTTGTGGGCCAAGTTTAATTAAATTCAATAACAGCATATGCAATAAAAATGAACAGTTAGCAGCAGTGAAGGATTCTGATCTGAGTCTGGGAAGATTCCTTCATCTGTATTGGCATAGTGGGAAATAAAAAGATGGAAACTTCAACTTTGACAAAGACTGTGAAATTCCAACTCTGACATATATATAGAGGAAACCTCTACATTTTCTGTACTGCAAGTGGGTAAATTCAGTTTACCTGCATTTGTCCTCGATTACACACTGCTTTCTCCTCTGGCTACAGACCTCAGAATAAATGTCCAGCCTCCTAAGTCACCTCCAGAGAGTGACAAAATGCTCAGTGTCACACAGAGAGCACACCCACTAAATATAAGAGGTTGCAGCACAGCTCTAAGGAATACTCACAGGATATTTGCTGATCCAATATTGCAGCTGCTCCACCCTACAGACCACAGGGAGAGTGATAAATGGAGCTGAGGGAGAAGGTGCTCATTCAGTACTGCAGATTCTGTTGTTTCATTATCTCTGGGGACACCAGGACAAGGGTAATGGAGGAGATCCATTGTGAAAAGGTTCAACATTTTCTTGTGCACTGAGTCAGGGAAAAATCTCTGTGGTTCAGAACCAGCATTGACTGACCAGAAACGTGTGGCATCCCTTTGGGTTGAGGGCCTCAAGAAATGGGACTTCCCAAACATTTTTAAATCTGACTGAATTAGAAACTTAGCCTGAAAAAGATTTTTTTTTTTATGGTTGACATAAAAAAAACCCAAAACAACCAAAAAACCCCACACAAGAAGATAAATTATTCCCATCACTACAGAAAGTTAAACTCTGCACATCCCACAACTCTTAACAGCCCAGAACCCAGGTGCAAGATTTGATATTAGGCTTCCCCTACATGCTCAGCTGTCAGGCAGTACCATATGCAAAAAGGAAAATACAGCAGCTTGGCTGTGCTTCTCAGAGCCTGCTCCTTGCACAAAGGCTGGTGTGGGCTCGGTGGTTCCTGCAGAGGGCTGAGTGTGGCTCTGCAGCAGCACAGGTGATCCCTGTCCTGCACCTTGCCCCAGCTGCCACAAACTCAGTGCAAACCTGAGCTACCCAGACCTGTCTGTGACACAGGGTCAGAGCTCCATAGACCAAAACAGCTTTTTTTGGTGTCCTGCCTCATTGGAAACTGACCAAGAGAAACAATTCCTCTGGCAAAATCCTGGCTCCTTGAAAGAAAAGCACATTATGAAACTGCCTGCTTTGAAGAAACAAGGTAACTCTCAGTTCTGAGCTTCTTGGAAATTAACATGACCATTTTTTCTTCAGAAAAACAATTTTCTTAGGGTTTATATTTGCACTTGGTATGAACGTGTATATAGTACACAATGTACAAAAAGGCCATCCAATTTCTATGACAGATTTTTTTTTCCTTGATTGAAACATGTTTCAGTGATCTGAAAATTAATGTCAAGTATTTTAATTTACAGCAAAAAAAAAAAAATAATCACAGCAAAAAAGATGAATATGTGATAGTTCCATGAAAACAGAAAATCTGATAACAGCTTAGCATTGTTCGTGTACCTGTAGGTTCATATGATATCTTCATATGAAAATACTCAAGCAAAACTGATGTTGTTGTGTCCTTAAAGACAAATCTGTGGATATGGGTGCATTGGCTACTTTGAATTTCAGACCAACTGGATAAAGGTGTAACAAGAATTTTCCTGGAAATCCTTGGAATTTCAGTCTGTTGGGGGCAGATTCTTGTGCTTCATGTTCACCCCCTTTTTTTTTGCCTGTGTCTGGGCTTGGGGAGTGAAGCAGAGTTATTTTAAGGATGCCACTGAAAATGAGGGTGGGGAAGAAGTGCTTCAGGGCTAGTAGTGGGTGTGTGGAAGGAGGGGGGAATTTTAAACAGGATTTAATGGAGCTGGGAGCTGGGTTATTTAAAACTGGTGCAAAGATCCTTTGTATTGACAATTCACTATATGAGCCATAAACTCTTCACTCTGTGCCTATAAAAGATGAAAGGACCAATTACTTATTGAGGCATTAAACACCCAGGGGACAAAGATGCCTGTCTGGCAATAGTAAACATATTGACTGAAACCTATTTGAATTTCAAATTGCCAAATGTCCTGATTTTTTAAAAGCTTCCTATGATAACCAAGGTCTGGAAAGTCAATTGAAACTTAATTCTCCTGGATATCTCATGGGGGGAAAGTACATGAATCTGGACAGATTCAATTATTTAATTTTAATGAAAAAATAGATAGCTGCTTTATAATTTCCTTATAGAGCCATAGATGGGAACTCAGCTCCTTTTTCTAAGATGTTATCCTAGGATAAATGACAACAGTGGTCTGGCAAACACAGCTTGCCAAGAGGTTTATGTCCAAGGGTTTTCTGCTTCCTTTTGTCCTTATATCTTTTTTCCCTCCACCTGGGAGCAGCCCACTCCAAAGGAGCATTTCCTCCCTGCCCAGGGACAGTGCAGGTGGAATTTATAAAGCATTGCCCAGGGGAGCTGTTGGAGGATGCTGAACATCCCCATGCTGCACAAGGACAGGTTTACTGTCTCACCTGCTGGAAAGATTCTCACAAAGCTGATCAGCCACAGGTCAGTGCTGCTGCTACCAGCATCCTGCTGGTGAGATACCCTGTGGCTGCCACAGGACAGAGTCAGCCCTGACAGAAAATGTGAGTAAACAGCCACTGACCATTTTCTGGAATCCCCCTGCCCTCAGATGCCTTTGGGACTGGCCATGAGCATCAGCTTGATCGACTTGCCATCAGCTGCTTGCCAGGAGGCAGCTGGGCAGAGCTCATCGAATTAAAAGTTACAACTAACTCTCCCTGCCTTGCACTGCTCTCACCACATTCATTAGTAGAACAGCTCATTGTATTTAATTGCCATTACTCTGAATACCAATGGAGTTAATTACTTGCTCTGTATGGGCAGCACAGCCTGAAACGTTGACTCCACATAAACCCATTAAAACAATTAGTGCAGTGTAATTGTGGGTATTTACTGTTGGATTCATTTTTCTCTTGTTTTTACTCTAATGTCATATACAGAGCAAAGGTCCACAGCAGCAGCAGGGCTGTTATCAAAAACTCAGAGGAGTTTATCCTCTTTATATGCTCTGCACACATGGAGGGAGCATCTGTAATCATAACAGCTGCTGTGTGTGTAGTGCTGGGCAGGAGAGACACCACGGCACCCCTGTCCTTGACCTTGGCATAATCAGGCTTTTATCAGATCCAGCCAACAAGAGCACACTCAGTACTTCTGTCTGAGCAAAACTGGTGTTCCTTGTTGCTTTTGTTCCAGCAGAACCTCGTTACAGGAAGATCAGCCGCCAGTGAAAGAGATTCCATCTCCCCGCCTTTGTTTCGGGTGGTTTCTGTTGGGATTCCCATCATGCAGTCATTTTTATGTATTCCATTTTCTCTCTGTCTTGGTGTACAATCATAAATGAAGGCAAGCATTTATCACCACAGCAGCTTTAAATAACAAATGCTTGATGAATTTACTCTCAGCTGGCCGGAAGCAATACTGTGATTGCAGCATTTTATAATCATCAGGACTTGTTTCTCTAAGCTGAATTAATTTGCATGAGCAATGTGTTATTAGCAAAGTTGCTGGTAACTGGTGTGTACAAGCAGACTGTGGGAGAGGACTCTTTCTGCCTGTGCTTTCCTTGGGCAAACTTAACCTTGTGAGGTGTTTTAGATGGATGGGTGGAGAGTTTTACCCAAAGGCAAAGGTTTGAAATGAGTGCAAGGATTCTGACTCCATGTGGGACAGATCCTGGCCATACAGGACATTCCCATATTTCTATCACACTTATCTCCAGCCAGGGTCTTGCAGGACAGTAGATCCAGCACTAGGGTTTGTAAAACCAAGTTAAAAATACAGAGAAACATTTATTCCTTGCAAAAACTCAACCCACTGCTCAAGAGTGTTCAAAAATTTTTGGTGAGTGAACTGTGTATCAGACTGGTATCACCTGTCTCTCTCCATGCAGCCAGAATAAACCAGTTGATGCTCTAGATTATATCTGGGGATAAACTGGCTGGAGTAAACTCCCTGTTTACACTTCTCCAGACCAAGTATTTACAGTCAGGTGGGCTGGTAGTTTATGGATCTGGAAGGGTGCTCCAGATATTTGCTCCAGATATCTGATATATGGACAGCATTTGTTCTGACTCCCTCAGATGTATTATTTTTAAGATGGTGGAAGGTTTTGCCATCGTGTCTGGGGGTGGATTTTTGTGCCCTCAGAAGAAGCTTCAGTTGTTCTCCGTGAAGGTTCTTAAATGCTTCTCACAATTATTTTAAGTGGAGGGCACTGTTTACACTTCCCAGCCTCAATGAGGTTTCTGCAGCTCATTGTGGTATTTATTGCTGTATTAATTGCTCATGCACAAAAGCTTGTGGTGGTGTGCAAAATGCTAATGATGGATCCTAATGACTGTGCACCTCCCTCTCCTTCTCTGGTCGCTGCTTTATTGATGTATTCATTAAATTGTCTGAGCAGCAAGGCTGGATGCACATACCAAAATATTTCCTTTTCATCGGAGAAAAACACAGACCCTGAGAGAAATTGGTGGTTGGGAGATGCCAGACAGTTCTCTCTGAAGGATGAATAAAGGCACTCTGAATTATCATGTAAGAACTGACAGTCAGAGTGAGAGGCTGTGCCTCACAGAGAGAGGGAGGTGGTGGTAGGATGTTAAAAGGCAATTTTTGCATTTTTGAGAACCTTGTTTGAAAATGGGTCATGATCTTGTAGGGATGCTGTGAGATAATCAGACAGACATGGAGCATGCTGTGTTCGAGGGAAGACGCACATGGGAAAATCTGGTGGGTTAAATGTTACTGTGTAATTGTAAAGGACTGTGACACACATGGAATTGGGTTTATGATCCTGGAGTGCATCCCTTAGGAGAGTCCCCTCTTTGCTTCAGGATGGAGATACTGGGCAATACCAGCTTTTATTAGAATTTCCAAGAAATTCTTCCTTGATTATGTTGAGAGGAAGGTGATGAGGAAAGCCTGTGGGCAGCCTTGGGTGCATCCTTGTCATTTGGTAGAGTTTTCCATCAAGAGGCATTTCAGAGCTCCTTACAGCAGAAGTATCATAACCTCCACATGCCAAAGGAGCAATCAAGGCACAAAGGTATTCAGGAGATGAGAAAAAGGCTAGGTATCCCAAGACTTCAGTGTTTTGACAATTACCTTCAGTATATATTGAAATTGTGTCTTGGAATGATGGAATAATAATTCCATCTTTCTTCCTTCCAGGGAAGAACAGGGGAGAAGGCAGTGATGTCATCTTTGTCAGTGTCATAAACCACACACTTACAGAACAACATTTATAACATTATAAAATAACATTATTTATTCAATTCCTAATCTGAGTTTATGCAAGAGCTCTGTAGAAATAATTGATTAGGTTTCAATTTATACTCAGAATGGTAACTGACATGGTAGCAAAATGTGTTCATTGATATCTAATTTGGTGTGGCTAATTTCCTCAATGTCAGCTAAATGCCTGGGTGTTTCTTATCACATTAAGGTATTATCTGAATCTTGTTGCACATTTGTTCAGTGCTTCTGTAGCCATGACTTAATTACATGGCAACTGAGTTTATACCCTGGTATGGAAGGATTGCTCCTCAGATGGTTTCCTCAGATAAACAGTAGATAATTTCCATGCTCCTACTTCCATTAATGTAAATTATAAGATTATTTTAATGATCTTGGGTCCAGCCTTGGGAAGACACACATCATTTCTCCAGTCATGCTGAGCTCCCACAATGCCCACTGAAGTGGGCAGGTTTTCACCCAGCTCTACAGAAATTAGGACTTTTGCATAGGAAAATACTGTCCCTCGGTGTGAGGGAATGACAGACACAAAACAATATTTAAAATTTTGCTCCTTGTGGTGAAAGTTCCCTACCTCCAACCCTCAGAGGCCGTGCAGCACAATCCTGCACTGCGTGACCTTCTTGAAGCAATTGGGAGTCAATATCTATTAACTTCCCCCTGTTCTGTAAGTCAATACCTTGTCTTTAAAGCAGTTGTTTCCCTCTCCCTGCTGCACAGCTCACAACCAGAGAAAAAAGGGAATTTTCTCATCTCCATCCCTCGATGGTTTTTCCATTAATGCAGCCAAGTGAGTGGTGGTTTCCAAAAACCCCCAGAAAAGAGAGAAGAGAAGCAGGAAGGGGATATGGAGGGTCACCTCTGGGTGAACAAATCTGGTTTTCTGGTGGGGTGGGCAGGTGTGCAGAAAGCTTGTGTCAGGATTCAGCTCCAGGTGTGTGGTACAGCCTTGTGAGCAGAGTGAGGGGAATGCTCATGGAACCAGAAATGCTAGGGAAAAACCATGAGTGATCCTTCAAGATACCTAAATAACGTTTTGTGACTCAGGTGAAACGCTCTCATTAGGCCCTCTGGAGGAGAATTTGACATTTTCTGTGACACTTGCAATATTAAAAGAAAATGCTGCTGGTTTCTGCATTGTCTCCTGAAAGGCACAGGGGCTGACAGAAATGTAATTAAATTACCTGCAGCATTCATCTGTTGTCACAGCAGCCCTCACAATGAATAGAACAATAATTTCATCTGTAGCTTAGCTTAATGCAGTTTTGCCTACACCAGCCAGAAAACAGTTTCCTATTCCACGTGGGACAGAGTTCAAGGGTTTCCATTTCATTTCCAATGGCTTAGAGTGGGGTAAAATCACAGATGGAGCCTTTGCTACACTCCTCCAACATCAGAGAGCACCCACAAGCTGTGGGTGATCTCATGTGATTCAGGAGGTCAGACTGGATGATTATATTTTCTTCTAACCTTAAAAATCTCAGAATCACTGCATCAATTTATATGCACGTAACAGAAGCTCAGTGAATGTTCTTCCCATCTTGATTAAGTCCCCCAAGAAGCTCTGGCTGTGCTCTATACACATGCCCTTAATTTCCCTGGAGGTGTGTTTCACACACAGGTTGGATATGTGGAGCACAGTGAGGACACAGCAGTTTTGGCATTGATGTAGGGCACAGCAGACTGGGTAGAATTAATCTTTTTTCTTTCTTTTTTAATTTTTTTTTTAAACTTGCCAAGGAGTGTGCTTTAAACTGAGACATTATTGATGGACCCAGGTGGCTCCAGGCACCTCCTGACTCTCCTTTGCTAAATGTGGGATGAGCTCCCTGGCTCAGATCAGTGCCCTGTGGGGAAGTGATCCCTGTCACTGTGCTGGAGGGTGAGGGAACAGCAAACTGTCTCAGTCCAAAGGCTAAAGGATTGAATTATCCTGAACACCTGGATAATGTCTAATACCTAAAGGCAGATCATCCATTAAGTCCAAGAAAAGGTACCAGGCTACTCCTAATTTCCATGACTTACCCTTCTTTGGATATGAAGGAGTTTGTCCTTGATTTATCACTGTAAGAAATTTCAGAAAACTTTGCTTTACTTACTGATATTCAATTTTGATTTTTTTTTCCTGCTATTTATCTACTTCTTTCTTCCAGGAATGACTGCCATTTACCACCTTTCTCAATTAAACAGTCACATAATTCAGGTATGTAGCAATATGTTCAAGATCACAATTAAAAACAAGCCAAGAATAGAAGAATATGGTAAATAAGACTCACAGCATCTGCAACAAATACATGGCTCCACCCAATACACCTGGGAAATATCTCCTTCTTTTTGCTTCTATCCATTCCATTCCTGTTTGGGGAGGTTGAGGGAGCCAGGGTTCATCCTGCAATGACTTGTTTTTATCTCACATATTCAGGAATGTACGAGTTGAAGAGTTTTAAATACCGTGTGAGAAAAGGGTAACTTGTGCATGGCCAAGATAAGCTGATGTGTGAGCTGGGGCTTGCCTGAGCCTGGTGTATGGAATATTCCTCCTTCAGCCAAGCTCTGCTCAGAGCAGGGGAGTTTCTCCCTCTCAAGCAATTGTGCATAATGACCCTACCAGGCTGAACAGTGCTAAAAGGGGTTGCTGCAAATTGCTTCTGTGTTGTCATTTTACTTTTCCCTGTATGTGTAGACCTAATAACACAGCCACATGCACAGTACCCCGCCCCTGATGCTCTCAAATGCTTTACCCAGCTGCATAAATAGCATTTATTCCTGTTTTTCAGATGAGGTAAGAGGGATGGCAGTAGCAGGAGAGCAGAGTGCCACTCAGCAAGAGTGAGACGTGCCTTTGCCATGCTGGATCACGCCAAGCAGTACTGTCTGAGGTTTTGGTAAGTATCAAATAAATATCAGAGGCAGGTTTTGCTGAGCAGCCATCATTCAGTGCCTGCAGTGCAGGGCTGAAACCCAACCCCTGGTACTTGGCCACCAAGCCCTGGAGTCAAAGGATTTGAGTCACAACACAGGGTTAGAAATACTGAAAAAGTATCAAGGAGCTCAGCCATCATGGCCCACCTCACCTACAGATATCTGATCTTCCTGTGATTCACATCTTCTTCTGGAAAGGCTGCAGTTTATCCTTTGGAGAATATTACAGCTTGAAATCAATTAAATTAGATCCAAGTCACCCACCCTGTGAGGCACCAGCAGCAGGTTTGTCCCACAGCTCTCGGTGGCTTTGGTCCCCCTGGGCTAATGCTCTGCTGCCCCAGGGAATGTGGGGAAAGGATGGGAGCAGATCCCACATCTCCTCCCCAGCCCCAGGAATCCCAGGAATGATTGGTTTATAATCCCTTAGGGAGAACTGGAAATGCTCCATGTTTCGAGGTTCAACAAGGGATGCTGCAGCTGAAAATCAAGAGCTGAGAAAGGATTGAATTCCACCAGTGTTTCTGGTCTGACACAAAAACGAGGTCGGAGTGAAGGAGTAAATTAAAGACACAGTTTTAATGATCCAGCAGTAAATATGCTGAAGGTCATGGGACATCACAAGTTAATAAACTCAACAGGATAATTTAATTCAGCACAAAGAACCCATCTGTGTGCACTGAATAGAAGGTAAGAGTTTGACATGATGAGATGGAAAAGCTTTGTTATCCTCTTGTCTTGCCAGGATTTGCTTCAATTACGCCAAAGAATGTTACTTCATTCTTACCCTAATAACACTGTAGAGGAAATTAAATTACTCATATATAACAAAAGTGAACTGATTTTGACATCTCTTCTAGGCAAACCTCCTGCTGTATTAGCTCCTAAGCGCATTCTCCCTCACTTAAGGTCTCATGCATATTTATGATTATCACTCATAGTAAATATAAGCACTTTGCGAGAACGCAAATTAACTGCAGGATGTAATGGAGGTTGCCAAGGGTGTTTTTTATTGTTGACTGTGACATGAAGTCTACAATATGGATACAATAAAGGATGGATCTCGAGGCATGGAGAAATAATCCCATCACAGAGTGCTCTGACATCAGAAACCACAACAGCAAAACCAGTGCCATTCCAACCTCAGTCTGCTTCCACTGTGCTTTTATTTAATTTCATTTTAAAAGGAGCTCTGCTTTAGCTTGAAATTTTTTCTTTATATTTTTATAACTCATCGATTAGTGAAAATAATTAAAGGTTGTAGAGCTAAGAAGGAATTAATTTCATTTTTAAGGCTGACAGACCTTAGCCTTTGGTTTCAGCTGGATTAATAATGGTGGGTTGTCTCTGTTGCAATGGCTCTTTCGTAGAGTTTGATTGCTTTTTCATTACATTAGCTAGCTAGCTTTTGGAAAGATTTTATACAGTAAATTCAGCCTCCAGAAATAAACCTCACAACCTTAAAACTAAGGTTGAAGGCTGCAAGGCAGAGACCACTGCATCAATGGCTGGCTCTTGCAGGCTTTCATTAGGAGGAAGCCGGTACATCCTGAAAAATACAGCATTTAAAACAATGGAGCCTTATTTTAAAAAAGCATTATTTCTCCCAGCCCATTCCAAATGCAGCTCCCAACCTTTGTTCTCTCAGTAAAGCAGCCTCTTTCAGACCTTTAATTGGGCTCCATCCCCCAGCCCAGCAGCATCACCCTGTCCGGATCCTGCCCATGCAAGGACTCTGCCAGGAGTGGGCTCATTCTGGAGGTGGCCCCAGGTGGATTTCATCTCCCCTAATCTGATTTCCTGAGAGTGAGAGCCTTTGTTGAGATGCACATTCCTGCAGTTTTTTCCATAGCTTCTATCTTGAGCCTCAGGTTCTTCCCATGAAGTGGGGGTGGAGTTTTAAGGGGCGTTTCTGGGCTTTTTGTTTTAAACTCAGGGAAAGAGCAAAGACTTTGTGCAGAGCAGGAAAGAGGCCAGTGGGAACAACTCTGCCTGCTTTCCCCCAAGGATGGCTGTCTGAGGGAGCCAGAGACAAGCCCTGTTTAGGCCATGATGGATGTCCCCATGCCCAGGAATACACTGCTGCTGTCACCCTTGCAGAGGAACAGATCAGAGCAGGGAACACAAACATTGTAGGCACGGAGGGAGGGCACAAAGAGAGCTGAAAATGGCAGCATCTGCTCCATCCATGAGAAAAACAGGGGGAAAATGTTGACAGATGGCCTGGATGAAGAGTAACCTCTCCTTGCTGTGGTTGAGCATCCCAGGCTCCTGTGCTGAGCAATTCCGTGTGGAGCGAGGCAGAGCCCGCGCTTGGGTCACCCCACTGCACCCAGAGCACTGCTCATTCCAGGGGAAAACCCTCCTGATGCTGCCTCCAAATAAGGATTCTGAATGCCAGGAGTTATATTAGACAGTTACAAAAACAAATGAAATATAGGAACTAATAGAGAGTGGAATTTCTTCTTAATTTGCCCATCATCACTTTTGTTTCTGAATCAAAATGAGGCTGGCACGGAGATGATGGGAAACACAACGCTGAAATGGCACTTACAGCATCCCAGAGGACCATTCAAAGCAACAAAAAACCTGGTGATGTCCTTAAAGACTGCAGATGGTTTCTTCAAGGTGAATAATTTTATTGTTTATTGCCTGCTCTGTGTACGCCAAGGAATGACATTTAAGAAAATGCTCAAAGATGTTTTTTTCAAGGCACAAAGCAAACATTTAGGAGCCAAATTATCCATACCAGTGACTGTGTCATCTCCAGAGCTTGGAGCTTGGTTTAGAGGCACATAATAGATGTGGGACAGTGAACTCTTAGAAAGCATGGAATACAGGTCAGATTTGTGTTTCTGCAAAAATATAAAGATCTTGGAACTGCAATGCTTTTACACAGCATGTGAAAATACACCCCATGAGGGAAAAAAAAAGTGCTGTTCTGAAAGCAGGTGATATTAGGAAGCTTTTGCTACATGACTTTTTCATTTTTTTTTAGAATTAAATACCATTCACAAGTTCTCTTTTTCCAAGATATTTCAAAGCTTTCAGATCTAACCAAAAAGAGATTATATAGTTCAGTCATATTTGGAAAGTGTCGTTAAACCCCTTGTAAGCTTGTGCTCAAAATTTCATCAGTAGTGAAGATTTTAATACATTTCTATTTGACCAAAAATTCCACTTCATTTTCAGGGTTGGATTGTTTGGGGTTTTTTTTCATTTTTCCTCTTCATATTCGTATTCTCCCTTCAACTCCTGTCCCAACAGATATCTGTCACTTCTCTGGGGGATATTAACACCAAATCAAAATTCAAGTGTGGCCTTTTCCACAGGTAAAAAATTTATTGTTCATTAGTGCAAACTGGTCTGGGACTGCACCTCTCTGGTGCTCAGTCCAAAGCTTTCTGCTGCCATGGCTCTGACCATTTGTTCTGATTCCATCAGATTTGAAGCCTGTAAAGCAAGAACATGTTTTGTGAGGAAAAAAAACCCACATTCTCTGAAGGCAGAAGAAAGAAAATATCTGTTTATAACCCTTTTGTTTGGCTTTGGGGGTTTTTTTCTTTCTTTTTATATTTTTTTTTCTTGTGCAAGGATGGTGAAAAGGTCACAGCAGAATTACAGGAGAAAGGTGTCCATAGATCAGCTGTGCAAGCTGCTTTCAAAGCAACTTTTCGGGACAAAAAGATAAAACATAATCAAAGCTACAACTTTCCTTTTCTTTTACCTGAAAGGCCATGTAAAATTTCAGCCTTTAGGAGGATTGAGGGAGAGGCAGCCCCTGGACCAGTCAGAGCATCACTCATCAGCCACCTGTGACTCCTCACCTATGGAGAAGGAGAGATGCACTTGGGAGAGTGAGTGTGTTCTTTGTTACATTTGGAGATTGTTTTTTTTTTTAATTTAGACCTGTCTTTTTGTTTTTCCAGCACAAGAATAGAGTTTCTCTTGCAGCTGAAAGCCTGGGGCAAATAAATATCCATGTGCTCAGAGAAATCTGTGAGTTGTTAAATGAAGAGGCAGCAGCAGGAAGGCAGAGAAGAGGTGGGTTTTGGGGGTGTAGCTTTCATTTTTATTCTCTGTGCAGGCCTGGAGTCATTGGCAGCTGGGAATGAGTCAAGCAGAAGCCAGCCCTGTACAGCTTGCTGGTGAAAATTAGTTGGGGAAACACTGTTAAATCCAATAAGCAGACACATGAAACCTAAACAAGAAGCATCTCACCACAAGAGTTATGTGCAAATTAAAAGACAGTGAAGAGAGGGAACTTGAGGCCCTAAGTCAAGAGGCACAGTCAGGAATGGCTGGATTTCCTGGAGCAGCCAGAGCCAGGATCACTGGGCTCCTGCTGGGAGGACAGGCTTGAAACTTCCTTCAGACCAATATTGTCCTGCCCTGGCACTCAGCAGAGCTCAGTGTGCACAACCAAGCCTGCCAGGACACATCTGATTATGTGATTGTTTTTTTCCTTTAGTGTAAATTTCTTTAGCAGTGAGACACAAAGGAGATGGGAACAGTAGTTAGAAATATTAAAATGTCCAAGAGAAAACTCCTTTCCCATAACAAGAAGCTGTTCCAACTAGGACTTGTGGGATAATTAAGGATAAGAAGATTTTGGGTTGTGAGTCTGACTGCAGTGATTTAACAGGCTGCAGAAAAAGTAGCCATGGAAGACAGTGAAATCCCATTGGATTATTGTGGAACCTTCTCCTGTCTCTCTCCTGGATTTGGGCTCCCACATCACAGGGGAGGGAAGGCAGCAGCTTTTCCTCACAGATATCTTTCAGATTTAGGTGCTGGAACTCAGCAGAGCTGCTGAGCCAGAGTTCCCTTCACCTGAGCACGGGCAGTGTGGAAAAGCACACCTTGCCTTTTACTTTCTTTAAACCATTAAAGCCATTTTTCTAATTGATTACAACTGTTGTAATGTGGTAGTTTTAACACTGTGAATAAAGATTACATATAATTAGATAAGCAGTTTAAAAGCTCAGAGAGCTGAATACCAGCATTTATTAATTGTGCTCACTCATTTATCTTTGTGCTTTACTTATGATACAGTCCCTGAAACCTTAATAAAACTGAATCACAAAGAAAAGCTCATTACTTGAAAAAAAAATCCCACTTTTAATGAGTTCAGTTTCTGTGGCCCTGCACAGAGGGCTCTTGCTGTCACCTGGGTGTGGGGCAAAGACCTGAGTGCAGGGCTGAGCCCCTCTGTGGGCAGCACTGTCCCCTCCAGTGGATCACCTCAGAGAGAATCACAGGCACAAATGCATAGTTTGAACTGGTAATTTGAATCATTAAAACTGATAATTTATTTTTTTTTTAATAGTTTCTAGTCTCAAAACTAAAAACCACCAGTCTAAGAAGAAGCATGGTGGTCTGCCTTCAAATTCAAGGCTTAATCTTCATGTCCTTCCTCTGTTTGAAGGAAAGGATGAGGGTTTATGCTTTGGTCTGCTCCCCTGGCTGATAAGAGATCACACTGAACAGTAGAGAAGGTTTTAGCCTTGTGTATATATATTTTTAAAGAAGAGGCAAATTAAAAGTAATGACTCAAGCATTTTGTGTTTGTTCTTTCTCCTGGCCATAATAAATCTTTACACAGAACTGCTGGAAGTATTAAATCACTCCAGAGCAACTTGTCCTTGTTCCTCACTGCGGAGACAATAGGATTTTAATAAACAATACCTTTGATTAGGTTCAGCAGGAAAGCCAAGGATAACTAGGTATTTGTATCTGTCAAGGATTCAGCAAGAATCCTTGTAATTCACCTTGACTGCAAAAGCTATTGCAGTCACATGCAAGACTTGATAATAGGTGTTGTGGAGAGGGGGATTCTCAAATACAGGGATGCACCATGTACAGCACTGCCACCCCCTTTGGAAAAAGAAAATAAAAAGTCTCTCTTAAATACAATGTTTGTGCCTGGGTAGAGAATATGATGATAATAAATGCTTATTGTGATAAATGCAGTCATGTTCTTCAAAGAAGCAGCAACTCACAAAAAAAAAGATTTTAAAAAAAGCCAAGGAAAATGAGGCTGAACTGGCTTGATGAACAGCAATGATATACAGCCACCAATACAGATTTGTAAAATGCACTTTGACTTAAAGTTGCTTAATATTCTTGTGATATCTGTAATGGGTTCCAAGGCAGATTTTACACTGCTTTAAACATGTTGTTATTTATGTTCCAGCCACAGTGAAAAGGGATGGAATATGTGGCCAGTACTAAAAATGAAAGAAATTCCCAAAATGAAAGTGGGCAAAGAAAACTGAGAGCTTTTGTTTCAGAATAATGACTGTCCCAATGGGATAATTAATTTTCCTTAGAGCAGCTTGTTATTTTTCAAAGATATTATACTTATGCAGATTTAACTGTAGAAACATCATACTATTGTAATTTCTCCAGTGTGATGCAGCCCTAATTACTCACTGCTCAGAGCATGAAAAGGAAATGAAAGATGAGCAGCAAGTTAATTTTTATTTTAAAAACAAAGAAGATAAGTTTTAAAAGAGGAAAAACAGACCACTGTGTATCAGGCTGGGAGCATGGGTACATTTCATGGAAAGAGGAGCTGCAGTAATTCTGGATTTTCCCAGGAGGACATTGCCAGAGGTGAGCCACAGCCTGGAAGGAGCTCGAGGTTATTTACATCAGTGACAGCAGGATGAAAGCAGCACACCCTGAAGAACACCCCACCAAGGCCAGGAGCTGGAGCTCTGTGCTTCTGTCACCTGTTTCTTTGGATTTACCCTTAATCTGGCTGCACACATTAGTTTTGACAAATCTTCCCCAAAAGTAAGGATGCCCTGGTGCCTCTGGGGGTGTTTGGCTTAGGGCTGCTGGATCAAACATGCTCCCAGGGCACATCACTCAGACAGCAGCCCCACTGCACAGGCTGCTCTGGCTCTGTTGTGCTTCTGCTTTGAGTCTGGGGCTTATACTCTACCCTCATACAGTCATTTTTCCCAGACTAAGAAAGACATTTTCTGCCTCATTTTTCCTTGCCTTTCCAAGGCCTTACACAGCACAGTGTTGAGCACTGTTGGTCCCCACAGACATTCAAAGCTCCTGATCCCTCTGAGGGCTGAGCTCAGTGCAAACAAACCCTGCAGAGCTTCACACAGCTGGAGAACAGAAGATCCTGACATAGCAGCAAGGAGCAGAGATCTGAAGATGTGCCTCCCCCAAGGACCAAACCAACATGAGCTGCAAACACCTCCTGGTT
Organism: Parus major; assembly: GCF_001522545.3. NCBI lineage: Eukaryota > Metazoa > Chordata > Aves > Passeriformes > Paridae > Parus > Parus major. The sequence continues at coordinate 5,590,466 of NC_031784.1, read as the reverse complement.
TCTGAATTCTGAGTTTTGGGGGGGATTGACACGAACTTCTACGTCCACCTTATTTTTTTTTCTTTTGTAAACAAACTCCCTTTCTGTAGATGACCCTTTGTTATTGCACAGTGAAGCCCAGAGCTGCCAGGGAGCTGTCTCAGAGCTGGCAGTGCAGCTGGCACACCAGATGCTCCACTGGCTGTCCTGGTCACTTGGATGCTTGTGAGCCAAGAATAGCCCCAGCACACGTCAGCAAGCTCACAGGGGAGCAAAGGCTGAGCTGCCCTGCCCTGCCAGCTGATCTGAATGAAACCTCAGATAAAATTTAAATAGATAAATAAGCAAACACTTTGAAAAGGAGACAGAGTACACAGGTTGCCCGTGGGCAAGGATGATGCTACAGAGCGATGACACAGGGGCTTGTTGGCACAAATAAAAGCTGTGTCTTTGCCCTTCCTTCCCACCTCTCCAATCAGTTTGGACATCTCCTGTCCAGCTACAGGGTTATTTAGCACAGCTCCTGTGGTGCTTGGCTGGCCCTGTTAAATGACAGGCAATTTCTCCCTGGCTCCTGCACAGACAGCAGGACCTGCTCCTGCAGCATCCACAGTGCTGCCAGCACCCTCTCACCACAGCCCCTGCCCATCCCACACTGAGCCCAAGCTGTGCCAGGACACCTCCGTGGGGAGGGGAAAAACCCAGCAAAAACAAAACAGCAATAAGCAAAGTGATCCTTTCCTCCAAACTGTTTGGGGGAGCCTGCTCAGGCCCAGCGCGGTGCCAAGTGCTCACAGTGACAGCACCTGCACCAAGTGCAGGGCAGGAAATGGAGCACACCCACAGCAAGGGCAGAAATTAAACAGAAATTGAAAGCCACGATTCAATTCTCACCTAACAACGGCGGTAACAAAGGCAGGAAAAGGAATTCCTTGACTCAGTTGTCATGACAATACTCTTGAAAAATATCTGCCACAGGACCAGCCCTCACTGCCTGTGTGTGACTGCTCCTCTCCCCCATTAATGCAGCACTTTCTTCCAGATCAGCTCCAGGACAGAGCAATTACACTCATCTGCTGCATGTGGAGGCAGCAGATACCAACGGTGCAGTTTATAATGCAGCTGCTATAATTAGTTTGTGAAATGAGCACTGCATGGGGAACTCCTCAAGCCATATCATTATGGAGAGAATGGGATAATTGCAGTGTGGTTGCATTGTATTTCTTTTTTATTCACATTTTTCATTGCTAATAATCTTGTTAAATAGTGACAAGTACAAATGTTCACAGCAGAAAAATTAAATGCAGATGCTGCTGCCATGCTAAAAACAACAAAAAACCCAAATAAACAACAAAACCCCAATGTGCTATATATTTTTTTTTCCTGTTATCTCTGCTTCTATGCTGGTCTTTAGACTTACACTCCTAGAATAAAACTACATTTTCATTACTAAATAGCATTTCCTTGGAAAATAATCTTTGATTAGAATAAAATGATAGTTTTGATCTTACTCTTAATATATGTTATTCTATATTCTATGTTCTACATTATACATTATATTTATATTTTACATTATATTTATTTTCTTTTATTATATTATTAGATACATCATATCTCTATATAAATATAACCTAAGTATTGTTATATATAAATACTACACAATTTTATTTCTACTTTATATATATATATATATATATAAATTTTGTATATATAACAAAGGGAAAGAGGAAAAAAATAATGAAGAAACTGGGTGTCTCTGCTATTCTGTGTAAACTTAATTTTAAGAGAAATTTAAGAGCTAGCTAGGCAGCAAAGGGAAAAAACCACACACTTTCATCCATGAGCTAATATATTTCCCCTCACCGAATTTTTAGCAAGTGTGTTACTAATATCTCTTCCAAACTACTGATAAAATTCACTGGTGGGTGAATTATTACTGGAATACTCCTTTCTGAAAAATAATAGAAGGAGGGAAAGAGAGGGGAAAAGTGAAAGGGTCTTGTGGGGTGATAGACAGCTTGTTCCAGAAAGAGCAGGAATGAGGAGCCTCCAAGAGCAGAGCATGGCCCAAAGTGTGTAGAAGGCACATTTTCTCCCTGGATCAGAGTTTCAAGGCAAAATGCAGCAGAAAACCTCGCTCAGTTCAGTTCTGCAAGCAAAAGTGAAGTTAATCAGAGCAAAGAAGCAGCTTTATCATACAGAACCCCCATGATGCTCCAAACAGCCCACTATCCTTCTCAAGAGATGCCCTTTCCCTGCTCCTGTGAGCTGCTTTACACCCACCCAGGGTCCCCTTCCCCTCTGTCACCTAACCCAGCAAACCAACAAATGGCTTTGGATAGAGGGAATTCCACTGGAACCCCACAGCCCCTCTTCCCCCAGCTCCTCTGTGCAAGCTGACTCACTGCTCTGATCCTCAACACTGGGGCACACAGGGCTCCTGCCCCCTCTTCCTCCTCTTCCTCCTCCTCTGCTCACACAGGAACAACCACCTCAGCCACAACATAGCAAGAGAGGAGAAATATCAACCACCCCAGATTCCCACCAAAGTGTGGGAAGAAGTGAAGGTCCTAGAGCTGGGCAAACCAGTGTCTGCATTTCCCCTGCTTACCCTCCCTTCCTCTGTAAAGGCTGGAACAACCACTACTATTATTGTTATTATAGTTATTATTGTTATCATTATTATTATCATCATCATCATTATCATTAACTATAATAACTGCTGGGCAAGGCATTAGTGAATAGATGCAAATATCTGGGATACATGGAAAACTTTTGAATGAAGCAGATGAATTTCTGTCTTCCCTGGACTAGACTGAAGTAACCTTTGGACAAAGCAAATTATATATGCAAGCAGCAGGACTCCACGCTTTTTCTATCTCAAAATCCACAGAGCCACTTAATTCCTGCTTAAGCCAGTCCCATTTCCTGATGGTTTTCAGCAGTGTGCTTTGGAGATAAGACCAGGTAGCACCTCAGATGATCCCAAAACATTCCATGCAATAAGCTGAAAGTTCAAAACAAAAATCAAACTGAAACTTAACAAACAAAAAACCTAAAAAAATAATCTTACCCTTATCTCAGATGAGCTGAAACAAGCTAGAGGAGAAATGATATCATGCAGTAGCAGTGTCAGGCTCTGTGAGGATGTTCTCATGGTTTGGCAATACTCCCAGGGTTTCTTTCCTTGCTACAAATGAGTTGGCAAGAGCAGTAATTGAGAGCAAAGCCTTTGCTTCAAATCTAACCAGGACAGGGTTAATGTGGCAATTCTTTCCAAAGATACAGGAAAAAACATCCACCAGGCTACAACAGAAGATGAATTTTGCTCCAAGAAACCTCTGTTTTTACTAAGCACAGATTACAGGACATTGGGTACTGACCTGCTGCTCCTCAGGATCTCCATTCCACCCTCTGTTCCAGCTGGGATGGGGTGCTCAGAGAGGGCTGCAGCTCCTGGGCACTCACTGGGAGCTCAGGCAGAAGGCTCCCAGGGTTGCATTAAATGGTTTTTGTTGCAGTCCCAGCACAGCTCTGCTCAGGGCAGCTCCTGGCCCAGATCCCTGCCCAGGGACCAGTGCAGTGACCACTGGAAAGGGCAGCAGGGCAAGAACTGGCCTGGCCAGGCACAAGCTGCTGCTGCAGCTCCAGCAAGACACATTGGCAGCCATGTGGGCTGGAAAAGAGCCCGAGGGACACGTGGGATCAGGTGGGACAGCTGGCACGTGCCATCACACCAGCCTTAGCCAGCCCTGTCCAGGGTCACCAGCATGAGCTGCTCCAGGGCAGCACCTTTGATCCTGAAAGGACACAGCTCATCAAATGAGCCTCTTGATATCCTCCAGTCCTTGCTGCTGACCTGAGGTGATCCAAGGCCACCTCTGCCAGCTCAGGGAATTCATCATCAGAGTGGTGCAAAGTGACCTACCAGTGCTGGCTGGGGACAGCAGATTCCTGCAAGGCTGCAATTTGCTGGCCATCAAATAGGTGTAGATGGCTTGGCAGATCCAAAATTACAGTGCAAGTAGGAGTACAGGGGAAATTATTATTGTCAGGATTTTATGGAGAAAATAACCATGTAGAATGTATTTTAAAGTGGTAGTTTAGACAGGAGCATGATAGCATCGTAAACCATAAGAGGAAAACTTGAGGCATTTAAAAACATCAGAGGAAAAACGAGAGTGAATTACTACTGCCTCTTCTTTCCTAGTTATTTGCTGTCTTAAATGATATGTGTGTGCCTGAGTGTGCATTTGTAAATATATTTCCATTTTTTCTCCTCAGATAGATTTTACAAATGGAAGAGCTCACAGTGTTGCTGTATTAAGGAGTAAAAATAAAAATCTGTGTGTGTTTACAAGCACCAGCCAGAGAGAACAGGTAAGTAACTGCAACCCTCCATAAGATGAAGGATGTCATCAGACCATCTGACTGCAGCCACCAGAGCCAGCAAATTCCCTTTGGAAACCTCCCATCCCTCCTCTCACAGCCCTGCCAGAGCAGGCACACTCCCCCATAAGTAGGTTTGATTTATTACGAGACTTTCTCTGAGCTCCTTCGTGCATCAGCACTGTCTCTGCAGTGAGGGGCAGGTCCCAGGTTAGAGATAAGGGTGTGCAGGGAGGTCAGGATACACCAAAATGCTTCTGATGCTTCTGTGGAACAACTCAGACCCTCAAGTATTTATGCAGTCAGAGCCTGAAGTTCACTTTAAATTGCACAGCAAGGAGCTACTATAAAGTGGGGCAGGCAGGCCAGGGCTGTGAGACAAACATTTCAATGTGTGCTCCCCAGAGCCAGCGTGGGTGACACTCCACATGTCCTCCATTTATCAGAAATGAATGTCACAAACAAATGTCCTTCAGAGAGGAGCTGAATGTCGGAGTTTCCTGAGCCCCCTAGCCAGACTCACACTGTGCTAAGGATTTCTAGAGGGAAGCTGAAGGTCTGACTGTGTGGAGAAAGGCAGTGGGATGGGAAACACCTCATCTTCCCAAGGTGGGAGGCTGGAAGGTGGCAGAACAGCTTATTTTGGGAGCTGTTTGTTAGCTGAGCTCTCAGCTCTGCCTACTGGCATATCGCTGAAAGATTGTGCCTGATGAAAGAAGACAGGGATGAAAAGCTAAAACATATTTAAGTAACTTTCTAGGAAGGATTTTCTCTCTTTTTCAAAAATACAGTCAGGATCTGCTCTGTTTTGAGACTCTACTTCAACATTTTCACTGCAAATCACCAGCCAAGTGGGAAGCTGATGAATGAAGTGTCTGGTTGACACAGAGGCACAAAGTGATGCCACCCTTCAGGGAACTCCCACAGCTTTCCAAGTTATCTTTCCCAAATTTCAACTTTGTAACTTTTGGAAGTTTTGAATTACAAAATACTGCCTCCCAGTGCAGGATAGGAGGACAAGGCAGAGCTGGGCATCTCCCAAGGCTGTGAGATCCATCCCTCATGGAGGAGTTGGCTGTGCAGAACTCTCTGCTTGCATCCCATGTCCCAGCAGGCTGTGGCTGAGTGAGTGGCTGTGTCAGGGTGTGGACAGCCAAAACCTCAGAGGGTGAAGCTGGAAAGGCTGCAAAGCCCCCAGATCCAGCTTGCCATCCTCCTCCTCTGCCTCCTGGAAAATCCACTGCTCATGGGCTCCATCAAACACTGAGCAGCTTCCATCATCCAGTTCCTTTCAGACTCACAAGCAAACCCCACTGACACTTTGTGGGCTGGCTGTGGCACGTGTCACACGTCAATAAATACAGCACAGCTCACGGCAGGCACAGCCTGAGAACAGGCATCAGTGAAAAATGGTTTCTCCCCAGTGAACAGTTTCACAGGTGGTGTAAACCAGCCTGGATGCTGGACCCTGGACAGTGCAGGTCTCTGTAATTTAAAGCTCTGTCCCAGACTATTTAGAAAGTGGGACTCCCTTCAAGAGACTCCCAGGGTATCTTCATGTCACAACACTCCCTTCCTAGGAAATCGTCAGCCGGGAGTATGAGTTACTTCAACGGCTACATCACTTCAGACAAAACCTCACCATCTGCTCTACCCTCTAATTACAAATGCAGAAAACATAATTCACAATCAAATCACATATAAAAGGCAAGAAAATGAGCAATTAAAATGCACATTCTGCCAGGCAAATCAACCTTCCCTTCCCAGCCACGCTGCACCCACTGCTGCTCTGGCCTGTCTCAGGCAGGGTCAGGATTAGTCCTGGATCACTGGAGACCCTGGTCCTACTGTTCTGTCTGATAGCAGCCTTCCAGCCTTGATCCTCTCATCTACCAGGGACTCTCTCCAGCTCCAGCCTGCTGCTCTACTTACCAGTGACTTGCCAGCCCTCAGGATCCTAACTATTTCCAAGGCAGCGATTTACCTTTCCTACATACAGACACATCTTTGTTATTTCCCACTCCCCCCTCTCTTCTGGAGTGCTCCTGGCTCACAGGTCGACACAAACTTGAGGGTTTAGGGTGAATAAGCAGGGATGGATGGTGCTGTGTTTGCCATCAAACACCCCAGGCTGAACTCATCTCATCAGCGTGGCTGCACTTACTGAAGTTATCATCCCCTCCGGAACGTGCGCGCTGGAATGCGCATTAACATTCCAGCACCATTTATACTCTATAAGTAATTCAGGCCTACAGGGGCAATTTCTTGCATGTTCAAAATTCAAAGTCTCCTCTTACATCACCTGGTTCAGAAGGACTGAAATGCATCTTTGAGGCTGGAGAGAAAGAGGGTCCTTGGAGAGGGATGTTCCACTGGGGAGAAGGATTTAACCACTGTACCTTACCCCCACATAACTGACTGGAGACTGCATGACAGCCAGCTCTGTCCATCAGTCTGTCCATCACTGATGTTTGGACCCTTAGGAGCAGCCCCAATGCCCATCAGGTCCATCCCAGTGGATGAGAGTCAGTGCTCTGCAGCAGTGCAGAGCAGGGGGAACAAAAGCTCTCCCTATTAATGTCACTCAAGCTACTCAAAGCTCTGCATCTGATGTGTCTGCTGGGCCCTTTTTTGTGGCCCATCCTCCCACTCCTGCCTGGGAGGAGAAAAACCCCTTTGTGAGGCAGCTCTGCAGTCTGATCCTCCCTTCCATCCCTGCTCAAAGCCTGTACAAGGCTCCTGGGTTTTTTTGGCAACACTGAGGTTTCCATGTTGGGCCTCAAGGAACACGCAGGTCCCTGCTGCAGAGCTGCTGTGTGCCAGAGCCATGGAATGGGAAAGGGATGGGCTTAGCACAATAGAAATGCTGGAAATGGGAGAGTCCACCATGTGCTGTGCCACTCTGCCATTCAGCTCATGAGCAAAACTCCAGCAACAAGAGATCTGATGTGACCCAGGCTGAGGGAGATTCCTGGCTTGATCAGCTTGCTAAATAATGTCTAAAAATTTCATTAATTTAAAAGCCTGCTCCAGTAATCTTCCTCCCCTTCTGCCATCAGAGCTTGTCCATGAGATGCTCACTGCCACAGAGATCACCAGGCTCTGATATTCCTCTGGAAATATTTCAGAGCTTCACAATAGCTTTACAATACCTTGCAGTGAAGTGGCAGGTGAGATTCTGGACAAATCAATACATTAACAGAGCCAAGTGCTGGATCACTGATCTGAACTGGAAGAATGAACAGTAAATCCAAAGAATACAAAAACACCATTGGTTCTGTAAAACAACATGATCTGCAGTTTGTTCAGCAAGCAATTCTGTTCCCAGGTTTGCAAGCCTGCGCTGTGAGCTCAGCAGGATGAGAGCAGGGAACATCTCTCCTGCACCAGATGCTGTGCCTGAGGAGGGGCTGCAGCCTGGATTGCTGCTGCAGGGAATCAGAACTGCAGCTCTTGTGTAAAGCCTTACACAAGATTCTGATTCCCTGAGCACAGACACCCTGAGCTGAGCCCAGGGCCCAGGCAGCCCCTGGTTCCCAACGCTGTGTTCACCTTCCCTGGCCTGAATCCACTCTTGATGGGGCCATGACAAGCCTTCAACCAAAAGCCAAGGGTCACCCAATGGGATCAGTGGCCAGGAGCTGCTTGAGCCATTAGATTGCCATGAAGGGACAAGGGCCCTGCTGTAAAACCTGTGCACAGCTCTAAAACCTGGCACACCCAGCTCTGTGTGTGGGAGAAGGGGCCAAGGGGACTCAGCAGCCTCAGATTCAGCACCAGCAGAGCCCTGTGACCCCCTCACCTCCTTCTGCTTTACAGCTACACTCAAATCAGGATTGCAGGGGTCCCACACTGAATCAAGACAACCAAAGAGCTTCTAGAAGGGGAGAGGATTTTATCCTTCCCAAGTCCTTAGCAGCAGTGCTGAGTCAATACCCATCACCTATAACCTTCTCTTTTTGAAATATCTGGAGATTTTAAAAGCCAAACAGAAGACATGCAACAAGTTATAAGTTCAAAGGAGATTTTTTAAGTGCCAAACTGCAGCTGAACTGTAGTTATGGTTATTATACCTGAACATAAAGCTATAACATGGATCAACATATTTTATCCCAGTCATTCACTGAACACTGAGTTTGTGCTGCTTAGCTATTGCCTTTCTACAGCCCTGAAAGATTTACCATAGCTTCAGATTAATCTGGAACTTTATTATGTAGTTATTTTAATCTCACTTTATTTCATCACTGCTTGGAGTCCTATTATCAAAGTAAGATCCTGTTAAGATACAGCAATGATGAATGGTGTTAGAACCAGCTCAAACAGAAACAGAACCCAAATCTGTTTTTCTATATGCAGTAAAAAATATCGAGAGAGCCTTTATGATGCATTATAGAGGGATAAAGGGGTTCCTATATAACCAGCAGCTCTGGGAACAGAGCCTCTCCAGCAGGTTTCCTGCATGATTGCACCGAGTCCTTTGTCTTGCTATAAGGTTTTTGGAGGTGGAATTGCTGTGTAGGTTGAAGGGAGCCCTGAGAACAAGCCTGGTGCTTGGGGCTGCAGCCTTTGCCCTTTTGGGGTGCTGCTCAGACATTCTCTGGTGGGTGCTTTGCAGCCCAGTTCCTCAGTAAGGAATTCAGGGGAGTGTTAAAGACAGTCAAGTGCTCTAAAGCACAAATTTACATTTCATCTGCCAAGCTATTTAAAGCATATAAATATCTAAATGCTATCCTGAATCAGAGTATTTTTCTAAACTGGGTGGGAAGGTTTTTAGGACACGGTTAACAGCAGCAGGATGAAAGGCCATAGGAGGCTGGTTTGTGAAGCAGCAGGGGAAGGTTGTTCCCCCAGCAGAGCAGTGGCAGCCAGCAGAGCTCACTGCGGGGCTCGGGCACTCGGGGCAGGGCTGGAGCCGCTCTCCAGGGCAGTGCTGGGAGGGAGGAAGGATGGGCTGTGTCCGCTCTAAAAGGCCATCTCCTGCCCCACCTCACCGCACCTGCTGGGACACGCTGAGCCAGCCCCAGCCAGGGCACCGAAGGGCGGCTCAGGTCACCCCAGCCACATCCCCGCTGTTCCCTCTCTCCACCCCACAGCCGGGATTTCCATCATCATCATCATCCTCAGCCCTGCAAAGCCACCATCCCTCCCCACGGCCCCGCGGGATCGGTTCCCGGGGCAGGGCCGCCACAGGTGCCCTGTTTGGCGGCGGGATTTGCTCTGCTGTGCGGTCACAGAGCCCCGAGGGGATGCCCAGCCCCGCATTCCCCGCAGCATCTCCACAGGTCCAGGTGAGCTCCGAGCGAGCCGCCCGGTCTGCACCGTCCTCTAGCGGCCACCGGCCCCGCCTGGCTGGCCACGGGGCACGGCGAGCGGGCACAGCCCTTGGCGGTGCCCTCTCCGCCGCTCCCGTGCGGGTGGGACGGGACTGTCAGGACTGTCACCCCGGCAGGGACACTGCGCTGTGGCTCCGATGGACAGCAGGGCTGTGTCCCGCCTGCGAGCCGCAGCTCTTGGCCACCAAACCTCTGTCTCCATCAGCACGGCATGCGGTACCTCCCACCTCCAGCCGAGAGGATAAAATGTAAATCCTCACACTCCCGGTGTGCAGGAAACTGATGCAGGAAAAGGGATGTGATGATTCATTCGTTTCCTATCTCGGAGCCCAACACTCTTTCCCCAAGAGCAGCCCAAGAATCTACCTTGCCACCCACCTAAATACTTGATAAAAGTTAAACACGAGCACCTGTGATTGATGCTTCTGCTCACACACCGCTCCAGCCGCTCTCTGGATAACGTGTGGCGTTATTGAGGCATCAATTATCTGCAGCACAAGCACAGCTCCATTAGCAGGCCTGCAGCCTGCTCGTTTTGATAAGGTTCACTCTGTGCATTTATCAACAAAATGGGGATAACCAGCAGGACATGGAGTCTGCAGCTTTTAACTCTGTTAGGACAGAGAAGACATTCACATCTCTGTATGCACGATCAACAAGAGCATCCTGGATGCTGGGGTTTATTTCTCTGGAAGAGGAAGGCAGCTTCACTTTGGTTTTATCTCTTTTGGCTCTGTTCATATGCTCCAGAACTCTCTTTTTAGAGGTGCAAGTATGGCCCAGGGACAGGACAGAGAAATTGCAGAAAAGCAATTCTTTTTCAGTACCAGGTAAACTTTATTCATAAACTACACAAAGACAGATTCTTGGTTTATTAATAGCAGTAAATCTCCAAGTCCAGTAGGCTTCAGTTAATGAACATTGATTATGATAGTGCTGGAAAAGGCTAGTGTCAGTTCAACTGATACCCTGTAGCTCTTTTTTTGCCTGAGCAGGGCTGTAAATTAACTAAAAGCTTGTTTTTCAAAATTAGGTAAACACAGAGGTTACAGTTGCACTGTAGCTCTCACTAACTCAGGGACATGAAACCACCTTAATGCCAGCAGCAGCATTCATTTACAGATTTGCACTTCCCTCTATCTCCCAATGGATATCTTAAAATTAAGACTCTAAGCTGATTAACACAAACATTGTGGTCACCTCGATCTTTGACTCCCCAGATAAATCACACCACGCTCTTGATGAGCAGCTCTATTTTGCAGCCAGGCTGGGATGACTTTAATGGAAGCTCAGAAAAACCAAGGGCAGTCCATTGAATCAGAGACCTTATCATTACCCTCTAGTGGGGGACCGAGGCAGTGATGGGTGTGGAGGCTGCAGGGTTATGTCAATGTTTTCATAAAACTATCTTTTATGCTCACTGAAATAGCCCAACAACAACAAAACCCCCCCAGAACAGCCCTCCCCCCCTCCCACATCTGATAAAAATCAAATAATAACAGGAATGACTTATGCACTCTCTGCCTGGTACTTCAATCTGGCCTTCCAGTTAATACACCCCATGATTAAAGCATCTATAATCTACAGTCTGTGGAGACCTGTAGAGCAGGAGCAGCAGCAGGTGTGCAGCCTGATAAGGGCTGCTCACTCTGTGCAGATGAAACTTTTAATATTTATAACTGCTGATTTTTTTTCTTGATGCCTCCTATTGAGGGGAAAGGGGTGAAAGTTGAAAGATAAAAGCTTGATGAAAGACCAGATGCAATGTTTTTCCAAGGACAGGCAGGGGCTTAAAGCTATCTCTACCTAAGAGCTGGTTTAAAAATGCTGCTCAGGTAAGTGCAGCATCAGAGCTGGGGGATGAAGCCTCTGCAAGACCTTCAAGGCTTGTCTGAAGTGCACCCAGGCTTTCAGCTGTAAGCTCCTCTGAGCTGTCTGAGGTTTGATTGTCTGCACCAAGCATAGTGGGGCTGTGCTGGGGCTGCCAGGTACCATCACAAAATAATTATGTCACTCCAGGTCAGATGCACATAATTCAAGTGAAGTGCTAAAGCCTTTCCAGCCCAGCAGTGAAATGTGCTGAGGAATCTGGAAAGGCCCTGTCAGCCTGAGCCTTGGTGTCAGCAGGAGCAGCACACAGGGCACTGGGAATGCTCTGGGAAACATGAATTGCATCCTGCTCCAATCCAGTCACTGCCCATTGCAGTGTGGTACTTGAATCCATGGCTGGTGAAACGCTGGAGATGCTGGTGCCTTTGCAGTCCTGAAAAACTCTGATTTCCACAGCATCCCTTTTGCTGGTGCGTGGATAATGCTTTAGGCTGTGGTCATTTGCTCTCAGGTACAAGGCAGCAGAGGGCCACACCACAAGGCAGGAGCTGCTGCTTTCCAGTACTCCCCACCAACTCCATCTGCCTCATGTGCAGGGTGTTCCTGTTTGGTGCCAGGAGACCCCAGAAGGACAGACAGGCACACAAGGTCACACAGCCCTGAGGACACTCTGTTTACCCTCTGTCCACGTAGAGGAACCCAACCAAACTCCCTCATTTTCAGCACTTTGAGACCTGGATTTGCCCCATGCCCAAGTGGTCTAATATTTGTGCTTTTAAAAAGGACCCAACACTCCTGAGTGTCAATATAAGGACAGAATTGAATGGCATTGCTCACCAGCAATCACACACAGATATACCCAGGGCCAACCTGAATAAAATAAAAATATGCAGAGAAAGCCATTCAACATAGACATTCATTCTTTTCAATACAGTCATCCACTTCATCTGAGATGATACACTGACATCTTTCAAAGTGGGCCATGTGGCTCTCATTGCTACAGCACAGCACTTCAAGATGTTTACCAAACATACAGACAAAACCCCATGACAAAGGGAGATACATCCTAGAGCTGAAATACAAGGCCTGGGTGAACCTGAACTGAGGTTTCTCAAGTTGAAAGTTCCATCTCAACCATTCTGCCTTCCCATCTCAGATACCAGAAGTCAAAGAAAGAAGAAAAGCAGGCTGGCCAGGGAGGAGGCAGCATTGCCTTTTCACCAGAGAACAAAGAAAGAGACTTCCAAAGAAAAAGAGGAAAAATATCAATCCTCAGAAATACCCTGCCTGAATTCAAAAGCATCAGAAAGGGAAAAAAAGAAAAATGTAGAGCTCTACACTATGAGGACATGTCCACTGTTTGGAAAGCATGAAAAAAACTGGATGAAGAAAATGTAACACTTCAGTGTCTCCAAGACAGCTGCAGTTTTCCTTGACTTAACCAGACTTGGCTGCCAGAAATTGGATTTCTTGGCCTCTGCTTTCTTGATTATAATTTACTCTTCCACAAAATACGATTTCAAATTATGCAAGCAGAATTTAAATCTAAAGAGGTAACATAAAGTTGAAAATGAGTTTAAAGAAAGTTCTGAGTTTGTCTGTGCTGTTAACAGTTTATCTCAAACTTAAAACCTTAGGTGGAACCCTATCAAATGGAATTTCTCTATGACTTCTGGAAGTATATGAAAAATTAACAAAGGCATCAAGCAGAAATGGAGTTAAAAAGTTATTAGCCCCAGGATACACTCTGGCCAGAGCTCCTAAAACACATGCAGGCTGCAAGCAAAACCACACCAAGCTGCTTATCATTCTGAAGCAAAACTCAAGGATTAGCCTCCCACTGCACATCAGCTGGCCTCCCCAGCTACAGCAGGCACCAGGATTATGTTCACTTCCAAAAGCTCATGAGCATTTGGAATCCAGCAACCTTAGTGCATGAGATGGATGTACAGGAACACCAGCAACATTTCACAGATGCTCACTGAGCATCTTTTGAGTTGTTAGACAAACCAGTTTCAGTGCCTTGAATGTGGGAGTATTGATTACCAGGAAGAGAAAAATCTCTCTGAAGATGAGCTTTAAAATGCATATAAAAATATAATTATAATACATCAGGTGTTTACACTCATGTATTGAAGACATTTATTACAAATAGGCTGTCAGCCCTCATATAAAAGTAAAACATCTGAAGAGCAAGAGCAGTCAGAGAATGCAATTCCCCTCAGTCCCATGGAGCAGCAGTGATGTCTGTTGATGCAGCCCCTGGTCACAGCCAGCACCAGCAGTTCTGGGGGAAGGACTGGGATCCCAGCCATGAACAAGTCCAGAAACCCTTGCTTCGAGGAAAAATCCCTCCCAAATACCAGGTGGTGGTATGCAAGTGTGAGAAACACAGCAAAGTCCATCCAGGGGCACTGGCAAGGGGCACTGAAGAAGGCTGCAGCTCAAACAGCCCAGCTCTCCTCACAGGGAAAGGCTGCTGAGCACATGGGAGCTTTCCACGTGTCCCTAAGATCCAATACTGCTGACAGATGTGTTTTGGTAGGAGATGGCATCAGTCTAAACTGAAGTGCTCTGCAAAAATATCATTTTTCTTCCCAAACAAACCTCGTACTTGCTCAAACTCCAGGGGCACGTCAGCAGCCTTTTTCTTTACTTCTTTATCAAAAAGCTACAAAATAAAAAACAGAAAATATTGTCAAAACTCAGTACAAGCTCTTCACCCCGATAACACTGCTCACTCTAAAGTCTTAAAACATCCAGCAAATAAACACTTACAAAAAAAAAAAAGCCAGCCCTGTCAGCACCGTTGCTCATGCTGTTATTTAACAGACCATTTTCCTGGTTTGCCCTGGCTCTGGGTAACCAAGTCAGTGTAGCTCCCTCCCCAGCAGCAAGGCAGATGAACAGGACACAGATGCTGCATCCAGAATCTCTTCCTCTTGATCCAGTCACTCACAAAGCCACAGCAGCATTACCTCATAATTTGAGAGCTCCAGGAGACCTGATATGTCATCCTCCATTTCAGACAGGGACTGGTTCAGGACAGCAGCTGCCTTGGCCACATCTGGGTGATAATGGCTCTGGAGAGACTGAAAAAGCAAGACAAGAAAAATAGGAGATCATCTAATAAATACAGGGTAACACACATCCATCTGCATTCCAAAACAAGAGTCTGCCCATTTGTTGGTCAGATCTTCAGTGACCACCAAATTCCATCAGATCCAAGTTTGCACTGTGCTACAGAGCTTCAAGAACTCCTCATTTCAGGCATCTTTCAAACATGTCAAAGGCTCCTCTCACATGGTCACATCCAGCTCATGACCCACAGGCCATGCTTACACTGCATAATCCAATTCTGCTCCCTCACAGTGCCCTCATGCCATACCCAAGCCCCAGCTCTCCAGGATTCCAGCTCCAGCACATCATTCTTGTTGCTGCTTCAGCCCCCTACATAAACCTCTCATCCATTTCTAGAGGATAACCTGCCTCTACTCAATTCACCTCCATCACTGCTCACCAAGTTCCCCTCTCCTCTCCACAGCAAATAAGAAGCCTGGTACATTTGCAGCTATTTAATCTGTTTCAGTTGTGAACTGCAAGTTCAAATGTGTGCTCAGAAGCCACCCACTAATCAGCATGTACATTGTTCCAGTCTATGGAATCCTTTGCTAGGACAGAAAATGATGCAGAGTAAAAGAAACCATTTGCTAGGACGTGTGTCAAGGAAGCAGCAAGGATGGAAGAGACCCATACCAGGCCCAAATGTTCATTTTGGGATGACATACCTGAATCTCCCAGAGAGAGCTCTCCAAAGCCCTGCTTTTAGATGGCTCCTCCTCATCCATAACATATGGATCTTCTGACATATCTAAGGAAATAGGAGATACAGAGCTAATACCTCCTGTCTGATGTACATAAACCCTAAGAGAACACAGGCCCAGAGCAGTGCTGTAGCCAGAGCCGCTCCTTCCCAAGTAATTTATGGTCCAGGAACAATCTGACACATCCCAGCATGACCCAAGTGCTGGCAGCACTACAAAACCATGCCACTTTCAAAAAGCACAGAAGTAGGGCGTTTGGAATAGCTTTGAATTCAACAGCAGGAGCCTGCTGACCTTTCACAAACTCAAGGGACAGGACAAAGGGATCCTTTCAAACCTCAGAACTGGAATCTCCCCTTTCCCCCCCACAGCAGTGCTCCTCTTTATGCTGTCCTAAAGGTGTAACACACTCTCCTCGTACCTGCTGGCCCTCCTGGCCTGTGCACCAGCACCCTGCAGGCGGGGTGCCTCCGGAAGAGGTTGCAGATGAAGGGAATGACCATGAGCAGAGCCTCGGGCGGGGCTGTGAGGGCCAGCCGGGCCAGCCGCTTGATGAACGCTGCCACCAGGTACGCTGGCAAGTGCCTGGGGACAGGGGACAGGAGCTGTTAGAATCCTGCCAGGACAGCCAGCAGCCTCAACCACCCCAACAGCACAGATCAGAGACCAGGGGGCTCCTCAGGCTGTTTTGTGGAGTAAAAAGGAGCTTCAGGAATCTCATTTTTAAGCGGCAATGTATTGTGTGCCCACTGGAACAAATTTTTGGGGGAATTTACTCTCAGTGCATGAGTAATTTCAGATCACTGTGAGATTCAATCCTGACATGTGGCACCACTGCCAAGCACAGCCCCTGTACATGGCCATTCTTGTGGCAAAATTTATTCAGTCCTTTTATAAACTTCTGAATGCTTGGCCAGGCAACCTTAATTATATTCTTCTTATGTCATTTTGTGGGTTTAATTAATACACAGGCCATGATGTTAAATTTACATAACACTTCCAAGCACTGCAGCTGCTAATGGGAAATAATGCTCCTGTGTAGTGTAAATGTGCAGCATAATTCTTTTTTTTTTTAATGGTGAAAATGCAAATTTCTAACAGCAACCAGCTCATTTAGGCCCCTTCTTCATGTCAGAAGAGTCAGGGTGAAAATGACAATTTTTCAGTCACTCAGACTTCACTGCACCTGCAAGGCTCAACAAAGTTACCCACAGGTCTTGTCACTCTCTCCAAAGTACACCAGGAATACAAGGGGCTTGGATATGAAGTGCCTGGTGCTGTGTTGCTGTTGGTTTATTTTATAACATATGACAGCAACTATGTGACCAGCTGCCTATCCGGTTTCTTCCCAGTGTACAATGAACTGACAAAATCAAGACAGGCTGTCAAACACTTCACATTTCAGTGCTTTATGTCTGCAAAAAGCCACCCATTTATCAACAGCTTTGTAATCCATAAAAAGCCTGAAAATTTTACTTTTCCATTTTTACAAAGACAAGACAGAAAATTCATCACTTTCACCCAAAGTGGAGCAGAGATCAAAAACACATCCATAAGCACTTGCAGCTCAAACCCTGATAACTAACTGCAATTCTTCCTTTCTGAAATCTATGGCTGAGGCAAATCTTCAAAAATAGCACATGAAAAATTACACAAGACTACAATAATAGTCTTGGATTCAGCTTTCTCCATAAAAATGTATCTAATCCAGCAGGCACACTGAATACATTAAATCCAGACGTGTGGGAGACTGTTGAAGAACAGAAAAGCAGGAGGAAAATATGTGAGCATACATAATAAAGATGCTACTTACGATGAAGACAAAAACAGATCAGTCAGGTGGAAAAAGCGAGCTCGGTACTTCACGTGATAGATGGAAGGGTCTAACAGACTGTAAAGCTTTTTGTAAAAGTCAGGATACTCCCTGTTGAGAAAAAAGGAAAAATAAAACATCCATTAGTGGTGTACAGAGGGACTGTGTCTAAATGTTTTTGTGTTTTCATTAAGAACACCCCAGCCCACTGCTGTGCTCTGTTTAGCTCTCTTAGGCTTCCCTCTACAGTCACCACTTGAAAACAAGCTGCAAGGTGAATTTATGGGTCCTGCAGTGCCCAGCCATCTCCAGGGTGTGAAGCCATGTCCAATGACTGCAAATGGTATAGGATGCAGTGAAAGGGACACCAAAGACTATGGCTTCACTCTGTAATCAGATCAATGGAAATCGATTTTTAAGTGCTGAGCAACCACAGTCAAGAGAATATTTGCACTCAGTTGTAGAAGAAATCAGACAGCCAAAAAAGTTCAGCATCCAAACAGCCTGAGCCTCTTGCAGTTTGGCTTTCTCATGGGGGAATTTCAAAGCCTGAAGGTGTGGTGAATCCATTTCAGTTCCTCTTATATAAAGACATAAATGCAAAAACCTATGTTCCTTTAAACAATATACTTGTTTTACTTACAGATTATGCTGATGAATCAGAATAAATAACCCATTTAGGGCCAGAAGACTGATTGCTCCACCTGTAAGAAAGCAGGCAAATATCAACACAATAAAAATAACTAGAAAAAATAATCTTCAAGTTTTTTCTATAATAAAATCTTCCCAGAAGGAACACAAAACTCAATACCTGAAATCAGAGCCAGTGAAAGGCTGAAAGGTGAAACAATTTCATCTACATCCTTCCAGAGGCTCCCAAGCTCCTTACAAAGATTAAGCTGTATTTTACTAGAACAAATGTTCAATGACTGAGACACAAAAATGTGCTCCTCTAATTCCTAAACAAAGTCACACTGGGGAGGCAAAGGTCTGCTCAGAAAGGACATTTCTGCAAGAATCTGTGGATCCTGTGTTTGGATCAGTAGCACTGTCTGAATTCTCTGTTTTAAAATAAATCACTCCAGTATTCTACTCTTTCACAAAGCCTTAAATATGATTTTCCTTACATAAAAGGAGCAATGACATTTACAAACACAGGTAAAATCCTCTCCCTTTCAGGGATGATGGAGATGACCCTAGTTCCTTAGCTCCATCCCAGCCAAAAGTAGACCTATTCCATCACCCAGGTTGTGGTGCTGCATCCAGCAGAGTGTCCAAGTCCATCTGTCCCATGCTGGAAGTGCCACAAAGGATAAAGGACCATTCTCACTCACCTATGCCATAGGCCACTGTCAAGAAGTCCATCATGAGAGTGGGCTCGTTCATGTAAGGCAGGACAGAGTCGTGCAGAATGACAAGAACCTTTTTGTAAAGGCCAGTGGGCAGCTGTGAAGGACAAAACACAGAGAAACAAGCACTGCAGGGAGAACACAGACTGCAGCAGCAACCTGTGGCTCAAAAGGGCAATGCACAAGCAGAAGGGAATGTGCCAGGAAAATACAGAACATCTTGCAGCAGCAGTTCCCAAATGGGACAGTTTACAAGTGACACCAATGAAGTTCACTCAAGAAGCACACAACTAAACAGTCAGATGGGGAAAAACACCAGGAAAAAGGCTGGGGAAGCTTCAGCTTGTGAGCAGAGACTGCTATGCTGCAGATCACCTTGATGGGCAGAGATGTTTAAGGCAGGGAAAAAAGGCTGAGAGTAAGGAGAAAAAGCAGGCCATATATGAGGTCATGTTTCTTGGCAGAGTGATCCAACAGAAATGGTCACTGGGCTCTTCCCACCCAACACTCAAACCATACTGGGGTCCTACCAGCAGCTCTGTGCAAGGCTAGACACAATTGCTAAGGATCAGCAATCCTTAAATTAAAGAGCAATGCAGATCAGTGGCAGAAGTAACACTCACCTTGTGCTTCAAAAAAGTCAGCCACATTTTTTGAAACATCTGTTTGTGTGCCTTAAAACAGAATTGCAAACAGTGAGTTAAACACACTGGTACAGATAATGCTCTATTTTAAGCAGATAAAATTTTGATTCTAATGCACCAAATGAACAGTTACCTGCAGCTTTGAGAGTTTCAACTCCTCACGGTTATCTAAGAAAAAGGGGAAAACAGATGTTGAACTTGAAATGGATATTCAAAAAATTAAGATAACCCTTTTTAACTTAGCCCTTTGATACTCTAAAATCTTGGGCTGAAGTATTTCATTTGATACAAGGCCATAACAGACCCCCCTGAAGACTGAGGAATATGGATTTTTAAGAATGTTTTTACTGTTTAGAATCACAGTAATCAAAGAAGCAGATATTCTTAATCAACAAACAATAATAAGGTCTTACACACTAAAAATCTTAAACCTGATTCTCCTTTTCACGTGCAGTTCATCATGCAGAGTTTACTAACCTTGCTTGACCATAAATTTGACCATCTCAGACTCTTTGTTTGGCATGTTAATGGGTGAGATGAGAGAAAAGACATTCTGCTGGTAAAAAGGCAGCGGCCTCTGAGGAAAAAAGCATAAAAAACAAACATGAAGCAAGTTCCACATCAGATAGCAAGATGCTGGGCTTCAATGTTGCCCTGTTTCCAAGTACTGAATATATTTAGGAAAGAGAAAGGGAAAATGTTGATGACTAAACTACACACTGGTATATTCTCTGTTGCAGCCTCGACCTAGAGTACTACTTGTTTATCCAACACGAAACCTCTGTACTTATTTTGGTTTAATAAAACTGGTCAATCCAATGAAGGAAACAGATTCTTCCTCTGCAGCCAAGTGAAGAGAATTAAAAGTTCTCTATGTGTCACCCAAGCTGTGGAGATTTGGGTAAAACAGAAGCTAGAGCCTGCACCAGAAAGAACAGCATGTGTCTTGAAATACTTTCAATTTCAGAGTAAAGCCAGTCTTGGCATACTGACATAGACAAGAAAAAACAATCAGTGCCTTCAGTGGGCACACTCATTTCTCTGGCTTCCAAATATTTCCATGTATCACTAATTCCTCCCTGCTTCACACACAACCCAGAGCAGCTCATCCAGAGCCACCTGAGCAGTAACAATTTCTTACCTCCTTTGTCTTTTGCATGACCTGCAAGATGCTGGCAGTGACAGCCTTCATGACAAAGTACCGCACGTCGTCGTACTCCATGTACTCCTGAAAGCGGGAGATCAGCAGCGAGGCATCCTCCTCGGTGGGCAGCAAACCATCAACAACTACCTAACAAAGGGTTTGGAAAGCAAAGCAACAAGTCAGTCTCTTACAGCACGGGAGCAGAGAGGCAGCTGAGGGCACACGAGTTCATGTGCTATCAGGTCACTGACAGGAGGGACTTTTCACATCTGCATCTTACCTTAAGAAGATCATATGGAAAAGTTAAAGTTCCCTTCCACTCTATTTTGATCAATGGATATTGTGCCTCCAATTCGACAAACTTCATGAGCGTGCAGAGTGCCATCTCCTTTAAAAAAACAGAAGGGACTCTCATTAAAAAAAAAAACCCACCTAAACAAGCACACCAGGGGTGAAACCCAAAGGAAGCAACTTTCAAGAGGAGGAAGAATGAGATATTATTTCCTGTGAAAGCTGCATGCTCGCTGCTGGTGAGCAGTCTTACAGCACTGCCTGCCCTCCCACACTGAAATACTGGGTGATAACCTCAAGGGACCCCCGCGAACCGTGGGTCAGCAGCGGGCCCAGGACCTACCTTGACCTGGAAGGAGTCGTGCCTCATGAGCTCCCCGAGGCAGCCCACGCAGTCCCTGTAGCGGTGCCTCATCCATATCCTGTACTTGTCCTCGGCACTGTAGCTCTCTGTGAGGGACAGACACACAGCCAGACTGGGCTCGGGCAGGGCCGCGCCTGGCCCGGCCAGCGCCGCGGGGCCCCGCTCCGCGCTCACCGGCCAGAGAGGCGTCCTGCTCGGGCAGCGGCCCCACGAACAGCTCCCGCCGCTCCAGCAGCGCCCCGAACAGCCGGCTGCAGCTCCTGGCGGCGCTCACGATGTCCTCCGGCTCCTCCTGGCCCTGGGGAACAGCGTGTCAGAGCGGCGGCCCGGCCGCGCTGCCGTCCCTCAGCCCGCTCCCCCCGCCCGGCCCGGCCCGCACCACCAGCGGCTCCAGGGTCCCTCAGCCCGCTCCCCCGGCCCGGCCCGCACCACCAGCGGCTCCAGGAGCTCAAAGACCCGGTTGGCGCTGGAGCGGCTCCCCAGCACGGCCTCCAGGCAGGCGGCGAGCGCGGCCTCCCGCGCCATGCTCGCCGGGGAGGACACGGGAGGAGGAGGAGGAGGAGAGAGAGGAGGAGCCGCGGCCGCTCCGCCCGCAGCGGGGCCGGCAGCGGGGCGGGGATGGGGATCGGGACCAGGGATGGAGATCGGGATGGGGACCAGGGATGGGGATGGAGATCGGAATGGGGATGGAGATCGGGATGGAGATCGGGATGGAGATCGGGATGGGGATCGGGATGAGGATCAGGGATGGGGATCAGGGATGGGGATGGGGATGAGGGATGGGGACGGGTCCGTTCTCCCAGCCAGCACCTCCCAGTAACCCCCCAAGCCCGCCCTCTTCCCCCGGTACAGAAGGTAGAGCGACGCGGCGGTAGAAAAATGTACACTTTATTACACCTTCAGGTAGGATACAGCACTATTCCTTATCATCCTACTGGGTCGAGTACAAATGTTCATCACTTATGTACAGGTTGACTTCCTAACACACTCCTGGGAGAAAGACACATCGAAAGGAAGAAAAAAAATAATTAGAAGGAAACAAAACAAAAGAAAAAGATGGTGACTTTATCTTCATCAACTGACCTAAACAAGAAACAATCGCCTCTTTAGACACCAAATCAGACCAGCACAACGACGTAGCCAGCAGCTCTCCCACTGCTGGAACTGTTCCCCCCCACCCCGACTTTCATGCACATCATAAAAGCTAAACACTTAAAAGTAAAACTGGGGCTAACTAAGCAATATTTTTGGATGAGTAAGGCTATACTGTACACAGTGTCACTATCCATTACCACTGCATCTGCTTTACATTTTAAACTACTCCACTGTCAGCAATGCCAGCTCTCTGGCTGGCTGTGAAGTTTAGGGGATGGCACACGCCAGGGGTCAGAAGGGTCATGGGAATACTACTGCATGCAAAAACAGCTTAAAAAAAAAACAAAACAACAAAATGCCCTTGTATTTGTAGACCTGAGGGTCCAAGAAAAAAAGTAGGCAGGACAAAAGAGGTATAAAATAAAAAAATCAGGAACACTGCCTGAGCCAATGTTTACATTTGTGATCTGAACAGAACTGGCTGTACCTAACCCAACTAACACAGAGGAGCTGGCTGAGAATTCTTTCTTGTTTAAGCCATGTGGATTGCCAGGTACCAACAAGTGTGGACATACAGAGGTAAAAACAAAATATATGCTTTCCTTGCCCTTAAACAGGCTCCCTTCCTAAAAGAGTAAAAAGATCACAGAATGGAAAAATAATTTTAAAATCATCTCAGAAAAGGAATGTTGTCATTTTGTCTGGATTTTACACATTGTGCAGTTTTATGGCCAAAGTAAAATAAATCCCTTCAAGCTACCATGAGCTTTTTGATTCCTCACTCAGTGCTGTTTGCAAAGTCTGTCATTCATTGTATGCAAGAAAAGTAAAGAACCCCCCCACAGTTCTATGCAGCTTTTTGCTTTTTTTTTTCTCCACAACAATAAGGCAAACTGATTTGGAGGAAGAGGCCACGCTCTATTCACATCCAAAATACCCACCTGAAGATACATTCATCGTTAGCTTTAGTAAAAGAATAGTACAAAAGTTAGATCTTACTCTTTACACAGTTGAAGAATTAAGTCTTAGATTTAATTTCACTATTCTCCCCTTCCCCTGGCCCCCCACCCCCCAAGCTGAAAGCCGTGTAAAAAGTACTGAACATTTAAACATGTTGCAAGAGCAGAATGAAACAGAGAGATTAGATTTGATCAGCTGGAGATTTTTTTGTGACAGAAGTCCCATGAGAAACAGCCGTGGATCATCTGTGGAGCTGTATCTACTGAACAATTCTTTTACAAAAAAAAAAAAAAATGGGCTACACTTTAATACACATCTACTATCAACACAGTATTTACTCAGCTCATGCCTAAAATATCCATTATTTTAAAGTGAAATATGAGAATGAGCACACAGGTTGGGTGATTCAGTAAACTGTACACAAAAACTACTAACAAACATTTTAAAAGACTTACAAAAATGGAGAATGAAACCCTTTTTTTTTTTTTTTTTTTTCTTTTTAATTACATATACTTACAGGTTTTCACATTTATTGGCTAAACTTTGCAGGGAGCACTTCAAGTCTGTGTTCTATCTTCCAGGGGCATTTACCACAGGGAAGAACAACACAGAGCTTTTGTACAGATGGAAAATACTGTGCTGTATCAACCACAGCTGGTTCTTTGTGTGGCTTCAACGTGGGTACAGAGCACACACAAAATTACAGCAGGGAGCTGCACATTCCCACAGACAGGTGTGGTATTCCAACACAGATAGATTTTACTGACATTTATGGCAGATCACCATTTCACTTTTGAGAAGCTGGGCAGAATTTCAACCTAAGTAATGCTTGCTTTATCTGGTTTGAATGAGCACAGAGAACACAGGCAGGATGCATCTTGTACAGAGTTTGAGTGCTAAACAGTTGCTAATACACAAGTTACATGTGAGTTTCCATGTTTAAATGTTCACCAGCAAGAAACCTTCTGCTACAAAAAAAAAAAAAAAATAAAAATAGAGGTGTTTTGTCTTCATTTGGATGTTTGGAGTAGCTTCTCACTTGTCTCAGCAAATGCAAAATACTGTATTTCCCTGTTATTGCAACAGTTCAACTTGGTTTGGTAGGTGCCTTTAATCTGACAGTCGGTGTCCTCATCTGTACTTTTGCTTGCTGACTCTGGGCTTCAGGTGTTGCTGGTGTCTGGGCTGGGTTCTGTACACCTGGAGCCTGAACCTGGGGAGATGCTGTGGTCACCACCTGCTGCTGGATCAGCTTCTGCTGCACGACCTGAGCAGTAGCAGTGGTTGCAGGGATCACCTGAACCTGCTGTTGACCCGCTGTCGTCTGAGAAAGGGTCACAGTTTGGGGCTGAGCTTGTACCTACACATCAGGATGAAAAGGCAATTAAAAAATAGTTTAGCATTAAACTGAGCAGTCATAACAGTTCTGTTCTACAGAAGGAATCCTCCTACTTAGGTATTTGCTCTCTTAATTGACAAACATCTCAGACAATGATTCTGGGAACATAAGCTCTGTGGTTTCACTGAGAACCACCATTCTATCTCATTTTCTAGAGCCTTATAAGTCAGAACTAAGAGCCAAGATGCCTGTAACTCAGGTCCCTGCAGTGCAAATCCAAGGACATGCCCTCAGATGCATTCAGAAGAAAGGTAAAGAAGATATACATGAAAATACCAGATATACAGAAAAATTCCTGTTCTGCAGAAGTGAAGGAGCAGGGAAAAGAACAGAGGGACAGCCAGAGGACTAAAGAGGTTAAAATGCTGACTCTGCACCCATATTGTGACAATAAATACTGCCACTGAGGCTTCCCCCAGTCTCTGCCATTACCCTTTCAGACTACAGCTGCCAGTCTCTATTGCCAATTTAGGGTAGAATAGTTTGAACTCCATCCAGACATCTAATTTTCATAGCTCTACCCAGAGCAAGGGAGAAAAAAAAATAAATCAACAACTCCTTGTTCAGAGGACAAGGTAATGAAAACAGAGCAGCTTCAGCTGCCTTTGTCACATGCTGAAGCCAAACAAAGCTACAAGAACTTCTCCAGGGGAAAAATTAACTCCTGAATGATCCAAAAGGATTCCAGTGGGAAGCACTAAAAATGAAGATAAAAAGAATGCCACATACACACAAAGACCATAGTTTTAAAAATACTTATCCTAGCCTAAACCTACTGCCACTGAAGTCCCTGGTGTACATGGGAGGGGAACTATTTGTCTTTTTGCCACAGACTCCAACAGTCCCAGAGTTATGCCACCACTGATGACTTCTGAAAATGATCTAGGAGCTCTTCCTGACTACAGAGGGCAACTCAACTTGTGTTGATTGATGAGTTTTCTGGTTCCCTGCTGTCTACTTTGCCCTTGAAACATTCACATCTGAGGTGGTTATCAGCCAGCTTACACCACTTTATCACCATTTTGAGATAAGCAGTCACAGATCTTATTCTCCACTAAAACACTGCACTCTAAACTGTGGCAGATTAAGGGTTGATTGCCCAGATTTTTGTGCACTAAATGCAAGAAGTTCATCCACCCTCCAAAGTTAAATCATTCCTGCCAATCAACTGCCTTAGATATGCCTGTTGCTAATGATCTGGATGGCATTGTTCTAAACAGTGTTAATTAAACTGCCTGGTCATTAGGGGGAACCAAACCACCTGACTTTCTCCTGCCTGAGCCCCGTCTGTTACCGGCACACATTTGGAACAGCTACCACACTGTTCTGCCTTTCACAGAGCACTTGGCACAGCTCTATGAACTGAAACAAAACAACTTGTAACCTTCCATTTGTCCTAATTTTTTGTGGAAAAAGCTCAGATGGTGCTTATTAGTTCAATTATTTGCTAAATTAACTATACATCACCAAAAAAAAATTAAAAATTCTTTCAATTCTAGAAAACATTTTTTAAAATCTGTTTTTCAGCTTACCTGCAGTGATGAACAAACATTGCTACATCTATGAGAGTTTTAGACCAGAGAATACACCTCAGCTGATTCAATATTCAAGGCTTATTTTTATAGAAAGACACTTGCTATATCCTTCAAAAATACTACCTATGCCACACATAAGGTGAAAAATACAGACATTCCCAAAAAATGTGCTTTTCTAAAGATCATGTTTCTAGTGCTATGTTTGACAAGAGTAAAACCTACCTGTTGGGAAACTGAAACCATCTGCTGAATGTTGGCAACAGTAGCCTGTTGCTGGACCACTTGGGGGAGTTTTGCAACCTGCAGTGATATGAAATAAAGAAAGATTGGATCAAAATAAAAAGCTGCTGATAGCAGCAAAACACCACATTTAGCAAAACTTCTACCAAGGCCTTTCCAAAGCCTGTTCACAGTAAGCTACAGCTTGGCATTTCCAGTGAGGCTGAATGTTCATGAAACATTTCAGATCCCTGAAAGGAAGAACTTAGCTAGGGGAGGAAGAGAAACATTTTCAATTTTAACTACAACAGAGTAATTTCCTCCCACCTACCTATAAAATTGAAGGAAGCACATAAGCTTGAACAGGTTACATTATCTGGGATATATTTTTGAAAGAGTAAGGCTTCCAATTCCTAACCCCTTTTTTTTTTTTTCTTGGTTAGACTGATCCAGTTATGCAGAGAAGAAAATATGTGAGTTGTCACCTCACCACATTAGGCTGTGAGGCAGCACCTAAAGCAGGAAACCTCTGGCTGAATTTTCCTTAGTAAACACAGTATGGAATCCCTTGCCTAATAAAAAAGAGTGACTCAATTATTTTACTTCAAAGAGGAAAGGTGAACTTGCAGCTCTGACCACATATTCAGCACCAGTGAATTTTACTAAAAAGTCAATTTAAATGAATGTGTGACTAGAATTAAAATGAATGGGTGCTGAATTCTACCTCACCTGTTGTCTTTACAATTTTCCAGTCCCAGTACAGTTTAGAGGTGTAAACCTGTGTTACCTGTACCTGAATCTGGGCCTGCACTTGCTGGGTTCCACCTGGTTTCTGGGTTTGGGAAATTGGAGTTGTTAAGAACTGTGTTTTAATGGCAGGCTGTGTAGCATAAGTTACTTTTTGCTGCTGTGAAGTCTGCTGTTGGGTCTGGACCGTAACCTGTTGAGCATTTATCTGCACAAGAGAAAAAAAGATATCAATGACTACAAAAGATAAGTGTATTTTAAAGATCAGGTATGTAGAAAAAAGATTAATTACATTTAATTATGGAAAAAAAAATTCTCCCATGATTAACAATAAAAAATTAAGCACTAGATGAAAGCCTTCATGCATTTACACAAATATTCAGAATTAAAGTATTTAATAAAAAGTTTCTCTCTTACACACAACACTCAACACCATACACTTACTAAAAACTACCAAACAACCAACTGCTTTACACCTAAGATTCACACCTAGAAATCCTAACTGACTCTCTAGGAGTGTCCTGGTCATCCAGAACCAAAGCTTTACAACCACTGCAGAAGTTAATATGGGAGAGCACACAATAGTACCTTTTGCTGCACAGTTGCTTGTCCCTGTGCAACCTGGGGCTGGATGGCTTTCTGCTGCTGTGCTGCTTGGTGGTGCTTGAGTTTCAGCAGCTGCTGGACATGCAGGGGCTGTGCAACTACTGTCTGGCCTCCTGAAAATTACAGAAATAATTAGAACTGTAAGAGTCTTCAGTTTATTGCTTTGTCCCAGTAATCACAGCTTGCAAACACAGATTCTACTTTTACAGACTTAGCTGCACAGCTTTGAGCACTAACAACCCACTGATTTTAATGGGAATAAGACATGATTTTGACAGTGGAGAAAGTTTCTTATCTAAGGGCATGAGTAAGCTAACTTTTTGTTCCAACAACAATCTTTCTACAAGAATTGTCTGTACTATAGGAGGTTGCTATGAACTACAATTCTTCCTATTTCCAACTTGCATTCACATACCTGCTGCTTTCTGTGGCTGCCCAATGGCAACACTAATGCCTGCAACAGTCACAGGGAGTGTGGTGACTCCTGCAGATGACACAACAGCAGCTGGAACAGACACCACTGGAGGTTTGGCCAGAGCAACCTGTGCTGCCTGTGGAGTCTGGGCCTGGATCTGTCCTTGTGCTTGGAGCTGGGAAGCAGGAACACGAGTCTAAGCAGTAAGGAATGAAGATTATTGTACCAGCACAGACAGATTTGCTGCATATAACAGATGATTATAAAATGACAATGTCAATAAAATGACATTTCTAAATGTAATGGCTCCTGTACAGTGACACAATTCAGAGATGGTATCAATGGGTAAGTACAATGTAAAGCTATTTATGTTACAGCAGTTCCTTCTGAACTGCCAGAGCAATGCAAAGGGCACTTGTGAATGTGAATGATCAAGGCCCAGTTCATTTAAACCAGCCAAGAGTGAAATGTTTGAGACCTTGCCAAGCCAAATCCAACTCACCAGACGTGCCACTTGCAGGTTGGTGACCGTGGTGCCTGTGAGCACTGCGCCAGGACGAGGGGCAGTCACAGCAGTGAGCTGCTGAGTTTGCTGCTGCTGCTGCACTTGCACTTGTGCTGTTTGCTGCTGTGCCCCTTGCTGTGTCTGCTGTGCTGCCTGCTGCTGTGGGAGCTGCAGCTTCTGCTTCTGCAACTTGATCAGCTGCTCCTGCAAAAATCAAACACTTCCATCATTTCCAATGCTTTATGTTACAGGAGAAAAATGGAGGTGAATCCAAAACTTAAAAGGAGAAACATTCTCTACCAGACTAGAGCCAAGATCAAGTATCTAAAATGTAACTCTTTTACACAATGGCTTCCAGTGAGCAACAATAAATGCTTTCCATCCTGCCCTACTCCACTGTTGAAAGCACTGTCAGACTCACTGCCTGCATGAAATTTTAGTAGGATGAAATTTAAGAGAGAAATACATCTCACTCTAGCCCAAGAAAACAGGACACAACACACACTGCTAAGGAAGCTTACAGTAATGAGAGCAATGTGCTACGTTATGTGCTAACACTTCATGAGCATTTCCTCACCTGTGACAATTTTCCTACAGTTTTTATTTGAGCTGGAGACTGGGCTTGTGCCTGAGCCTGGATCTGTGGGACTTGCACCTGAGCAGCCTGCTGCTGCTGTTGCCTCAGAAGCTGGAAGTGAGCAGGGGTGATGGTTTTGCCTGACAGCTGGACTGTTGGTGTAGCTGTGAATAAAGAAAAAAATAAAATGTTCAGATGCATACTTTTTAAGATTCAGTTTAATTCATTCATTTCACCTGACAAGTCAAGCTGTTAAATGCTTATTTTTCTGCTCCAGCACACTTTGTGGATTTACTACATGTAAGAACACATTTTCATGAGCATGATGTAAAAGCAGAGTAGATCATAAAATACAAGCACCTTTCTTCACAATGGTTTTTAGTCAAGACAGTCAATTCTAATGTTTTACTGCTAGATTTCTCATAATACTTTTAAACTCCAATGCCTAGGGGCCAAGCTCTCTATTGCCATACTTCATCCAGAAATACCAGAGAAAAATGTAATCTGAGCACCAACAATAAAGCAAGTTAAAAATCACAGCCTATTTTAATTATGTCCCAGACTTCCTATATTTTGAGCCTTTGGTGCTGGATGTACAGGAATTCTGGGGCCCTTTATGCACTACTGGAAGAAGTCCCTGAACACAGGATCATTACCTGGCGTAACCTGGGTCACCAGAGACCTTGTCTGGGTCTGCACAGGCGTGAGGTTGGTGGTGACCACAGCAGAAGCTGTCACTGAGGTCACAGCACGCACGCCCTGGGTGGAGGCGATGGTCACCAGCTCGCTGGACGCCGCCGGCGCCGCGGCCGCTCGGGGCTGGCTGTGAACCACCTGGGCAGTGGCGGTGCCTCCCGAGGTCTGCAAGGGAACACAGCCATCACTGCTCCGTTCCCACGCCTCACAGACAGCTATGGAACCTCCTGCACGTGGCACTGCCCTCTAGGCAGTTTTAAAAACAAGCATGAAAAATGCAGAAGGAAAAAAAGCCCCAAATAATCTGTCTGATGCATCTGGTTTGGATGTATCTGAAAATCAGCATGTGGTTATATCTTTTTCCAACATGCTGATCACCAAACCCTTAGCTCTATTACAGACATTTGACTTTAGTACCTTTCAATATTTTGCTTTATATTCCATAGTATTAAACCATTAACATAATAAAAAAGATCATAA
Source organism: Parus major (assembly GCF_001522545.3). Taxonomy (NCBI): domain Eukaryota; kingdom Metazoa; phylum Chordata; class Aves; order Passeriformes; family Paridae; genus Parus; species Parus major. The sequence goes on along the minus strand of NC_031784.1, from coordinate 5,560,272 downwards.
TTAATAAAGCACAGTTACAGGCTGAAAATGTTAATGACTAATACTCTTAGCAGCACTTGCCTATGAACTATTTTTACCAGTATTAAACATTTTTTTCTGATGAACCATTTCAGTGTGGTCTGATGTTTTGGTGAGAGAGGTTTGAAAAAGAACTCTGAGATGCAGATGATGTTTTCAAGAAACAGGATTTCTCACAACATGGAAAAGGCTAAAGATATGCTGATAAAACATACAACCCAGGTGTCCAGGGACACAACTAGTGACAGGATCTACTCACAGTCAGCGTCCCAGGTATAACAGGTGAGGCCAGACGCTTATTGATGGGCTGGAAGGTAGCAGCAGGGACCCCAGCAACAGTGTTCACAATCACATTTCCACTCACTGTAGCTGAAAGCAGGATTAAATGTGAGATTCTGAAAGTGAAAATCCCAGTATCTCATCACCTCCTATGCCCAATTATAGTCTCCTTACCAGTCTGGATGCTCGTCCCCGTCACTGCTGTTTTGATGGTGCCTGCCTAATTAGAAGACAATTAAGGTAACAGTTCAGAAAAACAATAAAAGAAAACTGAGCATTGCTTAAAACAATGCTGTATTCCAGAAGTGACAAAATAAGAAAAATGCAATGGAACACACAGAGATTTCTGAAGTTGTCCATTGACTCTACAGATCACAGCAACTAATGCATACATGTATCAGGATTCTGCCTCACTTATGAGCCACTGTAGACCAGCTGAGTGTGTGGTAAACCCTGGTCACTGGACATCCCTGCTAGCAGAAGAAGGGATCAATACCTTACTCTGGCACACCACAGACAACCACTCATACAGGAAAATCACTGAGCACTTCATACACAGCAATGATCGTGGGTGAGAACACATCCTCTGTGTCTTTCTGGAAAAGCTCCTCTACTCTTGCTCTTCAACAAGCAAAATAAATCCACCACTGCCTGCACACATTATTACACAAACTGGATTGGCTCTAAATACAAAAGCCACAGACCAGTCATCAGATTCATTCAGACTAGATTTAGGAAAACATGAGAACTTTGCACAAATTTGCAGTAAAAGCACCATGGTATTTCCTGTAGGATACATCACTTCACTTGCCTTGCAAAGTTAATGAATCTTTGGTTTTTAAGCTCATTAACTGAGTAGTTCTTACAGCTACATTCTCTTCTATTCTCTGTATTCTGCAAGTTCTCTGTACAAATACTTCTTGTTGACATCTACTCACTCAACATTCATTAAGTGAAAGTCAAAAGTGAAAAAGGAAATACCATCTTTGCATGGTGTTTTTCTACCTCAGAATTCCAAGAGCTATTGTCTACAATGGTATGAACAAATCAGGGAACCAAAAGATACCCAGCATAATCAGAGAAAGCAAACAAGAAGTATCTCTGATCTCCCTATACTGACTTCAAATTCTCTCTCCAGAGAAAACAGGACACAAATACAGCACACACAGAAGAACTGAAGTTACTACATCAGAGACACCGAGCTCTCCCTTTCTTACCAATACTGCTGTGTTGGCCACAGTAGTGACTGCAGTCTGCACCACTGCCTGTGGCTGCTGAACTACCTGTGCCTGTGGCTGTGGCTGTGGCTGGGGCTGGGGCTGCTGCACGGGGGGCTGCTGGGGGGGCTGCTGGCCCGCCTGGGGCTGCTGGGGCTGGGGACCCGTCTGCTGCTGGGCCCTCTGCTGCTCCGCCAGCGCCTGCAAGGCAAGGGGCACCTTCAATCTTCAAGCATGCAACAAGCAAGATGTGTTTTCTTTTAAACAAAATAAAGCAAGAGATAAAACCTCTTTAATTCTGACCAGAGACAGCCCACAATGGTGCCTTGACTCTTCAAGTTACACAACTTGACTCACTTCAAACTACAAGCTGTACTCATGGTTTTATGGCTTAGAGCATAGCACAACAAGCAACTTATCATCCACAAGCAAGGACAAACAGTTCTTTCTCAATAATATACAAAAGGAGGTTACAGAATGCTCCAAAATTAAACAGAATTTTTACACACTTTAGTATCTTTTGAAAAAATATGCTCTTCATTGTTTAAAGGGTCTGAGTGTGACCACAAGCCCAAGGAAAGGTCCCACTTTGGGCCTTGATTATCTAAACCCCTGTACATGAACAATGTGCAGCTGCTCATAACATCCAGTGTACTGTTAAACTTCTCCCAGGAGACAGCTTTGCTCCTACCTCATCTGTTGCCTAATTTTTTAATTACTGCAGTCATTTGTGCAGCAGAGATGGGACCATACCTTTTTCTCTTTGGCAATGCGCTCTGCTCGGAGGGAGGCGACTTGGATCGGAGGGAGGGGCTTATCATAGTTGATTCCACTAGAAACAATAATAAGACAAAACACACAATATTTAGAAATAAATGAAACCTTAACAAAAGAGCAATGAGCACTTTCATGCAATTTATAACTCCTTCAAGACAGGGAGTGCTCACCTTTCTGCAAGCACTGATGCATGCTTTGGATTCTTCTGGAAAGGATTCATGCCAAGTCTGAAATTGAGCAAAATTGTATTACTGGAGGCAGAAAAAACCTTAAAAACAGTATTTCATTTCACATATTCCAGCATATAGCACTGCAGTTTTGGTGAAGTTTCCATGATATTCCTGCCAGTACTGGAGCCTGCATACAGACAGACATTTAAGAAAGACTCAGAGTAAATACTAAATAAATACAGAAAAACTGCAGGAAGATACACAGGAAATAATGTACTACTAAGCAGCATAGACAGCAAATTGTTTACAATCCAGGCAAATGGATAGATATAAAGTAGATTAAAAAAGCCCCTACTGAGTGCAGTTCTGCTCTTAATGACAAAGAGCTAATTCCTGCAGTGAAACCCAAACACATGAAATATGAAGGTGTTTCTAGTAACAAAGAACACAGAGAGAGAGATCAAGAACAGGGACACAGAGTGTAGAATAACTGTGTTTTGAGAGCCATTCAAAACAGAGCTTCCAGGAGATGAAATGATCCCAGGTAAACTTACAGAGGTTTGATAGGTGGACTTCTTTTCCCTGCAATCATTTTCATCATCTCAAAATGATTAGTATAAAGCTGTGTGTGGGTTGCACCCTCATCTTGAGCATAGATCTGATTGGTACGAAGTGGGCGACTGTTTTTAGTCTAAAAAAAGAAAACAAACCAACTTTCAATTGCACACTCACCCAACAGGGCATTTTGTCTATGTTTAAACACAAGGTGCGCTCGTAGATTATTTAAAAGCACTCTCCAACATATCTATCACAGACTGGTTCCTGCCTCGTGTCACTGATAACTTACTGTCACACAAAACTCTATGGGAAATATATAAAGAAAGAGCAAAATAAGGAGCAGTTCTCACGGTCACACTGGCATCAGCACTTGGGGACATACAAAATGGCAAACTCTAATTTGAGAAAGAATCTTTGCTTTAGTTTAGATTTTGCAAGTTTAATTCATTACCCAAACCAAGAGCCCATTAGTTTATAGTTATGCATAGCGCACACGTAAGATAATAAAACAAAACCATCACTGCACTGCTCTCCCAACAAAGCTAGGTTAACATCCACACACCATGCCAGTCTAACATTTGGTTTCTCCTAAGCAGAAACTGCCAGTCAGGGACAAACCTCCTTAGCAGTCAGAGAATGGGACTACACCCAGAAGTTCTGGATTCTCTACCCAACTCTGTCGCTAAATTGCTGTGTGGTTTGGAAGAAGGTGTTCACAGTCATGGAATTTGTGTTTGTTTCTGTAGCATCCTATCATCCTCATTTACTACAAGGTGTTTCAGGCATCAAATTCACTATGTATTTGTAATCCACTTAGACTCTAGCATGAAGTTCATTCTTACAGATCTTAAATACCATCAGGATAAGATACATGGTGGTGGTTTGGTGGAAAAATGCCACCTAAGTGGCAGTTTAAGTGAAATCACAAACTTCTTGCATGATCTAAAATTTATCTATCAAATCCAAAAGCTGAAGTCTGGTGTCAATCCACTGTATCAACAAAGAAAGGAAAAATAAATTTGGAATTTTAATTAATGTTTCAGAACTCAAGTAACACTCAACATGGATCTCATATGAATTATCTGCCCACCTCCATTGCTGCTAAATACCACAGTGTCTAGATTTGATTTTGAAAGAATACCAATGCACACCTTATAAATACTTTTTGTCTTCTTTTTAGGATTAGCTTCGTACATTAGCTGTAAAATAAGAAGGAAAGTTAGATGATCTTTTGTGGAAGATTTTGTTCAGGTGCTTTTTCTTTTCAAAGAAATCACATAAAATAAGTGGAAATCCTGATGAGAATAATTTAAAAAGATCTTTTAAAAGTTATTTATTTACACTGTTGAAACGTTTAACAAAAAACAAGTGTTTATGGAGATAAGGAAAAAAAACTCTACAACTTAAGGTAAAAAAAAGCCGCATCATTCCAGGTGAACTCACCTTTCCTTCCTCCCGGGGAATTATGACATTCTCGTATCGGCTGCGGCACTGCTTGGGCGAGCGATAGACTCTGCTGCAGGAGTTAACAACATCACTGACCAGGTCCCAGTTGGGAGTGTGTGCTGGTGACACAACAGCAAGGTTTAAAGGAAGCTCCAGCAGCTGCTTCACTGCCTGCAACAGAGAAAGGTACAAATGCATCAGGTGACAAATTGTTGCCATCCTTCCCTTACCTGTGTCTGCCCACACACCGTTACTACAGGGGACAGCTCAGGGCTAAGGCTCTGTGTTCAGCTACAGTCACAGAGAATAAATAAGCATAAGGTGCCTTAATGCTGACTGATGTGCAGGGAAATAGCTGGTATGAGAGGGACAGAGAGCTGCTATTTAAGTGCTGCTCTCCCCTTGAAGGTGGGAAGAACCTTAGCTGCATTATCCAGTGTCCTGCCAGAACAACTAATCTGAATAACAGTAAGTGGCTTCTAAAATAACAATAGGGCTTAACAATACATTTGGTAGTTTAGCCTTTAATTTCTCCTTAGAGGAGCACAAATGACAGGTGATTTGTTCCAAGTTATGACAGCAAAATGCCATTAAGAATCAGAAATAACGTTGGAAGAGATAAAGTGCAGGAATAAAAACATAATGACAGCAGAAGCTGCAGGTATCATCTGACCTGCAGAAGTGCCCAGTCTTCGCTGATCAACCACTCTGGATTATCCTGTCCAGCCTCAGTAGCTGGTTTGACAAGAGTTGGCAAAGGCTTTGCAAACTGTGTCTGTTGCTTCAACAAGATGTTCTTCTTTTGCTCTTTGCCCTCTCGCCGCATTTTCAGCATTCCTGGAGTTGCTCGATCGAAGAGTGAACGAGGTGGGATAACTGTCTCCCCATGACGCTGCTTCTTCTTTCTACCTGCTGCTAAGACAAAAAATAAAGCATTATTGGTAGATACTGTCATTTTTTGATTCCTCTGCCTACAGCTGCAAAATGCTGATACATGTTCAGGGTATTCCCCACTGCCACTGAAAAGCAGTCAAGAACTAAAGAGAGCCTGTTATAAAGTAAGACCAGCCCTGTCCTAACTGACAAAGTAGAATGGCTGCTATCCAGAACTGTCCTTTTAAGAACACCTTTATGTCTAAAGACACTCTGTAAGAATTGGGCCTTCCAATGATTCTACTGTTTCAAGGCCATGGTGAGACAAGAATTTTCATCCCTTCAAACATGCAAATTTGATCTTTACTGGACCAGACATACAGAAGATATGAAACCCCTCTGATTTTTAAACTTTCAGCAATAAATCTTAGAACAGTTTTGAGCATGCACTCACCAGAGGGATCTGTTTTGTGTCGTTTACGCTCCTTCCTGACATACACTGGAGGCAATTTTGATTCTGGAATAGGGGTGGTATCATACATCAGGCACATAACAGAATCTATGTAGATATCATTGTCATCCTGAGGTGGAGTAGGAGGAGTCCAGAGCTGCACAGAATAAAGTTTGTAATTACTGCAATGTTAACTCCCCACTAATCTTTATGTTCCATAAAATAAAAAGCCTGTTTAGGATGACAGGTGTTACTTTTACTTACTGGCATAATTTCAGTTTGTCCATCTGGACCTTCATAAACATATTCCTACACAGCAAAAAGAGAACATAATTCAGATGATCCAACTGAAACCTGAAGGGTAAAGGTATGCTCAGAGTACCTGTTAAGAAACAACTATTTAGAAAAACAAGACTAATGAGCAATTACTTTGTTGTACGCATCCTCTCGAGTGTAGGTTAGAAGTTCCTCTTCATCCTCCCAAAGCATTTTTTGCTCTCTTTCCTTTAACTTCTTCATGTGCTGGACTTCCCAGGCTTTCTTTGCAGTTTTCAGTTCCACCTAGATTAAAGTCAGACTCTTTAGAAATTTTATGCAGTAACAGACACTGGATTAGAATCATCAATTTGTAATTTCATGGATAAATGCCTTGAACTTTGACATTTTCAAACACAGGAATCTTATAACAATTTCTTAATACGTACTTTCACAATCATTTAGAAGATATTTCTTTGTCTTTGTTGAGGGTTTTTAAACCATCAATATAAAGCAATCAAAGAATTTCAGTTAAACAATGAAGACAACCAGAACACAGGCTCACTGAAATTAATGAAATTTTTTCCCCGCTATCAATGGAGTACAACAAATATTTGCTGAGCTGGGCTGAAAGCAATTCCCATTTTATAAAAAGGAAATTAAGAACTGACACCTGCTTAAACCAGAGAATCCCAAAATAATGAGCTCTCTGTAAGACATTATGCTGTTCATAAGGTATAGCAAGAAAAGATCACAGAAATGCCTACAATATATTCCACATCATTGGAGAAACTTCTATTTCATAATGAAAATATAATAAATGTTGTTCTGTGACAGAATAACATGGAAAAGAAAGATTTGTTTTACCTCACTCAACCGTGGCTCATTGTCATCAACTGAACCGTGGAAGAGCTCCAGGTAATTCAAAGCGTATTTCTCAATTGGAGTCAGCTGAGGGAAGTATCAAAGGGAAAAAATGTTACTTTGAGGATAATAAAAGAAATGTTACATGAAGTATCAAAGCTCTCCTTAAAACTCATCTTAACTTTTTAAATCGGTAGGAGATCTCTCTTCCATTTAATGGGAGAAACAACAAAGCTGCTTTAAGGTCAGACTGCAAAGAAATTGAAACATTTGAACTAAACATTACTTTTTAGCTAGATATTCAAGGGAAGTCACTGTACCTGATCCACAACAGCAACTAACTCCTGCAGCTGTGAGGGCTCTTCATTGTATTTTGACTCGCAGAGCTCTGAGATTAAAGGTTCAATGCTAGACTCAGATCCCATTTCTTGTATGTGATCATTTGACTCTTCATCCTCTCGTTCAATGCTATTGAGGGCCTTTCAGAAAGATAGATTTTAAAAATAATTAAGACTTCAAAAATATGGAAAGAAACTCCACAAGGAGTTCACTGAAATGCAACACAAATTTCCTAAGTCTCTTCTGTAGCAAGAGAAACCATCCCAGAAATTATAAAACTCAACTTTGGGCTTTTGGAAGTTTTGTCACAACGCAAAAGACAAAAGAGCATAAAACTACCAGAAAAAGAGACTGACAGAATTTACCCAAATAAAGTGGGATTAGGCAGCTTTTTTAAACCAATGTTGCATAGCTGTATTTTTAATGTGTGTGTTAATTATTACCTCTATGAATGGTCTTGCAACTTTAGGTGAAATATTTTCTGCTGGAGACGGCTCTTGAGAAAGTACTACAAATTCTTCTGCTTTCACTCTAAATCCAGAATCCTCCATAGGAGAATGAACCTCAAACAATTCCTGAATTGTTTGCTTGGTAAATAGAAGGAAAAAAGAGAAATACATTCAGTTCTTGGGAGCATTCTCTTTTTTTTCAGTATCAGGAGCACCAGCCAGGATAGTCTGGCTTCACCAGTGCAGTCACTGTCTCGTGTATCTTGAGAGCAGCAATTCAAAGCCTATCTCTCTAAATATCCAAACTTATTTCACATTTTTAAACCTGTTGAGACCTTCATCCTTACAAGCTCTGCAAAATTTTGCAGCAGGGTGAAGAAACCACAATATATTATGTCATGGATGATGCCTGTGCGTCACTATTCAAATAACAGAACAAAACAGATGGACAATATTTCAAAGAATGTGGCCCCAACACTGAGAGTTCAAGCAACCATGAAATCCAATATGCTTCTTTATTAATTCTAGCCCAGACAGACTTCTATTAAATTGCTATTAAACACTCCAACACAGATGCTTGAGTTTATTAAATACTGCAAAATGACTATTTCAATACATTCTGAATATTAACTTACCTGGGTTAAAAAGGCCATTGAATAGTCATTTCCCTGAGCAGCTACTTCTCTGATCAAGTCCTTTGTGCCATTTTTCAAGAGTTTCTCTTCTACAGAATTACCACTGACAAGCCTAAAAAAAAAAAAGAAAATAAAGTAGAAATCTGGTAAGTAATTTCCAAACCAGCTTTCAGAAACAAAAAGACAAACTGTCCTTAGAGAATACCACTAAATACTTAAAATATGGTACCATATGGGAGTTTTTTTAGTTATGGTGCAGGCCCAGAAAAAAACATACTACCACCTTTACTTTAGAGTTTTCTTTTAATAATTTCTATAATAAAAAACCAAACCTAACCAAAAATCAACAATGAAAAGGATTCCATAAAAATTCCATGTAGACCAAGAGACAAAACCCATGCAGATATGATTCATTAATTATACTTTCTGTGAATTTCTGTGAATTCTCACATTTTTTCATAGGGTATCTTGGCATCTTTTTTATTGAAGGGAGGTGGTTTTCAGCACTGTTTCCACTTTATTCCAGATCATACAGGGCAGCACTATCTGAACTAACCTGACATTAAAACATGTTAAAGAGCAAATGTTGACTGTCACCATCACCTGTATATATGGATATCTTTACATCTCCCAATTCTGTCACACCATTCCTGAGCTTTTGCATCCATCACTGGGTTCAGATCATTGTCATAGAACACAACAGTGTCTGCCTCGACAAGATTGACTCCCGTGGAACGGCTGTGAGAGGAGAGGATGGCACAGAAAATGCGCTTGTCTCTGTTGAAAATTTTCATCAGCTCCTACATAAACAGAATAAAAGCAAGGACTAAATAAACCATACACCAAAATAAAATACCAAACCAAATTCACTATAGCCTAATAAAAAAAGACTGGATAAAAACACGTCAAGTGTTTCAAACTGAGCAGAAAAGGAGGAAAATTTCCTTTCCCTGCTGTAGTGTATAAAAGCCTGGGCAGCTGGTAGGGAACACTTACCTGCCGTTGTTCCTGGTTGGCATATTCATCAATCCTCACAAAGGTGAGGAAATGGAAATTCAGGAACAACTCCAGGATGTCCAGCATCAGAATCATCTGCGACAAAATCAGTACACGGCGCCCTTCAGATTTCAACTTCTGAAGCAAGACGGCAAGAGCTTCTAATTTTCCTATAATTCAGAAAGAAAAACCAATAATGGTTTTATATAGCAACTCCATTCATGTGATAGAGGAAATTACTGAAATCTTCTCAGCAAATGTCCTTTACCTGAGTCATACTGCACCAGCCGGAGGTCAGGGAACTGCAGCAAGTGAGGAGTTGTCAGCTGTTGCAACTGATGCAAGTGTGGAGCTGCCTTCTGCCTCAGGCTGTGCTTAAGGAGTTTCAGTCTGTGACTGTATGAAGGGGGAGGATTTGCTACATAGAAACATGGGGGAGCAGCAACTGCAGTGGGCAACACGAAGAGAGCCCTGCAAAAAGCATCAAAACAAGGCAATACCCATTTAAAAAGCTACACACAAAATGATCATCAATAATCACAGGTAATAAAAGTCAGGCTTGGCTAAATGACATTCTGCCTGCATCTCTGGGTCTTAACTCATTAGTTGGGTCTAAGCACTACCTATTCAAGTAAATCCAAAGCATAAGAATGTAAGCCTAAATATAGCCAGCTGAACTCGGGTTTGAAATTAGGAAAGAGGCACTGAAAACACTTATTTATGAAGATCCAAAGGAATCAGAATGACTTATTTTTACTTCCATGCTGCACATGTTTACTGCTAAATAAACCAGTCTAAACCAAATAAGCCCATCAACATAAACAAGGTTTTAAGCCTTTTTGCAAAGTGTTTTAAAAATACCTAGATGTATAAAGGTTTATTAGGCAGAGTCACACATTACCTGTTAACAAGATCCTTTAGAGATTCCTGCTGCTGAACCAAACCCAGGATCATTTCCCGCAAGGGGTTACTTGGGCCTCCGGAGGCACTTGAGGAAAGGCAGCAGTTGACAAAGCCAGCCCACCTCCAGCTGTTGCCCTCACTGGAAGGCAGCTGGGAGGCCTTTCTGTCCCCAGCCAGGCAGCAAACACTCAGCACATCCCGGCCGTACATCGGGGCCCGCAGGCAGCGGCGCTCGTTGCCGGAGAAGATCCTGTCCAGGCGCTCCTTCAAGAGCCGGTTCTTCTCCTCATACGTCTCCTTTGCCAAGAGAAGGTGAATAAAAACAACATTTGCTGCTCATCACAATAAATGAGGGATTTGAGGTTCTTTAGAATGGAACTATCAGGATCAGAGTATAGAGCCTAGAGTAGAACTACTACTTAGACCATGATTAAAGGTACACATTTCAGATAAAATCTGAAGACTACAGCTGAATTCAGTCCATATTAAAGAGTCAATTCTACCTTAGTTTACTATCTTCTTGCTTTTTAAAGGTACATTTTCACAGCTTTGGATATATTCTTGATGTTCCCCTATGCTTTGTAAGTTGCTTGAGTATCTTTTCTAAAACCTTGTTAAGATTACAAATCTATAAAAATTTTCCCAATTGCCATTGTGTTCAAAACACAAAAAAACCCACACAATTTCTTTATTTATGCATTACTACGTAATTAAAATATATTACAGTTACAAGAACCTGTCTATCACAGCACAAGAAAGCTGTCAGCTGCTTTTATACATCAGATTATTTTATCTATGGATTACAAATGCAAATGCATCAGATCTGTCAACCTGAAATATGGACAGAAGTTGGGATATTTACCTACTCTGTAATCATCAAAGTTCCTAATTAATTCCAACTTTGAAAATTATAGCTTTCAACTATTACATAGACTTATTGATTCTGAAAAGTTGTGTTTCCACAAGAAAATAAAAATTGAATACCTGTGACTGTCCATGCAAAGGTGCTGGTTTTAACACTGCTCCCATGTCACCAGATGGCAAGTTAGTAACTGTAGCTCTACCTGGAATACAAACTGAGGATAAACCTTGTGTTTATATATTTATTCATCTGAAAATTGGTCTCTTTATTATTTTCAATAAGTAGACATTTCATAGCTGTAACAAGTCATTGCTGCAGACAAATTTTCAGTCAAAATGTCCATTGAGTATTATATATTTGCACTTTGTTATATATCAGATCTGTGACAGATATTTACACTAACTGTTCTCACAAAAATTCAAGACAGATCAACAGAATTTTACTTTGTTTTGTACAAAGCAAAGCACCATGCTCCATTTGTACTTTATTCAAAATGTCATGTATGGTGCAATACATGTTGACATTTTCTAAATGTTAATACAAACACAGTACAAGATAGAAAATGTTCTAATTCAGGAAAATATTGTTTTAACCTATCTTGAGCAAATAATCTAGAATTTTTCAGAAAACACATCAACTGAATGTATCTACAAATTGGTGAAATCATATGATGGAATCTCAGTAGCATTCTTGTGATTTTAACTGCTAGCAGATGTTTACCCCAACAGTTAACTACACTTTAAGAACATCACACCATTTTAAAGGAATGTGTTTTTATATCCCAAGAAAATTACAGCAGATGGCCATTTTCAGGGAACAAACTCCAAGTGTTATATTTATCTTCATTTAATAATCTGATGTTTTGTTGTAAATGCATTAATTTCTCCATTATTTTTGATCAACATCTTGGTTGTGTTTTTAAGCAAGGAACTGATCACATTTACAGCAAGGCACCAAATACCTAAGAAACATTTGCAGAGGCAAATGGAAAACTGTAACTTGATCAGCTACAGAAGTGAAAGAAATTAGATAAAAGCAAAATCAATGTGGAAAAATGGAGAGAATCACTGGACATTCTCTGCCAGTATAAAAAAATTATCACCCTTGATTTTTCTTTGCAAAAATAAACAAAATTATTCCAGATTTAGTTCTTTAAAAAAAAAAAAAAAAAAACTGACCAAAGGTAAAACTGGTAAAAAAAAAAAAAAACAACTATTATTAAGTTACATGCTCTCACAAGTTTGTATTAAATTTTTTCTTAAAAGTCCAGCACACACCAAGTACAAACTGGCAGGATTTGCCTTATGGTTCACCCACTTCTGCACTCAACTTACAGAATTATGATCTGCAACGATTTAGAGTTATACACGAATGTGCTTTTAGCAATTGAATATTTAGACAGAGACATTTCCTCAGGCTGGAAAACCCACCTTGCTGTGTGACTGCAGTGGAAGTTGGGACACCTGCCTGGTGCTGGTTTCCCAAAGCGTTCAGGGCGTTCTGCACAGCTCCTGCTTGGGAAACCGTCTGCATGACCACGGGGCCCTGAGGCCTCAGGTACTGCTGCCCAGGGGCTGACACAATCTGAAGGACACTTCCTGCAGTGGAGGATTTTAACACACATTAGGGTGGAGAGAGTGGAAAAAAGAGTTCTCTTGCAAAATCTATTAGTGTTGCAAGCTGATCATTATTGCTTCAAATGATGTTAAATTCTACCAGACATGTTGATTACAACAATCTGCCAAAAAATGAGGGAAACACCCAAGTATTCACAGCTGAAGAGGAGTTTCATTCATAGGGGTATCATTCTAGTCTAGGTATTTATACAGAATTTGGACAAAATCCAATCAAACGAAAAATCTTCACTTAACATTCCCTCTATTTATTTTGTTTGCCACAAAGAATCAAGATATGCCTATTCTCCTAAATTTGGCAATACATACCACCAGCAAGGGAGATTTGAGAACAAAATATATTGTAGGTAGAGCATTCAGCTCAGGGCAATAGTTGTGCCAAAATTCAGATGCATGCCAATCTTGAAGTATGATTTACACAATTTCAGAATAAACCAAGAACGTTCTCAGTTTTTCTGTTTCTGCTCAGCAGGGAGTTTATATCAAATAATGCCTCACCTTACATCAGCTGGACTGCATGGGTGTGAAAACAAATCAAATAACATTTTTGAAACACAATACAGAAAAAGAAAGTAACCATGTCTTTCATTTGATTGTTTTTCAAGCCAGAGCTACCTTGGCTCACAGAAAATAGGAAGAGCAAGACAGCATAAGCACTGGGGATGGAAAAATCTCCAGCAACAAGGAACGTGGTGCCCATATCAAAACATGAGCATTCTGAATAATGGAAAACTGCCTGTGTTGAAAAAAGTACCTTGTAGCTGCAAGGGCTGCCCTGCAGTGAGCTGGCGGAGCTGACTGTGTGACAAAGTGAACTTGTTCCCTTGGAACTGCAGAGTCACTGGGGTCTCTGGCTGAGCGATCCTGCCTTGTGCTCCTGCTATAGAAGCCAGCTGAGCTATTTTTACTACCTCACCACCTGTTAAGGAGGGAAACAGGCATTAAAAAAAAAACAAAGTAGGAGGTGAGTTGTTCAATATTCACAATTCTACATTTTGGTTAGTAAACTGGTGCTGAAGCGCCTTCCATGCATAATTATACTTAGTGCATCAAAAGTGTCATATAGAAGTTAAGCAGGTATTGCTTTCTATATTTGTTGGACAAACTGGAAAGAAGCTGATTGTTTAAAGGGTAAGAACATCAACATTTTAGAAATTACCACTTTCATTAGCAAAAAAGAGCTACCTGAAAACTCATGTGACACTTTGTAACAGAACAAGTATTAAAGTGATTTCCACTGCCTTTTCAAGAGCATGAAGGAAGGGGTATGGAAGAAATTAAAATATTCCTATGTTTGGCACATTAAATACACATTTGAAATTTGCTGATGAAACATGATTTATTTTAAGCAATCTGCATTTAGACAAACCAAAAAGCTTTGAAGTGGCAAGGACCAAGCTTTTTGTGATTTAAATGCAGAAAGGTTAGAGGCATTTCAGCGTTAAATTTTACGATACTGAGAAAATACTGGTGTGAAAATTCAGCTTTTGTAAAGGCAGTGCATTACCCCAGAGATAAAATTAATACATCAGTGCTCAGTACTCTCTACACATGCTAATAGGCAGTGCACATACAACCTAAAAGCAAAGCCTCATCGCTTTTCTCTGCCTAACAGTGTCGACGCTCCTCTCCGCCAGAGAGGCCTTTAGCAGATGGATTAGTGTTTAACATGAAAGGAATAATTAGGAGAGAGCTAAAACATTTGGTCTGAAGGAAGTCTTGCCAGCAGAAGAAACATGCAGAAATAGGAGATTAAGTTGACACCGCTAATGTATGTCCACAGCAATTCTATTGTTTCTTATCCAATTTTCGATTTTCCTTGGTCATAAGCAACGCACTGAGCAAGGCTAATCAGAAGAGTGAAAAAAAAACAACGATTCTGTACACATCTTAGGGTGCCTAGTAACTTAACCTCATTGTAGTACAAAGGTGGGAGAAACCTTGAAAGGGGAGGCCACTTACTAGGCAACCGTGCCTGGGCCTGAGAGGTCAGTACGAGCCTCTGAGGCAGCACACTCTGTTGGATGGTGTGCGGGGGGACCTGTGGCTGTGGCTGGGGCTGGCCCGGCTGCGGGGCCGGCGCAGAGGTCTGGCCCCGCGGTTTCACAGGGTTGGCTGCGCTAGTTGCTGTGGTGAAGGTCGCTGCGGGCTGGTGTCTTGGAGCACTGGTGGAAGCCTGAGTTGTCTGAAACTGTGTTGCTGCAGCTGCAATCAATAAGGGTTGTTTGTGCAAGCTGTTAGAGGTTTTAACTCCGCTCTTTTTAACAACCTGCATTAAAAAGAAACCTTCCAACAGGATAATCAAACGGCTACAAGAACGGCTTTGTCCTTACAGACTGGGATTTCTAGCCACAACTCTTACTCCATCCTATTTTTACAACATTATCTACTTGGAAAGCATTGTTTAAAAGCTAAATAAATACAGAGAAGCACTGTACATTCCCATCTTTGACAGAGCATTACACGTCTTCGGGGTTTAAATACCAACTGTGACTTATTTACTCCATATGCTAACAGGTTACATAAAGCTTAGTTTTGCATTATACTGGCAGATCATACTGGAGAAACTAGCAGGGAATTTTACTGGCAATTAGTCTGTTGGTATTTTTAAGCCATTAGTATTCTAGACCATTAAGCTAGAGGGAAAAGGAGTTCTATGAAACAGACTAGCTTGTATCTGTCTAGGCTGAGGTGCAGGTGAGCAGGGTGGCACTGACTCCCTTACCTTGATTTGAAGACACCGTAGCTATGGGGGATCTGCCTCGCACTTGTCCCTGCTGAGTCACCGTGGCCGTGGTCACCGTGCGCTGGACTTGAGTGCTTGGGAAAACCACAGTCCTGCCCTCGGGCTTCTGACCATACTGAACGGGCTGGAACAACCTGGCAAGAGCAGGAACAGTCAAAGACTACAGGAAGATCATAGTCTGGCCTTTAGACACAAACTCTGTCCTCCGAGGAACGTATAAACTGATTGTGTCAGATGCTAATCTTCCTGCAGATGGCTGAAGCTGGCAAGACTCATCACTTCCCAAGCATTCTGAGTAAACATTGAAGAATGTGATTTTGCTAAATCCAATAAAGAAAACTTTCACTGCTATACACCCAGTTCAATCCAGGATGCTTCAGAATTACAGCAAACATCTGAAAGAGGCTAGGTCAGTATCTGGGAAAAGATAAATCTGAAGATTTTGAAAAAAAGGGCTCCCATATAATCTCCATAGAGACATCACTATGCTGCAGGTCATCAGGCAGCTCTCTTGCATTAGAAAAACAGTTCTACATTACTTTGAGAACACTACTTCACTAGGAGAAAAATACTTTACAAAAATGTACTGCTATAAAACTTCTTATGTCTCTTACATAACAGTGAGAGCACAGCTGACACTGCAGGCCCAACTTAGTCTTAAATTATCCTTGTGGTAATTCTGCAAAACAACTCTCAATTGCCATAAACAAGGTCCAAGAACAAAGCTCATCTGCTGCTGAAGTAAAGACCATGGGAAATCCATCAACAAAGCCCAAATGGAATTGCAAGCCTCAAAGAACAGAATTCTTATTTTCAGAGGTAAACACAAAAGCAAGAGAAAAAATAACGCAAAGGTAAGCTTGAGGTTTTGTATGAATCCCACTAGCAGAGATGCAGATAGAACTCAGTAGAGATTAGAACCACCTTTTGCTGCTGTAATTCTAGCTTAGAAGGAGTGCAGGTGTACACACCTGCTTGGTTTGAGCTTCACTGGGTTGGGTCTTGCCGGTGGTGGAGGGGAGCTGTAAATTTCTTCAATCAGCTTTCTAGTGACTTTTTGTTTTGGCAACATTTGTGCTTCATAATGAGTCATTTTGTCTTCCATTCCAATGAGATCAAAAAGAGACAAGTCCGATTCCTAGGGGTTTCAAAAAATTGTTTTATGTGATGACCCAAACAGTTAAGTCCTCTTTATGTTCAATGCTGAATTAAATTTCTATATATTTACTTTTTAACTTGAAATAAATGATAAAAGTTTAAGAAATAAACTATTAATTATTAACTAAAACTATCCAGAAACCATGGAAATAAATCTTATACTGACAGTCCCATTTTAAGCATTAGAAGAAAAAGAACTTAAATAATTAGCCAGTTGTGGAAATTAAAGCAAAACACATTTAACAATTCATCATATATCACGGTTTCCAAATAATTAAATAGAACTCTTTGAAGGTTAACTATCAAGCTTAAATGGCAAACTATAATTTAGGAGTAGAAAAATATGAAGGATAGAAATAAAATTAAACAAAAAATGTCAACTGCTCCATTACTCATACTTCTTTTATATTTTTTATCATGTCAAGGAGTGGGCTCACTTGTTTAACAATAACAGAAATAGTGGTACTTCAAATGGATTGACAGAAGGGTACTAATTTAGTCATTGTAACAGAATGTTTACTGTTATGTAAAAAAGAGTAAGTCTTGCTTTCCTTCAGCTAGTGAAAGCAAAAAGAAAATTACAGAATGCCTTAAATAAGCACAGCACTACCCAGAGTGACTTCTTGCAAACATGGACATGATGAAAGCAAAGGTAATTTCTCTTTGACCAAGTAGTTCATGAAAAATTACTGTTTACAAACCACTTGAGAAGTTCAAATCACTATGACAAAAAAAGAGATGCAGCAAGAACACACATGGTAGCCACAGTTATGGAAGAGTGAATTCCTTCTATTTATAAACTTCAGGTAGACTTATCAGTAAGTACTGAAATTCTGCCAGGGCATTAAGAGAGGAAAAAAACCTTAATTTTTCTACTGACCTTCCAAATATCCCTTTCCAGGGCTCGCAGCACCAGAGAGGCTGTTCTGTATTCCAGTGTTTGTGATACATAAGAGGAGCTTGAAAGCCGGGGGTTTATCAGATCAGGGTGGTTACAAATCCGCTGCAGCTGCATCAGGACGTGCAGGACACTGATGAAGTGCCCACTTTTGAGGGCTTCCTGGGTTCTGCCAAATAAATTATATAGGAAAACATTGATTTATGTGCAGCTTTTATGAAGATGTCCCTAAATCAGCAAGGTGAGAATAAGCAATGCAGTATGTTATGTAAAAGTCTTAAAACAAGTTTAGATTTCACTGAGGTCTTCTGCAGTATTTTAAGCAGCACTGTACCAAAAGTAAATTTGGAAAAGTGAAACCTAAAGACCCAGTGCTACCTTACAATCAAATATAACCTATCCAGCTCCCTATCCTCTCTCTCTGCTTTGTTTGTTTCACCCCTGCACCAATCAATTACCACTGGTGGGGAGGTGGTGAGGAAAAGCCCTGGCTTTAAAAAAATGAAGAATCACTCATTTGAGACAAATGTTAAAACAATACAGCAGAAGAGCTGACCATCATAACTCAATTCTTAGGTTCCAGAATTAAATGCATGTTTTTCACCAGGCCACAGCATCACCTGCTGTAATTCTAGTCTATAATGCAATCACATTTTATTCACACATCATAAAGGAAAATTTCAGAGAAACACTAAAACACTTCCCCCCATGGCAATAATTTTTTTCCTTGCTTAAGCACTAAAAGTGACAGCATTTTATGTTTACTGTTTCAAGCCCTTACCCTGGTTGTAATATGACATCCTCATACATGGCTTTTTGTCGACTAGACAGACGGCACTTGAGCACGTGTTCATATTTCTTTGTGAGCTGCTTCTCAACATCCCTCTTTGATCTCCGCAAAATAAATGGCTGAATCATCTGAAACGTTTCAGAATCGAGAGGAAAAAAATTCTCACTTCAAAGAGTTTACAACAGGAAGCTAAACTTATTCACACCTAACAGATTTGATGTGATAAACTGCATATGCTATATATAATCATACTGCTATGCGCACAGTTGTATAGACATTAATTTGTTCTTTAATTTCTGCATGGCATGCTTCAAAATCTGAGCCTTGTATTATTTTAAAAAGAAATCTTTACACTCTTCTGGTAGCAGAACCCTCTGTTTTCAGCAGGATTTTCTGTCTAAACTGAACAAAGTGTTAAGATAGGGCACAAATTCTGTTCTGAACCACATATTTTCCTTCCCCTTCTCCTCAACAGCGTTACTACTGTAGTAGGACACATGAGAAAAAATCACAACATACTCTGTGCAACCTGATGACCAGTTTATGGCAATAATCCTGGTTCTCTTCATTAGGTGCTTTTACTGGAAAATCCAGGTAAGGTCTGGAAATTCCCGGAATCAAAAAATGAACCATGGTCCACAGCTCCATCAATGTGTTATGCAAAGGAGTGTCTATCAGAAGCAAACGATGCTGGCTGTGAACAAAAGAAGGTTTTTAATTGACTGGTTACTATGTCTTTATGCTGACTAGATAGACACAGAAGAATTATGTAAATATAATAAAATTAAACCTAGGATAAAGTATCTTTTCAATCTTGAATATACCACCAAATAGCTTCTCCTTTGCAGAGTATCAGAACATAAGGGGGAATCTGTTTGGGAGCTCAGAATATCAGCAAAGAATTACAGTGATATGATAGTGGAAACAAAAAGATCTCAAGCATTTCTCTGAATCCTGATTGTTTTAAATAAAAGCACTTCTCCATAGGTGCACGTCGCTCAGGAATTTGGGCAGACCAAGTCAAGAGGGTTTTTATAAATCAGCTTTCTGTTAAGAAGAGAACTGTGTGACATGAAAATAGAAAAACCCACTGCCAGTAGGAAATCAATTCTCTGCTCTGTACCTGCGGAGACTGAAAAGTGCCTCCCAGTGTTTCTCAGTCATATTCTTTATTTGCTGCATCTCATCTACTATTAAGTATTTCCATCGCATTTTCATGAATGCTGTGTGGCCTTTGAACAACTGCTTGTAGGAAGTGATGCACACATTGAAGCTGTTGGGTTCCATCCATTCCTACGGAAAAGCAAAGGAAGGATGAGACAGAAAAGTTAGGGCAGAATTCCCAAATGTCTCATAACCAGCTACTTCTTCTTTAAAAAAAGACAGATATATACAGGCTCAATGTCTCAGGCAACAGTGTAAGAGATGCAAAATCCAGCACCTGTCTTTTTGCCCTAAGTTCTCTTTGGCTCCCAAAGTAGAGAAGTATTTTCAAGCCTGGGCACCAGCGTTTCAATTCCAGCTCCCATTTCAGTATGTTACAGCTCCGGACAACTACAAGGTGAGGGCCCCAGTTCCCTACAGAAGGGGAAACACAGCTGTTAACACTAGAAATAGACTCCTTAATTCAAGTGGCTTATATTCTACCTTGATTTTTTAAGTGCATTGCATTAAATTAAGCATTAAAAGTGAGATCAAATAACAACAAACAGAGGTATTTTAATGACTAATCTACTCCTGGTCATTAAACAATTTGTAAGGCTTTTCTGTACTAGTAAGAATTTAGAAGTATTCAGAAGAATCTCTAAAGGGTAACAGGTTGGTCAGACACTATACTTGACTAGATAGCACTGTTGTCACAAAATATCAAAGTTATTCTGACACAATCTTACTCCTGTCATTAACTAAAGCCTGATATGGTTCAGTAAGGAAAAACAGGTGACCCTAGGCTACAATTCACAGAGATAATGCTGGCCTAGTACCTGTCTAAAACTGTTAGCCAAATGAACTTACCTTCATTACAAGCCAAATGGGCAAAAAAGGCAATAATTTGCACTGTTTTCCCAAGCCCTGCCTCATCTGCCAGGATGCCATTGAGATTCTTCCTGTACAGCTTTGCCAGCCAATCCAGCCCAATCTTCTGATATTCTCTGAGAGACCCATACAACAGTGATGGAGTGTTGTATTTTACCTGTAATGTGAGTGATTTGTTATTTTTTCCTGAATTGAATTCACAGAGCATGGCATAAAGATAAACATTCTACAGGTAACTCAAAAAAAAAAAAAAAAAACCAGAAAAAGCAAGCAATTTCTTGCTAAAAGCTACAAAATAATGAAGAAAAAAAGCATTCTTTATGTAAACATCAGCACACAGAGTAGCAGAAAATAGGGATTCTTACTGCTGTTGTTATCCTGGAGCTGCCTTTAGGTAACAACATCTCTGCTGCAGCAGCAACTTCTGCTATGTCTCGCATGTTCTTCTTGGGAGGACTCGATCTGTCCAGGCCCTTGTACTGGTCAATGCTGAGAAGGGAGTCTATGAGGACAACTTCTTTCTGGGGACTTTCCCTATCAGACATGTGGTCTTCCATTTCTAGGAGAGAGAGAGAGAAAAATTGGAGTTGTATCTAAAATAAATTTCAGTAGCAATCACACAAAGGGACTGAGATAATCAGGATTCAGACATGGATCTAAAGGAGGCAACTAACTTTCAAAAGAATTCAAAAAGAATTCTTTGATTTTCAAGCTAGTTCAGGTAAAATGCAAATGGCCTAAGCTCAGGTTCATATACATGTTCTGGACTTTCACACTAGCTAGGCTAACATGACCATTGGCTTTTCACAACTTCTAGGGAGGTCTTCTCATTCTACTTAAAACCTATATTCAAGTATGTAGTTTTATCATCATGTTAGCATAGAATAGAGGTGTAATTATAGCTACCTATGAAGTGTGGTGTTTAATTCAGTGTAGAGAGGCTTTTCTACATCTTAGCATTGCTCCTGAAAATCTCACACATCTTCGCTTTAAAGCAGGCAAACACTGCCCTCTTTTCACAAATTGAGAAATTTTATATGTGATTCACTCAATATGCATTTTCCCCTAGAACAAAATGTCTTTTCTGTCTTTTCAGAGTTCTGAAAAGCCAAACAACTTATTTCACCTTCTAAATCAGCACAACTACTTCTAAACATAGAGTAATTTACCTTCCTCACTGCTCTCCTCTTCACTGTCAGGCTTCGGCTGCGGCCAGTGAAAATTTTCTGCAAAGGCACCTTCATACATCTTTACCAAATCTTCCAGAGGCAATTCAGCTGAAGGTCATTAAAGGATGAAAGTTTAAAAATACCAAAACTTGGAACAATAGATACTATTAATTATAATCTCAGTACATTCTTCACAGTTGCCAGTTCTCTAATCAGAAGTTAACTTCAGAGGTAATAATTAAGTGAATGATGGCAGTATTTATTTCATAACCTTGATTACAGAGAACATTTGGCATTACACCAAACAATTTGCTCTCATGCCTTGCTTTTACTGTATTACAAACACACCCTACAACCCTCAGTAAAACCCCAGTTGGGAAGGTAGGGGCACCAAATCCACCTCAGTGGTTGGAAGACAACGCAAAACTTCAAAAGTTTCAAGACTGAATTTCAAAACTGGATTGTAACTCCAGGATCCCTTGTCTGAGCTGTTAACTAGGAATGTACATGCTGGCAGTGGCCAATCAATCAGCAAAATCAGCAAACACTCTCATTAGGAGCTTAGCTGAACTGGCCAAGGGTTATAATCCCTCCAACTGGCCAGTTCTCTGCAGCCACTAAGCTGCCAAACAGACCAAACAAACAGATTTGGAAACCGCGTGTTCATCCCAGGCACACTCAGCCTAATGGGCAGCCTGCCTCTAAAAATGTGCTTTTACCAGGGTAAGTGACACATCTCTGAGGGGTACTTTGCACACATCAAGCTCAGCATAGCAATTACATTGCTAATGAGAGAGCTGCTAGCCAGAGCACTGTCCCTAAAAGCCCCTTATCTCCAGATATTTATACCCAGCCCCAGCACTTAAGCGCCCTTTCAGACCTAACAAGTCAGTCACAAAACCCTTCTGAGATACTCAAGACAGGTGATGATAAAATGTCCATGTTCAATCTGATACAACCCTGGTTTTAAGTGTTTATCTTGCACTCAGAGAACTCGGATAGAGTCCTGGTGTAAGGTTTTAATGCAGTGCTTCACTCAAGAACTACCTTTTCCCAAGCCACCTTGTGTGATAACTCAGACTGCTTTATAAAGTGCAGATGTCCATCATCATCCCATAAACTGCTGCAGCTTTCCAGACAGAAAAAACTAAATACAGACTACACAGGATAGGACATCTGAATGCACTCAATTTCCCACCTCTAATCCTCTTTACAAACGTAACAAGAACTGTATGTTTCCAGCTGTTGTTTCAGAGCCCAGCCCAGAGAAGAATCAAGCCACATGCCTACCTTCTTTGGCCAGATTAGACAATTCAGTTTGATGGTTTATGTTTCCTTCTTTAGCTTCTTGTTCTTCAATTGTTTCTTCTTCATCTTCAACTACAAGAAACACAAATGCAAATCTTGGATTAAAATTATACAATAATTCAGAAGGCTTGTAATTCTATACTCCTGAAGTGAAGCACAGAATATTCTAAGTCTGCAAGATTTAAAAATAATTAAATATATATGGAAAACAAGATAATCTAAGAGCACCTATATTCAGTATTTAAAAGATAAATGAAGGAGAGAAACACTTCTGCCTCAGGATAGAAGGCAGTTAAGTATTGATTGACAGAGTTCACCACAGGTTGTTCTGTAGCTTTAAACAGGGGAGTTCCTTTGTCAGGAATATGACAGAGTGGTCACCAGAAGGAAGGACCCAAAGCAGACAGGTATTTCAGTCTAAAATCTTCAAAAGAACTTCAAGACCATAAGTGAGGCCTGACAAACAAAGTAATGAGGACATAAAGAATTAAAATCCACCAATAACGATGGCAGTGTAATTTCAAGGAAAATCCTATTTTCAAATTTTCACTGGAGCTCCTTTAGGTATAATTTACTATTTAATTGACTATCTAATGTCTCTAAAAAATGAACGTTGGTGTTTGTTTTGTGAAAAGCACTGCACCCACATAATAACAGACTCAAAACCTGTGGGTTTAATATTCAACTTATGTACTATGTTATGGATGCAAAATTTTGAGAAGTGACTTACCTTCCTCATCAGTCAAAGACGTGCTTGCCTTTCTTTTCCGTCCAGATGATGAACACCCCTAACATTAAATAATTGTAATATTTAAAATAACAGAAAACAGAAGATAAGCAGGGGGCTTTGTTTGTTTTTTAAAGATAACAAAACATGCCTTGCAGTCCCAAAAGCATTTGCTGATACACACTTAACACCCCTTAGCACTCCCCTGGTCATGCAAAAACAGAAACTTTGCTTCTCAACTGATGGGAGTGTGCAGTCACTGCTTGTGGGTCAAATTATTCAGGTCCAGCTGTGGTACAAAACTTTTACTCAGGCTGGCTCAAGGACTGAATTTTTTCACTGGTCAATAAAAAACTGATATGGCACAGACCTACAATTGTCTCAGCATCCAGTGCACTCTGTAGAATTGCTTAGCCTGTGCCAATTAACTCTCACAGCCAATGCTGGGCCACAGTTTGGCTGGTAACACATGCTAAAGGTTGTTCCTAGCAGGAAATTCAGATGCAGGCATTCTGCTTGGTGGAGGGGGAGTATTCCAGCACATGGGCATCAGCTGTGCCACAACAGATGGCTCAGGGCCTCATATCCCTTGTCCATTTTTTTTCCAACTGCACAGACACAGCCAAGGAGTCCTTAGCACACATTCCATCCAGGGAAAAAGATATCTGTTTCATTCAGTTTGATCCATTCTGCAACATACACCTCCATCTCTCAGCAGATAAATTTCTGCTAAACATCTGAAAATGAGTTTCATGCCCCACAAAGTCCACCCCTGGCTACTGTAGATGAAACTTCTACCCAAGTCTGGCAATTAATTTGCAAAGTTTCTTGGTCTTCAATCTCAGAATGAATGATTCACAGCCATTAAAGATATGTACCAGCCACAATCCACTTTCCTTCCTAACCAGAAAAGAAAAATTATACTTGTGCTTGTGACTGAATGTTCATTTGTAACTACAGTGAAATCATCTTATCATTACCATGTATATTAAAAAAAAAAAAAAAATCACCTTTACCAAAACTCTTTCACATATGTAGTCACATTTAAACTAATTTGATAGCTTTTAAAAAAAACAGAAAGACTTACCATTTCACTTTCTTTTTCCAAATAAAGGTCCTCTTTTGTATCCTTGCCTGGAAAATTATTACACTTGATGTATGTATTCATCACTTAGCAATTTTACATTTCTTGCATTAACTTTTAAATGTATTCAAAGCAAAACACAAAAAGTATTAATAAAATCTAACACAAAAATATAAAAACCCATAACTCATGATTCAGATCTACTCACAAGCTATTATTAGCAACTCACAATTTTACTGTTAACTAGTTAAGCTGCACTGAGTGGAATTATATAAAACAATATCATCAGAATTCAGACCGTATTTGTTATGAAATGGAATACAATTACCTTTCCTTGAAAATCTTTTTAAATTCAAAGCCTTTTTCCTTTTCTCTTGAAATTCAATTTGCAGTTTAATTTCAACAACCTGAAATGCAAACCAAGCCTAATAAAGCACTTTAATTTTACAAACAAACTACTGAAGATTAAAAAACCACCACAAATTGCACAAGTCTTAGTGTGTAGGTACTTTACCTGCTCAATGTTAGACCAGAAATACTCTATTTCTCTAGCAATGGATGCTGCAATTCTCCTCAGTTTGTTCTGTTCTTCCCTTTTAGCTCGCTCTTCATTAAGTTTCTTTTCTTCATGGTAACGAGCCACAGTTCTTACCATCTAAAATACCATGAAATACTGAATTAGGTTACCCCAAAATACATATCACTGCATTTCTTAAGATTATAGTGGTAATCAGCAGCCAGATGTTGACCATAGCTTTACACACAATGC
Source organism: Parus major (assembly GCF_001522545.3). Taxonomy (NCBI): domain Eukaryota; kingdom Metazoa; phylum Chordata; class Aves; order Passeriformes; family Paridae; genus Parus; species Parus major. The sequence goes on along the minus strand of NC_031784.1, from coordinate 5,534,863 downwards.
ACTTACCTCCAATATTTCTAATTCTTACCATGCCAGTAAAGCAACAGACATGAAACTCAAAGAAAAAAAAAAATTCAACTATAACTAAGCAATCAAGTAGGAAACTCTTAATTCACTCTCTGAATACAAAAATTAGAAAAAAAATTACACTGAAATTAGCAGCAAACACACAAAAGAAATCTTTTTTTTCAGACAGCACAGATGAAGTCACAGAAATCACACCACAAAATGTCAGAGACCAAAGCTAAAATGAGTTCAAAAAGAGTGTACATACATGAGTGAAAGATCAGTCAATGGCTGTTAAGACTGACTTGATTGCAACCTTTAGCTCAGGAGGTCCCTAAAACATTGACTTCCAGAAGTCTGAAGCATAGTGCCAGGGGAAGGATCATTTCACATTTGCCCTTCCTGTTTCTCCTATTCTTAAAAACCTACCATTGGCCACAAATGGAAATCCAGATTTAAATTATATTCAAAATGCAGATATTTATTGTACAAAACAATACACTTATTTCAATATTTTGCTTGTGAGCTTCCATCATTTCAAAATATACAGTAGAAACAACATGGCAATCTAAACTAATGACCTTCAGTTGCTCTCTTCATTACCCTAAGTTGGTCATGAATGTATCAAAAAAAGATGCAACACTGCTGGTATCCATAGAAAACCCTTGCTTACTGTAAATTAACAGATTTTAAATATTTCCATCCCACACCATACAAATTTTCATTCCACTACTGTATTCCTGCTGTGCTGCTCTCTTCCCCTATGGAAACAGTTCTCTACTATGTTTCCACTACTGTCTTTACTCTTATTTTTCAGAGAGATTAAGAAAAAAGAACTGGACAGACAACCACACCCAAGGGAAGTTATTTACAAAATTCTGTATTTACTCTTTATTGGCAGGAAATAACTCATTTGTGAGACAGACATGACAACTCTATTTTTTATTTAAATAGAACCCAGCCAACATATTGAGTGGGTTCCTAAACAAGCTGTTTGATTTTCTGAGGAATAAAATCTATAAACTGTTACTTGCATCCACACTCTGTACAATTATCCAGTCTGTCTCAAGTGCCATATCCAAAACTGACAACATAACTTCTCATTTAAGGTAAAAATTAGTGCCACACTTTTCCTTTACTTCTCTCTGTACCAAAAGATGTCTCAATAGCTTTGCTCCCAAATTGAGTGATATCAACATTTATTGTTCTGAGTTATAAAATGCTTTTCAAGTACCTTCTTAGCAGTTGCCATCTTCCACTTTCTCTCCTGCGCAAAATCAGTTGCCATCCACTGCATTTCTTCCAGCAAATAATCCCAGTGGGATTTTGGTCTTGGAGCCTCTTGGAGCTTAGGCAGTCGCCTGGGGGACCATAAACCTTCCTTTCTCAGTTCTGCTATCCGCTGATGGATTTGATTTTCCTTAGAAAGAAGTACAGAGACTGACATTGAAGCTACAGAATGCACCTGAAGTCACGGAATTGGAGAAAAATATTAACTGCTTCCAATTTATTAAATTAATTGACAGGAAAAGAAAAAGTGCAAAAGCATGACACAGAAAATATCTTACCAGCTTGACTTGCTCAGCCAGTTTGTCTTGAGTGTTTTCCTGCGGCAACACTGCTGCATTCTGAGCTGGACTTTGTGTTTTGGGTGCTGCTGCTGCTGCTGCTGCTGCTACTGCTAAGCCAGGAGGCTTGGATGCAATAGGAGACAGGGACTTGTTGGTTGCTGGAGAGGTCCTGTTTGTTTGCACTGGGTATGGAGAAGGTGGTGTTGTGCCTGGGATCGCTGCTGGAGCGATGGATGAGGTAGGTGGCAGTGGATTTGCTGCAAGACGCTGAGAGCTCTGAGCAGGATCTGCAGATGGTCGTGTCAGAGTCACAGTCTGCCCGAGAAACACACTGGTTACTGATGAGTTGAGGATTCAAACTTAGTCTACACTATAGCAGAAAGGATTTAAGTATCCAGTGGAATCAAAAGATGAAGACATGGCTCTTAATATTTCACTAGCCATGGAAACAAACACACCCACCCCACTAGCGCCCCCGTACCTGTTGCTGTATCGCAGCTTGCGGCTGCGACACTTGGTTGGGCGTCTGTCCTTGCACGTGGATTGCTGGTGGCACCTGCTGCTGCAGCGGCGCTGGAAGCGGAGCGGCCGTCAGGGGCACGCTCTGGGGCTGGATCTTCACCTGGATCTGCGGCTGGGCTGGAGGTTCCACGAGCTGAGGCTGCTGCTGCGGGAGCTGCAGGGTGGCCGGGAGCGATGCCATGGGGACGTTGGCGGGCTGCAGGCGCGCCGGCAGCTGCGGCGGTGGCGTGTGCAGGCTGGCCGCGTTCTGCACCGGAGGGCCCTTGGAGGGGTCGTACTGCTGCTGGCTCTGCTTCTGCCCCGTCAGCTGCACCGTCTGGGGAGTGGGAGGCATCCCACCTGCAGGGCAAGAGGAGACAAGGTACAGGTGAGATTAAAATGTCCCATGGTCTCTGCTGATTTAAGGAGGAAATCGACTGCAAATAGAGTGGTTTTGTTACTTACTTTGCCACAAGACACCATCACTTGAAAATACCACATCACAATCACAAAATAAATCACCATTACAATAAACAACAAAGTACTTCATGCACAGGACTGTAACTAGAATTTGGAGCACAGCAACTAAAAAAGAGCATGTCATTATAGGTCTTCTAAATTTCGTATACTCAAAAAAAAAAAAGGACTGGTGAGCTAATGGAATTTAACCTAAAAAACCAGCATAACGTCTAAATGCTACTTAGGTCTTTCTAAGAACACATTCACTCTAACACATATTCTAAGGCTTGGCATGACTAATGAATAAAAATTTGTCATGATGTTCCAATTTTGTGGTTTCCTTTTCATAAATCATTGGTTCAGTTCCAGAATTCTCAGATTGGCCATTTTGCGTCAGCACCTGTGACGTATTTCCATGCCCACATGCACCTTTGGAGCCCGTCACTCAGCTCCTTAAACAAATCAGGCATTGCATACCAAGTATTAATTTACATGGAGAAGTGTGTGGTGGGACTAGGATCTTGGCAGGCCGGAAGCCCAAGTTTCTAGTTCCATCACCAACATCTCCTTGTGAAATTAATGTGCAACTGGCATGTGGTGACACAGTACCTTGTGCTGTTGGCATTAGCTGTTGAAGAGGAACTCCTGAAGCCACACCCGGGTGCTGAAAAACCATCCCATGACGGCCCACTTCAATTCGTGGTCTCTTAGACGAATCTGTGATATTCAAATTCCATTTATGGCATGGTATAATGGAATGGGTTCAATTTTACAAAGCAAACTACTACACATGATTCCAACATCAGCTCCGAAAGCTACAACTACTGTACATGTGTAGCATTTATGAAGAACATGCTCCAGGGGCAGAGTCCCTCTGACTTCAAGTTGGCCATCTCCAATCTTCTCAGCCAGAACAATCAACCTAACCATGTTTCCATGCCTGCCAAATCCAGGCCTATCTACTGGGAGTGGAGTGCACTCTTCCCACAGCACCAGTCACAGTAGATAGTCCTAAGGATCCGGAGATTCCCAAGGTGAGGCAAAAATGTGTTTCAAGAGTTAGGCAACAGTGGGCTCCAGTCACTGTTTGGAAAAAAAAGAGGATGGGAGTGGAGTTGTGCCTGTGGAACGTACCTGCTGGTGCAAGGGCCTGCTGCTGTCTCTTAAAAGCTTCAATCTCTATGGTGCTCACAGTCCCCGTCGCTGCAGTCCCTGTATGCGTTTGCTACAGGGAAAAGAAAACAAATCACAGAAGTTCAATCTGCAGATGGTCTGACACCAGGAGAGAATTTACAAATGGATCTAAGGAGGCCAGCACAGAACAAGTCCTTCAGAACAGCTGTACAACAAAGGAAATAAGACTTATTCAATATCTGCTATGAAGTTTTAGCAGTCCACAATGCACAGATATTCTTTGTTGAATTTAAATTTTACAGTGATGAAGTTGGTTATATATAATGCACACCTACATTTTGTTAAATGATCCCAAACTCAGGAAAATGGGATATGTACAAAATAAACTTGCCTAGTATTTTTTACCTTTTCCCTTTATTTAATGGAAATTTTCATTAGTGTATTACATCTGTGTGGAACATCAGTAACACACAAATTCATTCTCATTCTGAAAACAGTTTAAGTTTATTTGAGTCTCCAGCACTCTCACTCTCAGGATAGAACTTTGTGAGAGTTACCATTGAAATGTTTCAGGAAAAAGCTAGGAAATGGAATAAAGAACCTCAGCCAAGTTACACAAGTTCCAGTTCCAGTTTTCCAGATGCTGGACTTGTACCTGTTTGCACAGCTGGAAAAATGAGCCTCATGAACAAACCCAGTGAGGAGAAACAACATTGCCATAAGGCTAAGGTGACATCAGAGCTCACTAGAAATTACTATCCATTTTGTCTGAGGATAAACAGCACACAAACTATGAGTTAACAAGCCTGGATGAGCACTATTGATACTAAAATGCAAAAGGAATCACTGGGCTCTGATTCAGCAAACTGGAATTTAGCTTCAGTAAGATTACACACTGCATTCAAACATTATTTTTAAATCACTACATTTAATATCAGCAATGATGGCAAGAACCTATCCCAGAGAATCCTTTCAGCATCAAGCATAGCTGACAGGCTGATGTACAGGATTACTGTAGCAAACAAATTTGGGTATATGACAATTTTCATGTTCTTTGGGCTCTCAGCACACTGGCAAGTACTTATTATTGTCCATCAGTGTCTGTGCAAGTCCAATTCCTTTCAGTGAGTTTCCAAGTTATTTTTAAATTCTCCTCAATATTTGGCCATGCTGTACGAAATATTCTACTATGAAACTTAATGAGAAAAATAAGGGCTATCCCAAAAAATGCCTTAAGAGATTCCATCAGAAAATACAAACACAGACTTTATGTCTGGCAGTCTCTGCATCTTGGGAAATGAATTAATTTACCACTCTAGTTCTCAAAGTGGACTTTTCTAATGGTGAGAGCCTTAATGTTTAATGTATCATGCTTTAAGGTATGTTGAGGTATAGTAAGGGTTTGCAAATGTTGTGAAAATTTTTTATGACAACATAGACAGTAATTTCCCATTAAAATGCTTTACTTAATTCACAGGTATTTCCTTCTCTGATTTTAACCAAAATTTTACCACTGTAAATTAAACCCACAGAGGGAAACACCAGTCTATACTGAAATATATCACAGCAGTGACATCCTGCATCTTTAGTGCTTCACTGCATGGCATTAATAATCACAGCCAACATCACCTACAATGACTGGATTTCAAATGCTCCTCTTGGAGCTGAATACATCTCATGCCCCTCAGACTCCACCAATAGCTATGAATTAATAACAATCTCTTTGCTGGTCTGAGGGCATTTGTGGCCACTCCAGCGATACAGCTACAGCCTTAAGATGTAAATTCTAGTTTTAAGTATCTCTGACTCATATCCATGGTTCACTGCAATTTCACACTCAACAGGGATTAAGTTTTCAAATATTTGTCTTGTCATAAGGTAGACGTGCAGCATATTTCAGATCCAACAGCCAGTGTCTGGCAGAGCATCATAGACCTGGGAATTTATAAAATTTTCAAAATAAGCCACAATAATTGATTTTGTAAATGCTACTAAATTGACTAACAAATTCAGTTTATGTCCCATTTGCATCAAATGCTACTGGGACATCAGTTTAAGAAATTATATATTCTTCAAACTCCTCATTAAATGCTATTTATTTCACCTGCTCTCTCCCTCTGGATGACTGCATACTCACAGTTTCTAGCTGTATCTCTACTTTAGGCTTTTTGACTGACATTTTCTCAAGAATATGCCTCCCAGCTGTCTGCATTATCACCGTGTAATTTAGGCCAGACTCTTCAGAGAGCAGACATGTTATGTCTTTATAAATTGCAGTCACATACCACTAATATTAGACTAAAACTGTCCCAACTTTAATTAAAATAATGTAGCTGTCCCGAGGTCATGATTATGCAGCACACATACAATAATCACTCGGAGCGCTGCACTTCTGCACTGGGATTTGAATGGTGATGCTGATTGGGGAATATCATTTCTCCATAAACAGCTGCAAAAACCAGGACTGATGGAAAGAAAAGCCACTTTCTGTTAGCAGTTTGTGCCAAAAGGTCAGTACCACACAGTTTTGTACATTTTTAGCATGAACCAGTTGCCCTGAAACTGGCACAGTACAATACCTTCAAAAGTATCATCACTGCTGCAGCTACAGCTTGGTGATAAGCCTAATCACTACAATAAATAACTTGATATAATATTAGGTATTTTAAACATGACTACCTAAGGAGACTTCCAAGATCTATCAGTACTGGCCCTAAGGAAGAGCTCTCAGTGCAATCTCCTTTGCTGCACAACTCCTTTGTACAATATCACAGAGAACATGCCATTTGTTACACACAGGAACACAACCCAGCTTTTATTTCATTTCACTATCCATTTCCAAAGCCTAGATAAAAGGCAGCACAGCCTGTACAGCTGCTATGGTACAGCACAGTAATTCACCCTGTAACACCTGCTAAGCATATAATTGAGCTAAAAGGTAAATATTTTAGTTACAGATGGAATTAGGGTATATTACTTCTCAGGGTATGCATGCCATGATGTCTGGGTAACAGAGTTGAAGGCAGCTGCATAAAACCACACCAAACTGAAAAGTTGCATCACCACTGATCCATAAAAATTTTAACTTATTATCACATTTATTTCTTGGCTTTCTCCAGTATTCCTCATGAAAAATGAAAAAAAAAATTGTTAAAAAGGACTTTTAAAATAAAAATAAGCACTTCTGTTTCTTCTTCCCAACATTTATGGCAGAGCTAATGGAAAGCAGTTAATTATTTAAAACAAATAGTGTCAGAGGATTAGTATTGTTGTTTAACACATTTCAGGGAAGGCAAATCCAAATTCTTTTGTAGCCACACTCAAAACCTTTAATACATAAGGGGAAGAAAAAAAAAAGAAAAGAATTTTAGAAGAAATCCACAATTACAATGCCACAGACAAAGAATCCATATTACCACTACGCAGAATGCACAAATGAACCAAATGCATTAGGGATACAAAAGACAAACAAACCAAAGTGAAAACATTCAAGCTGAAAGTTAATGCAATAAGCCAGCAACCTGGAGACAAAGCTTTAACTTCCTCAAGGCTTCAGTTATACTGATGCATTTGAAGACTGCAAAGGTTTTTTGGTTTTGTTTAGATGATAAGGGATGGGCTCTTGGGAAAATTCTAATTCATCTAAGAAATATCAAATCTGAATGAAGAAAAAAAATCTGGGATGAAACTACATTTTAGAACCATTGAAAAGTACCTGAAATGGTTGCTGCTGGGATGAAAAAGCAGCAGAAACATTTGGAGGAAGCTGGGTTGCTATAGCGACAGGAGTACCAGTCTGCCCATCCTTTCCTGTCACAACCTTTACCTGAGAGAAATATTTTGGGAAAAAAAAAAAAGAAGGGAGAATCATTTTCTTTTTAGAAGTTTTTCTTTCTTTTAACTGTTCAACACACTCCTTTGGTACTGATGGCACCTCACTGAAGAGGGGATAATAACTAAACCACCATCAGTACAGCTTGTTTCGAGCACAGCCCATTTTTAGAGTTCTGTCTTACTTTTAATAGCAGAACAGAGCACAGCCTTGACTGTTTATTGTGACTTCTCATCACTGGAAACATTTTCTTAAATCCAGTTAACATAAAAGTGTGTTTTAAATTTAATGATTGCTGCTGCTAACGGACAACAAATTAGCATGACAGACAGTTTGAACGTAAGAGAGCTTCAACATTTATTTAAGCAATGAGCACAGCCACCATTCACTCTCCCCTTGAATTCCCAAAGACATCAACCTTCCAGGCGAGGGATGAAGCGCGTTGCTTTAGCAGAAAGTGATAAAGAGGGGGAGGGGGAAATAAAACAGAAGGCGACAACAAAATACAAAGAAAGAACATACTCAAAAGAAGTCTTAATCTTTCAGAAGGATTCATCACTTGAAAACACATAAACACTTCTGCTGTTGCACTTTGCAAAACTCTCCAGCAGTTACAGGGACAAGCAGCTTCCACAAACAAAAGAGGATCCACCACGAGAAGGCAGTGAAGTACAGCAAATTCTCAACCCCAAACACCATGGGGTAGAGCCTCAACTCATTTAAAGTGTAGCAATGCCACTGACTTCAAGGAACCTGTACCATTTACACCCACTAAAGAGCCCTCAAAGTGTGCAGATGGTAGTTAAAAATACCTGGTTATTTCAGCTGACAAACACGCAACCCAACAAGAACACCTAAATAATTTGACAAAACACAAACCAGGTGAAAAAAAAAATACTGAATATCCATTGTCAATAAATTACAGTAACAGGCTAGCTTTTATATTACTATATAAAGTAATGATTGCTTCAAAATTGTCAATAACTGTCGCAAGCAGAAATGTATTTTCCTAATCAAGAAGTTTAGACAACAAAGCAGTGAATAAATGAAACTTCAGCCATTATTCTGTTAAAATTTCCCACCAATTCCAGCTGAAGGCATGACTGATGATTCATACCTAAGAGTCATGAAATTTCAGTGAAGGCACTCATTTCCCAAAGGTAGTTAAAGGTTCTTTACATAATATTGGTTCCTCTACACTCTGGCAGCTATATACCCCTGGATATTTTCACAAATTTTCAAAGATATTTATGAATGCCAAGTGGTGCAGGGGCATCAGTTCTATCTACCCTGCTGCAACCACTTGCCATGTTGGTTTGTGGGCAGGCTCTGCACCAGACCAGTGCTCCAGCAGCCACAGATGGGTACAAACATGCAGGAAAAGCTGCACAGCACCTGTCAGTGGCGAGCTTCCTTCAAGTTCTTTGCCATTAATGAACAGTGAATTCAAGCTAGTTGGTAATTTAAACCTTTGCATAAGTAACAAAATGAACTTGTCAATGTCCAGTATGTAAGTGCTGGTTGTTAATCCTTTAAACAGCAACTCACACACAGAGCTCCAGGGCACCACATGACTGTGGACCACTACACATGTTCTCCCTCATTAATTAGATTAATTCACATTTTTGTTGGCTGCAGCAACATTGAACTTCAGTAACATTTATGATTGGAAGATCCATGAGTCAGGTTAACCTCTTGTAATGCTTTTGCTTATTCCTTTTTTGGTTTGTCCAAGTCTAGTTAAGTGAAATTAAAACTATGATTCCTAGTCATAACCATTCTGAGAGCTTAAAATCATTTCCACACTTCTGCCATCTTTATTTGTGTGCAACTAGGACAGTTAAAGCTCCCTCTCTATTCTTTAAATCCATAAATCTAACAGCACACTCAAACCAACCCATCAAATCACACTACCCAGCAGAACTGCATTCTCTCAGACCAACTATTTTATGAAAAACCACCATACTTTGTCAAGCAAAAATGGTTCTTCATGTCCTGTCCCATTCTTTAATACTTCACAATCCCAAAGCTATAACTTCATCCACGATTTTATTCCAACAAAGTTTCTTACCTCATCATTGATGACCTCAGATTGTTCTTCCTCTTCTTCCTCCTCCAGATCCAAGTCATTTTGCCTCAGGTATGCTTGCAGAGGAACACAATGTTTCTTCTTAAAAGCTAAGAAGTCCATCATATTCCCTTGAAGATGTTGCAGGAAGAACAGTTCAATCAAACATTCCTTAAAAGTTTCCTTAAGAATTTCCATCTGCTTGTGGTGATGATCCAAACACAGTTTTCTCATTTGAGCAGTTTCTTGGTTTGCAGGAGGAATCTCCTCCAACTTTTTGGGTTGTTTTTTCACTGTTGTGTTAGCTGTAGGAGTGAGAGGAAGACTCGACAGCCCCTGTGGCACAGTGGCCCGTGAAGGACTTGTGGGAGGAGGAGGTGATGTCATTCCAAACGCACTTGGTCCTCCAACTCCTGCTATCAATCCACCAGAAGTCCTGTCAAATCCAATGGGTCTGCTCAGCTGCTGCCCTTGAAGCACTTGCTGCTGCTGTTGCATAAGCTGCCCCTGGATAATATTGCTGATTTGGGGTGGCAAGCTGGTCGTTGTGATGTGGCCCGGGCTAGTCAAGGATTGCATATTTGCCCCGCTGGCCACAGGGCTCTGAGGCCCGAGGTGGTGGATGGTGCCCCCAGACTGCGAGTGAGGCTGCGAAAGCCTGCGCTCCCTCACCGTGGCAGGCGTCCCAGACGATGGAAGCTGCACTTGTGCAGCAGCTCCTTGAGCAATTTGTGCAATTCCCGGCCCTTCTTGGTACACGAAGTGTCCGCCGTTGGAAGGACTCAGGCTGATCTGTCTCACGAGCACGCTGGCATCCACAAAGCCCCTTGTTGGGCTCTGGCTGCACATGCCCAGGCCAGGCCCGGGAGTGCCAGCCCGGACGTTGGGCAGCGCCTGCACCGGCACCGGGTTCGGCTGCGTGGGGCTCTGCGACTGCACTTGCTGCGGCAGCGGAGAGGTGACCTGGATGTACGAGGGGGATCCATGCTCAAAGCGCCTCTGCTGAGGGCTGAACTGAAAGCTCGGGGACGTCGGGTTTGGAAGCGGCAGCGGGGTGAGAGTTATCTGCTGGTTCCCCGAGGCCACCGGGCCCACGTTCTGCAGGGTGATGTTCACGTTCTGCCCCGCCACCGGGCTCCGGCTCATGATAAACTGCTGGATTTGGTAACTGGGCGACTGCGGCGCTGAGGGGCTTGCAGAAGGCGCAAAAGAGGCTGCGGGAGACTGGGGCAAATTTGCCTGTTGTTCTTCTCCCTCACTGCCTGTGAAGGACCTGGATCTCTGGAGCTGGCGCTGGGCATTCTGAGGACCATTGCCATGGTGCATTCTCACTGATCTAAGGTTTTACAGTATACGCTAAAGAAATACACAAAAACAGACATTCAGGAAAGGTAAAAACTCTTCTGCAAGTGAAACTACTTAACTACAGCTAGAAAGATTACCTTTTATTTAAAATGTTTAGAATGATCTATTCACTGGCATCTCAGAACAACAAAATCTTACTTAAATCCCTCATAAATTTCTCTAGCTAGCACTGCTATTGAATAGTCTTATAAATGCTGTGTTCCCCTTAACTAGGTAGAAACAGGACTTTTTCCCTTGCTGTGGAACTTCAAAAAACAATGGTCTCCAATACCAAAGGCATCTACTCTTTTTTTGTGTTATTACCAATGTTTCAGTAGCAACTAAAAATAAGAAAATGGACAGGCTATTCATTTATTTTCTAGCTACTGAAGGCCAAGTCATCCAATCGTATGGAAAACTACTGTACTTGATGCTTAACTTTGCCTTCTCTTTCCTTCAGAACACATAAAGAGATGAAAATTAATCAAATCTGCATTTCATTAAAAATGCTGTTTATTGAGTTAAGCTACGCAGAAATACCAAAACATTCCGGTTTTGCATTTCAATCACAGACAAACAAAAATTCCAATGACATGCACTGACAGGTAGATTCAGGACTGGGAGTCACATAGAAAGAGCAGCAAGAGAAAATGAAACCTGATAGGTTTGGGTTTTTTTTCCTTTTAAAATCTCTCTCCTGTTTTGAAAGCAACACTTTCATTTTTATCATTTCAGGCCAAACACACACAAATATGCTGCCACTCCTTTGTGTTCCTAACTCCAAGCTGGTCTCAAGTGGCAACAGGCAGCAGCACACCGGCACGGCAGCACCAGTGGGAAGCGATGAGATGCAGCGGGTGCTGCCGGCTCTCCCGTTCCTCCGCTGCCCAGGCAGGGAGCACATCACAAACCCTCCGCTCCCTGTCCTGCACTACTTGCAGCGACCTGCCTAAGCCCTGGGGATGGAGATATTCCCTTCCTTGCTCCGGGAAAGAGGCGGCTGTCCGGGAAGGTGGAGCAAAGCAGAGCTGTCACACACGTGCCAGCAGCGACAGGAGGCCGAGAGCCCGGGACCCCCCGTGCCGGGGGTACCGGGGAGCGCCGCCGGCACAGCGGCTCCTCCGGCCGGGTTCCGCCTCTCCCGGATCAGCGTTCATCCCGGCGGGTCTCGACTGTCCCGCACCGGGCTCATCCCGGCGGCTCTCGACTGTCCCGCACCGGGCTCATCCCGGCGGCTCTCGACTGTCCCACACCGGGCTCATCCCGGCGGCTCTCGGCTCTCCTACACCAGGCTCATCCCGGCAGGTCTCGGCTCTCCTACACCGGGCTCATCCCGGCAGGTCTCGGCTCTCCTACACCGGGCTCATCCCGGC
>NC_031784.1:5522021-5522418 GCF_001522545.3 Parus major | reverse complement strand
CGGCAGGTCTCGGCTCTCCCACTCTCCGGCGCTCAAACCTGAGCGAGCTCCCTCAGTAGAGCGGGAAGCGGAAAAAACTGCACTCCTTACAGGCCCCTTTTCCAAAAGATTTAACGATACTGCAATTCTTCCAGGTATTGTGGTTGTTTCACAGCGCCGATGCCAAATAATTAAGATTCAAACGATACTACCAGCAACAAGGTCTTATTATTTTAATTACCCGCACCTCACTAACACTTACGGCCCCAGTGAAAACACTTAATTAATTACAGGCCGATAAGGGAGGTCCCGAAGCAGGGATCGCCTTTTGTGTGCGAGCAGCGCAGCGAGGCCGCTCGGGCCGGGGGCGAAGCCCGGCTCCGCCGCCGCTCCGCGGGGACTCCCCCCGCCCGGGGCT
>NC_031784.1:5424820-5521796 GCF_001522545.3 Parus major | reverse complement strand
GCGCCGCACCGCGCCTGCGCCAGCGCCGCGCCTGCGCGCACCGCGGAGCCGGCCCGCGGCTCCTGTCGCGATAGGAACGGGCTCGGCGACAGGGCAGAAAAATGGATATTTATTATAGCAGGGACAGGGGAGGGGAAGGAGAGAGCAAAGGGTGGTTTCTGTCCGGGCAGGAGCAGGGCTGGCTCTTTAAGTCACGGTGTGAAAATGCACATTGCAGCTCGCGGGGCTTGTACTCCTCAGGGCAGGAGAGACTGGGAGCGTCTGGAGCGGGGCCAGCCGAGGGAAACAAAGGTGGTGAAGGGGCCGGAGCATCTCTCTTACGGGGAAAGGCTGAAGCCGCCTCTTCCCGGCGCGTTCAGCCTCGGGAAGAGGCGGCTGAGAGGAGCAGCTCTGCTCGGTGGTGCCAGGTAACAGGACAGGAGACAACGGGCACACACTGATGCTCAGGAGGTTCCACCCAGACCTGAGGAAGGACTTCTGGTACATCAGATGGAGCAATACTGAAGAACTTCAGGCTTTTCTTTACATCAGCAGGAGCACAGATTTGATTCCTGGACAGTAAACACTACCTTAAGGCTAAAGGTTAACACAGAGCCTTTGATAAGAAAAAGGTCTCCGTGAATTACATTCGTAATTAAGAGAAAACAAATTCACCAATCAGGCCACCAGTGCTTTCCTGTTAAATCTGAGAAAAATTGTTGACAATAGAAGTAAACTTAAAGAAATCTATTTCTTTTTTGAGTAGTCATTGTCATCAATTCAAAGTGATTCATATAGATTTGAATACACCCAGAATTCCAGTCTTTAGCACAAAGAGGATGACCACCTACTACATTCTACATAAATACAAAGTGAAGGCTTAGGTACCAAAAATACATAAGCAAAAAAATACATAATACAAAAATACATAAGCAACAACCCTGTCTCAAAATTCATAGTTATCAATAGCCTTGACTGAAAACAATTCATATCCTACCACTTAAACAGCTTTCCACCCTTATTTTTAACATACTGGTTGTGCAAATGATACATCCAAGATCGTATTATCATAACACTGGGGAAATTTATATTCCTAAGTGTATGGAAATGTAATAAATATAACCTATATTAGTAATACTGGTAGGAGAAGGTATTTACTAACATTTGCTATTCAGAATTCTAAAATCTAGTTATGTTTCTGCTTAGTAAACACTCATGTAGTACTCTAACAGCAATGAGGAATTAAAAGAAAAAAAACCACAAAAAACTACAACAAAAAAGACCCCAGAAACCCCCAAGTTATCACAATGCAAATCACGTTTCAACACCTTTCCCTCTGGACTTGCAATGGTCTTTATGTAACAATTTTGGCATTGCTTTGGAGAGTGATAAACACAGTTACAAGAGAACCACATCACTGACAGGATCCAAGACCGTTAAGAAAAAAATGCAAATTATCTGACAAGGCACAGGACTGACAAGGCACAGGACTATAAAACAGTTTTACAACACAAGATACAATTCAGTTCAATGCACGTCACAACCCCCAGGAGAACACTTGGTAATTTAAATGTTTCAGAACATGAACAGATATATCAACAGGCTCAAATTACCTCCCCTGAGTGTTTCAGTATTTAAATTTGCACAGAACTGTTTCATGTAAATGGATTGAAAACAAGGTACTTTACGGAAGCCACTTGGCTGTTTTACAGAAAGTAAATTCCAACCTTTTCTAAAGGTTTACATAAAATAAGAGAAATCCCCAGATCTGGTCCACCAAGCTGGTCAGCTGTTCTGAGTAGGAACCATGATGTTTCCTGAGTCACACAACTCTCAATCTAAATAATTTCTTAGCTCAGACAGTCTCTCTTCTGTAAACATTCTGGAACCCTCTTTTCCATATTCAGAGCAAAAAGCCTTATGGAAACATGTTTTGAAGTATTCAATAAGATAAGGCATGATGTCAAAAAAATTTTTAGTCATCCTAAAATCAAGTTCAGAAAAGTCAAATTACAGATGTATTTGACACCTTTTGCTGCAGATGTTGCTTTTGATTAAGGCAATGTCAATAAAAGGGTAACATTATCATTGAAACAAGCAAACCTTTATTACTAGATATTGTTACCTTCTGATTTTCTATATGAGCTGACAGTTCAGGATTTCTACTGAACTGTGAACACATATCACTGGTTCCCAAATAAACCTAGAAATTAATAAACCACTACCTTTTCAAAATTCTGTCTCAGATCTAGTAAAACGCTATTTTTTATGTATCATTAAATAACTGCTAATGTTCTTAATGTTACAGTACCTGAGATAAAAGGTCTGTTGAACAATCCCCTCCCTGAGCAGCCAGTTCTTGAATCATATGTTTAATACTCTTTTTCAACAGACTCTCTTCAACAGAATTACCACTTACAAGCCTGTAAAACAAATAAACCCATTACAATCCTTGTGCTCTCAGCACATCCTTTCAAGAAAAGAAATAGTCACTGGAGAGAAGCTTTCAAATACATCTTAGAACTACACAAACATCACAGGTGGATCTGAAATCCAGTGATAATCAAGAATGGCATTTTCTGTTTATCAAGGACTGAAAACACACACATTTATTTTGGCTGTCTCAATACAGAAGTCAGATGGTTTGTTAGATGAAAGTGGGAGCAAAGACAGGAACAGAAGCAGCAGTGTGGAAAGGACATAATTTTCATTTTCCCTCTAGTCTGAAGGGAAGGTGTATGATACAATCTTTGAAGGGATCTTGAAAGACCAAGTTACTTAAACTAGAAGGGTGACCTCAACCAAAAATCCTAGTTTCTCCCCAAACCATCTTCTCTCTACTTTTGATTTTAAAACACTGATTTCTTTGCACGAAATTCACCTGTATGTGTGGTTATCTCTGCCTCTTGTAATTTTGTCACACCACTCCTTACTCTTTGCATCCATCAGCAGATCTAAATCAGTCATAGAAGACAACAGTAATCACACCTGTGTGACTGACACCTGTGGAAGGAGTGTGGGAAGACAGGATAGCACAGAAGGATCACTTGTCTTTGTTGAAGATTTTTATGAATTCCTAAAATAGGGAAACTAGCAATTTAATTAAAAATTCACATTAATAAAGGATAAGTCTAAACAGACTTTTTTTTTTAACGGAGTGAGAAGATTGGAAAAATTATTTTCTTATTACTTACCTAACCTACATTAAGCATGCAAAACATTTCAAGTTATCTGACTGCCCACATTACAGATCTACACAATTCATAATTAATCTACCTACCATTAAAGCTATTAATTTATGGTGCAGTCAGCCAAATAAAGATCTAAAGATGTCCTATGATCAAGCACACCTGAGTTGTTATTCCTGTACGTGCCCCATCATTTTTTTGTCTATTGACTAAATCAAATCAAATGTCTTGTGTTGCTTTAAGGCAAAGTATTCTTTTATGTTTTATACTGCATCTAACAGAAAGCATAATCATGCAATTTGGAATAAAAAATAAAAATACCTTCAATATATTGTTAATGTTTGCTCAAATTGTAGGCCCCAGAGGATACACAGAATCTTACTGGGGAGGGAAAGGAGCATACTTTCAATTTATCCTCAGGCAATGCCAGGGCACTCTATGACAAATAAAAGCCCCTGGAGTAAGGCTGAGGAACTGCCAACATAAAAACACCAACTACACTTAAAGTACTAACAATGTAAATAGCTATAGAAAATGAAAGCAAAAGCAATTAATCAAATGGCTATTGTGAAAAAAATAATCTGCATTTGAAGCACAAATTGCTCATAAATGCAGGATAATTAGAGGCATATTCCTTGTAAACACCCTAGATTCCTCATCAAATAGTAATATGACTGACATATTTCATTTATAATTACATATTTGTGCTACAGCTACATATATAATTTGCTTCAATAAGCAAAGAAATTATGCAAATGAATCTTGCAAATGTATTAGACTTTGCCCTCCCACCATAAGCATCTACTCACTATTAGCTGGAGTAAGAGATCCTCTTACCAGATAATGCCAGCTGTGAGCACCACTCTCACTAACTCTCACTCACATGAGGAAAGGGAAATTCAGGAAAAGCCCCAGGATGTTAAGCACTACAATCATCTGTGTCAAAATCAGCACCTGCTCTCCCTTCTGCTTTCAGCTTCCAAAGCAGGACAGCCAGAGCTCCCAGTTTGCCTGGTTATGAATGAGAACCTGAATGTTCTGCAGGTCACACTCACAATTAGAGACAGCCCCTGCATACAGATGTATCCAGTGGTGTGTGTTTAATACCTGAATCACACTGCACCATCTCTGTCCCTCGAGACTGAACTGCAAGAGTTTCATTCCATGAGTCCATGTGTAAGAAGGATTTGCTCCACACAAATATGGAGGAGCAACAGCTACAGCTGGAACACACACAGGTCTCTATAAAACAAATCAGAACTTTATTATACTCATTTTTAACTGCTTGAGCTATTAACTAGTCAAAACCAGTAATATTTGCAAAGAAGCACAAAACACCTGGCTAAAGGTAACAGAAAGTAAATCAGGACAGGAAGTTTTATGTTGACATCAAGTAAATGCAAAAACACCGAAGTGGAAATTACCATCATCCATAAAGTTACCAAGAGAAGCTTTTTACAATTCCTAGGTGGTTTTTCTGTCAACATTAACACAACAAATACAGCATATGTCAAAATAAAGTAGAACTGTTATAAATATAATAACAGTTGCCATGGAACTATTGAGAGTTTCAGATCCTAGAATTATCCAAAACTATACATCTAAGATGCAAATAAGTTCAGTGTAGAGGAATATAGCCTGCAAAAAGGATAAAAAAAGGCAGCCTATTTATCATCTAGCATTTTTCAGTTGTTCACATAAACACCCTGTTTTGGAGGGTAGCACACACCCATCTAATCTGTGCAAAGACTCACATGGATTTGTCTCTATTACCTGGAAATAACATCCTTCAGGGCAATCTGTTGTTGTTTCAGTGTCAGAATGATTTCCTGCAATAGATCCTTAGAGCCTCTGAAGTGCTGGAATATGGAAGGCAATTTGCAAAGCCTGCCCAGCACCACTTGTTAATCCTGGCAGAGCAATGCTGAGAGATTTTTCTTTCACTGATCCAAGAGCAAGTTTCCAACAGGTCTCTGCCATACAGGAGGATTCTGGAATAATGACACTCATTCCAGAAGTATATTTTATCCAGGTGTTCCTTTAGTTGTCTTTTTTCTCTTTGGATACCCTTTAAATTCAAAATTATTTTCTGAATCTATTGTGACCAGATAAAGCTTCTGCAAAAAACAAAGTCAAAAATAAAAATAATTTAGTTCATATGAGAGTTCTATGAATGGAGAAGAGAGCAGGAGAAAAGCTGACACTTGTGATACAAGAACAAATGTCAGCTTTGGTATTGTAATGAAAAATAAATCTGCTTCCTTATTCTATGCCTACTGGCAAAAATATTATTTTTAGTCAGTAATCTGAGCTGAAAGAGGTACCCAGCTGAAGAGCATATGGCAGGAGGGATTCTGCTTCTCTCAACACACAGAAGAAACACACTATACTGTAAAATTCAAGTACACCAAATGCTCTGATGCTTCAGTCATCTCTGAAGGATTATATGGAAGGGGCATAACAGAACTCCCATATCCCTTAGTCACCTGTGGAGTCTGGAGACAGCAAGAAAACTCCCCAAAAGATGCTAATAAGGGTCAAACTTCGTAATGGAGCAAAGCTTTAATTACTGGTATGGTTTCAAAAACAGTGCAGTTTTAAGAGCTGATTTCACAATAGCTGTTTTGTGTATGCTATTTCCAGGAAACCAAAGATGTCTAAAGACAAAAAGAATAAGTTCTTTTTCTGTTTTACATATATACTTCAGCTATCACTTCCCAGTCCCTAATTTCATTAACTGCCAATGCTCTCTTCTGGCAGAATAACCTAAGGACATTAGTGCAGGACATCTTTCTTGTCACCTGTCACAACCATGTGTCACACAAGCTGTCTTGGGCTTCACTAACCATACCCTTCTTATATCAGGCTAATTTATGGTAAAATTTAACTCTACATTGCTCTACAGCAGAATTACATTTGCTCCAAGACTCAAAACTGAACCCTTCTAATTTCTCTTCTGAGGGAAGACTCTAGAACAACAACAACAAAAAAAATAAAATTAAAAAGCCCAAAATTTAACAGAGTATTTTTTTCTCCCTCTGTCCTTCCCTCCCCCTCCCCTCCCCCCAAAAAATAAAAATCTTTAAGTGTTTTGCAAGTACATCTGAAAACTAACTAGAAGGAGAAGATTTAATTATTCTGCTTAGGAAACTCTATTCCAGAAATAATTTTCAGTGTTTGATCAAAACCACAAGTGACTTCAACTCTTGAGTGTGGCCAGAAAGATCAAAACTGAGCTTTGATAAATGAAAAGAACTTAAGCAGTAAGAAGCACTCTGCTTTCCCCCAGAAGACTGAGGGAGAAGACTTTAAAGGCATAAAGTCTTTAGCAGTGATCAGTCTGGAAACAAAAGACAAAAAAGAAACAAATAATTTTGAATGAACCCTCTCAGCCCTCACAAATATTACTCTTTTTCATCTGTTACTTAAAAACAAAAATCAATAAAAAATAAACCAATCACCTGAACACTACATACCTTTTTGGTTTGAGCTTCACTGGCTTAAGTCTGGCTGACGAAAGGGTGCAGGAGATGTCTTCAATAAACTTTCCAGTTACCTTCAGTTTTAACAGCATTTGTGCTTTGTAGCAACTAATTTGGTTTTCCATCCCAATCAAATCAAAGAGAGGCCAGTCTGTGTACTTAAGTTATAGTAAAAGAAAAAACAAAACCTAAAGAAATATTTTACTACTATTCAGATGCAGTTTAGACAAAATAATAGTAATAATACCACAGTATCTGAGAATGATTAAAAAGCTCCCAGCTGATGGCAGAATTAAAGTGGAACTTGGAAGAGCCACGTGTCATGTGACTTTGCAGAGAGCAGCTGCCGTTACTTTAAAAGGCTCCAAGAACCCACACCATGGAAATGGAGCATTATGCTCATGTTACCAGGAGTCACAAATAGGGCAGCACCCTCAAAAGATAAGCTATATCTGCAGCTAATTCAATGCTTGTAATTAGAACATTTGCCTTTGTAGAACTGGTATTTCAGACCCATCTATTCCCACCTTGACACATTAACCCTAAAATAAAACCATAAAATTATTTTAAGGTTTTGCTCAGTTCTATCTAAAAGGCAAATTTCTAAAGAAAAAAAATAATTACATACTAAATCCCTTTAGGAGTACTGTTTAAAGTTTATAAACAGTGGAAAGGCAACCCCAGACTCCCAGATCCTCGGTGATCACATCCTAACCATGAAAATGCTGCCTATTCTTTTCTGGTTGAAAATATCAAATTCACATCACTCTCTTGGCAATTACAGTCTTTCATCTTCTTTCTTGAAAAAAGAGTCAGTTGCCATCCACTGCATTTCTTTCATAACAACATGGTATGATTTGCGCTGAGTTTGGGCAGAGGTTTCAGAGACCATAAACCTTCTTTCCTCAGTGCTGTTATTCCCTGCAGAATTTCATTTTCCTTCAAATAAACATAATTAAACTTATGTTTCCTACTGCACAACACAAAACTAAGACAGACACTATGAAAAATGTTAAAATGTTACATGGATAATCAATAGAAATGATTACTCAGTCCTTGGAAACATTCCATGGTGTTTGAAGTCACACTTTATTAAAAGATAATGAATAATGCATTTTGTGCAGCTTTTTGTAAAGTCTCTGAAGGACTTTGTGGGGCAGGAGTAATGCAAAAAACCAGGAGAGAAGCTTGGGATGCAGTGCTACTCAGTCTTGATAACTTTTGGTTTTCCTCCTAAAGTATAGTACCCCTAGATCTCATCGAAGTGCTGGCTGATTCAGTGAGAAATTTCACAGAATTTAAATACTCTGCCAGATGGCAGATGGACAAAATTCTCAAAAAAGTTCATATAAAAACACATTTATTTTCTGGCTTTTTTATTAACACATGTAAGCATCCTGCAACTGCTGTCAAGTCAGCACAAGCAGCACAAATTTTCATTGCGATTCCCCCTCCTTTATTCTAAAACGGCGCATAAAAATTTTAAATAATGGATTCTGTTTAATTAAATCTCCTTCTAGGACTTTATAACAAGAACAAATGCTACCTCCCTAGAGAATGTGTCTGATTCCTCCTCACCCCTTTCCTTTCTTCAAGAAAAATCATGAATATCTACAGCACTAATTAAAACTAAATGAAAGCCACAGGTATCCACAGACATTCTAAATTTAAATACAAAAGCATTTTTGTAAAGGAAGATTCATATCCAGATGAGCTACACCACAGCTGTCTGAAGCAAATTATCAGGCTTGGCAAAGTCACCTGCAAAAACTACTGGAATTATTTGCTCCTTTCTCCCCAGGCTGGAGTGATAAATTCCGCCATCCACAAAGTCTCCACACAAAACACAAAGGTCAACAATCTCCAAACAAGATAATAAACGAATGTTGTATAATATAAATGCTGTATAATTTACAAATATACCTGTTGTTGTGAGGGAACTGGAACTGGGACCACAAGCACATTGTTCCTATCCCAGCCTGCTGGTTGTACCTGCTGGGGCAGAACTGGGTTCCTGTCATATGCAGCAGGTAAGGAATTAAGCCAACTTGACAAATTTGGTCCATTTTGCTGCTGGTTTTCCTCCTGGCTAATATGCTGAGCCACTTGAGGGACAGGAGGCATTCCACCTGCAGAGAGACTTTTAAAAATTGCAATTTCAGTAAGGAAAATAACAAAATGACAAAGAGAACCAAAGAAAGTGGCAATCCAGCCTGTTAGATAGCTGGTGAAATCAGCTTTCCACCACACCCCAGTACACCTGCCTGCCTGGAAGCTCTGAAGGTGTGACTCAATCAGCATGCCAGTCTAGGATGTCCTTATCCACTCTTGAACCTGACAAGATCTTTGCTAACAACACCCTGCAGAGAGTCGACAACCAATCTTTATCAGGGTATCAAATGACCAAAAGGGGAAAATTTCATGCAACATTAATTAAGGAAAGCAACAAATTAGGCTCAGAGGGTACAAATTTAAACCCAGTGGACAGAAAATGAGATGTGCTGCAATTACTAGGATCTCTAAGATTTTCTCCAGAGGGTTTTTAAAATTAGTAACAATTGTTATTAGATATAATGTTACAATTACAGAAAATCTCATTAAAGCAATTATCTTTAATTACAAAGCTTAAAAATTACACTTAATCTTAAGTCATTAATATAAGCATTAGATGTACCAGCATTATTTTAAAGTTCATGACTTCTTTTTTATTTGCTGTCAGAACTAATCATGAGTCTCTCTCTGAAGTACAATTTTGGAACTGAAATAAAGTTAACCTAATATTGTCAATATTACATTGTCAATAAAATGGTACATTGGACTACCATTTCCAAAGGTCTATGCACTCCTACGTCTTGATTTAAATTCTACATTCACTTTATTTTGCCACGAAATGAGGTTTATGGTTGCAGAACTGCTTCCTGCACAACTGCAAAGCGAGTTGATCTCAATGGTCACTGACCTTTTAACCCGAATTAACCACTAAAATTCTTTACCGTCACAGTAGATTTATCCATTTATCCATTTCATTATCTCTAGCAGCCAGACCTGGAGGGTTCCTGCAGCTCATTCTGAGTCTGAACTGGGTATGTTTGTAATTTGAAGATGCAGGACGGCCAAGGTTTTGGCTTTCTCCAGCCCAGGGACTGACGGAGAGGCCGGTGCTGTCACACGCACGGGAGATGACGGAAGCTGTGCCAGGAGGGGGCTGCCTGCTGTCACTCCTGCCAGTTCCAGCCTCCCGTTTCATAAAGCAGCGGGGCGGGATGGTCCATGCTGTAAAGGACATTCCAACCCGGTACGCGGGGTGTCGGTGCTGCCTCGGAACAGAGCAGGCGCTAACAGAGGGCTCAGCAGTGCCGGGAGCGCAGTTCCCTGGCCCCTCACATCGCTGCGTGCTTCCCGCGGTATCCCGTCCCCGCTCCGCACCCCCTGTGCCACCCCCGCACACCCTGACCCGCTCCGCACACCGCTCGCCTCCCCGCACCCCCTGCGCCACCCCCAGGTCCCGGAGCCGGCCCTCGCTCCCCTCACGGCCCGGGCCCGCAGCGCTCTCCCGCAGCGCCCCCTCACGGCCGCCCCTCGCCCCGCCCCTCAGCTGGCCCCGCCCCTCAGCTGGTCCCGCCCCGCCCCGCGCGCGGCGATACCATTCACCTCCCACCGCGGGGGGGACACCCCCGCCAGGCGCTCCCACCCGCACAGAGGGGGAGCCGCGACCATTAAGTATTTTTATTATTATTATTATTATTATTATTATTATTATTATTAATAATAATAATAATAATAATAATAATTAGTTATTCATGTTTTTTCTCACTCCAAATAAATTTTCTCTTTGATTTCAACTGTGGTACATATCACAGCTTTGGGGCCTTTATTATAAGTAGATAAAGGTAATTTTTTTTTCAGATTGAATGGCATGGGGAAATGGAGCTTTGGCTGGAAGGTAATGCAGAGTAGGGACCAGCAAGGGATGTAAATGAAAATCCAAGCAGAAACCCTCTCCAGGACACTTCTTACATACTTGCTCTTATAAAATCAAGCAAGGCCTTCATGATAAAAAGCTCTAAAGAAAACCCAGATAAAATGAACATGGGAATCATTTTTTAAAGTACACCTGTGCCCCAAAAAATACCCCCAAATTGCCACCAACCCAAAAAAAACCCTTCAAAACCAAAAGAATCATTCCCTAAGGAACTATAAAATTAAAGGCTTTGGCCAAATCCCACTATATGTGGGAACAAAGAGTTGACTCCTTATTTTCAAGTAATTAGAAAGCAAGACTCCACACAGACTCAAGCAAGGGAATATCCAAACGCTTGCAGTCTTGTTCCAATATTTCAATAGTGTTCTGCAGGTTGGTAAGGCAGGAGGATGTAATTTCTTCTGCCACCTCCAGAGAGCTGGAAACAAGAACCAGAAGTTAAACACTGATGGGAAAAAGGAGCATGAACTCCAGGATATGGAATTCCTGAAAAAACTGAAAATTAAAATTGATTCCCAGAGGATGGCAGTGCTCAGACATGTGCCTCCCATATCACTGCAAACATTCCCTGAGGAGCCTGATGGGATTGAAGAGTTCACAAACCCAGCCTGATTGAAGCCCAGAGAATTCAGCACAATTTCTTTCACACATGCCAAATCAATTAAACTCTGGATCCCGTGGATGGCTCAAAAGGATTTCTGGGTTACACCTCAGGCAGCAAAGGCCCAAGTACACCTGGAGCTGTGGATTTATATCCTTGAACCTGTCCACGCACGAGGGCAATGCTGGGAGGATGGCACCTTCCACAGGAAATGTCTCATCTTGGAATGTATGGTTCAGTCCACATTCCAAACAGAAGCCCTTTCACTGAGTAAGGAATCATTTCTTTCAGACCTGCAGAGCTCTAGAAAACACAGGAACTTGTTTCAAAACCAAAAGAGTTCACAGCAGTCAGCATGATAATGAGTTCCTAACCCATAGTTTCTAAATCACAGAGTATTCTGAGCTGGAAGGGTCCCACAAGCATCAAGTCCAACTCTAAGTGAATGGCCCATAAAGGAATTAAATCCACAACCTGGGCATTTTTAGCACCACACTGCAGATAACTGAGTTAATCTCAGGGTCATACATGTTATTCCATAGGAAAACCATGGATGACATCAAAAATAAAAGCTGGGAGTTTCAGTTCAAGTAAAGGTAAATTATTAAAAAAATCAAAAGCTCATGAAGTTGTAACTTCATAATAAAAAAGAGTATATTAAAATGATTTGCCCCATCTTTACGTAGAGATTATACATAGTTAAAATACTATTTTCCAAGTAAACATTATAAAAACATTATTCAAATAGCAATTAGGATATCCTGCATTTCAAGATTTTTCTAGAAAGCTGCTTTCCCACTACACTGTTTTCAAGTATATCAGTCAGGTGAATCAGTCAGTGGTATAAAAAGCTTCTGTTTTTTCTGCTGCACCATCTTCCCCACCCAGCTTCTCCTGGGCATCCAGTTCTCATTCTGCAAGCACACAAACTCCTGTTTCACTGGATTCTTGGGTTTAGAAAGGCCACTTTTTGTAGACAAAGGGTCCCATGTCCAGCCACTTGCTGGTTCAGTCAGAATCATCACCACAACCATCGCTGCCTTCGATATCGCTGCTCTTCTGCAAAGCAAAACACAAAATGATTTATCAGTGTTGCATTTACATCCACAGACTGACCTAAATCAAAGATACTGACTTTGAACTCCTCCACAATAGTAAGACAATAGTCCTGGATCCTAAATTCATGGGATAGATCCATCTATTGTAGAAAACATCTGTGGTGGTAAAGATGCTTCATGTAACAAAAAATGTTCTTTGGCTTACAATTACCAGCAGAGAAAGTTTCTTAGGTAAATCTACAACTCCATAATTACAACCTACAGTATGTGGGAAACTTTAAAGTGAAATAATAACATGAATGTTGATATTTAAAATAAATGTAGGTGAGACAAATTAAGTATTGTTTTATCCAAGTCCCTCAAAAGCTAAGCTTGTTATATTGTCTAAAGCCAGATTCAAGAAATTTGTCTGCTGCAGAGAATTTATGTCCAACCTGTACTGCAGATAAGGGCTCACTAACACTTCTTTAAAAGTGAAGTCAGTTGCACACAGTAGTGCAAAAAACTACAGATGTTAGAAACTTATAAGGAGACTGAACTCAGTTCTTCTCTGGCAGCCACTCCTTCAGGATTAAGGCAATATGGTGCAATTAATTTGGGGGTTTATGTATTTTTTTAAGCAAGTATTTTAACTGATAAGACTGATATAAAAGTATTTTTATAAAGACAAGCTAGCATAGTATATCTATAGACTCTATGTCTGTAGTTTTTCCCCTCACTACCACTTGTTGAGAACATCAAATCCCACAAATTTAACACTGGCAATTTAATATACTACTACAAAACAAACTCCAAGGCACTCACACAGTTGACTACATACCAGCAAGCACAGCTCACTGAAGTGCAAACAGCCTGCAAAATCTCAGCAGAGTCTGTCATATCATGCCTTTTTTATCCTTCCCAGACAGCCTGTGCTAACTGTGATGCCAAAGCCAAACTTGGTTGGGTCTATCTGCAGGGAGCAGAACCTGCCTCCTTCCAGGAACACATCAGGGATTGAGAGCCTGGCAGCACCAGGTCCTGCCAACATCACCAGGTAAAGGAGCCACACCACCTCTTTGGGTCCCATTTAACCAAACTAATGTGGCTTTTGCCATGACCTCCTGTCACAAACACCCCTCTCACATACCCAGAATTCAGAAAAGAATTACCAGAGGTACAAAAATAACCCTGACAAACTTACAGTATCCTGCTTGTGGTATTCAACAAGGCTCTAAGTTTTATATTATGTGATGAAACTCTTTCTTGAACTCAAGCAAAAAATGGTAGATATAATTAAATGCAACATTCTCCATTTGCTACACAAAATAAAGGTAATTTTAAGAACTCTGTTAAATGAAAAAGGCCATTATTTTATTCTGAGCTGCACTACACAGAAGTTTTAGCCTTGTCCATCATTCATCCTTCAAGGACTTACCAGCCTTTAACTGAAATTTCCTTCTGGCAAAAATGTATTCTACACCTTTGTTGTACTGCACCTTACAGCTCACAGGAGTTTCTGCTGGCACAAATCCAGTTCCACAATATCCAAGATACTCAGAAGTTGTTCTGATGGCCTATTTTGAGCTCACAGCAGACTAATTTTAAAGAGCTGGTCCTAGATTTCCCTGATCCCAAACCTTATCTGATAACAAAATGAGAATTGGCCCAAAATCAGAGAATACAAAAAGCCAGCAGCTATTTAAAGCAAAATTGTCAACCTGAAACCTAGACTCCCAGACACTTTCACAACAGCAAAGGCATTGTGTCCATAATTTCTGTTGCCAGTTTATGATTATGCAAATTGCTTGTGCTTAAAGCCTTCCTTCCTCCCTCAACTACTCCCTGTAAAACCCTGCAAAAACAATGCTTTGTACAGTTCATTTCACTATCATCAACTGCACAAAGACAGAAAAGATTATACACATTTCATACTCCAGATGACTGTCATTTCCAAGGCATTTCATGGAAAACAAAAATGTTACAAAGGGAAAAGACGTTTCAACTTGACAGCTTCCATTTGAAAAATAATGGCTTCAAGTCATTACCTTTGAATTTTTGTTGTTAGTTTGCATCTCAACAGCAGATGAGTTGAAGTCATGAATGGGAAGGGTGTTAAGCCAGTTTGCCATGGATTTCTCCTCCCTTTCTGTGTTGATAATGGTAGGATAGATGTACTGCTCTTTGAAAACAGCAATCTTCTCCTCCTCCTCTGTCCACTCCAGTGGCTCATGCAGCCCATCATTCCCAAAACGCCTGTTGTATTTTTCAAAGTGTACCTTCTCCAAAACCAGCCCAAGTCCTGGGGCTTTGGGGACATCGACCTTCTCCTCTCCCCAGCTGCGTTCCATGATGGACTCAGCAGCATAACCTTTCACAATTGCTATCACCAGCCCAATCATCTTCCTGATCTGGTGCATCATGAAACTCTGACCCTTCACTTTGATCACTGCAAACTCCATGTTTTGCCTGACGAAGGGCTCACCACAGTACATCTCCATGATGTACCGCTTGGCACTGGGGTCCCTGGGGCCCTTCTGTGATGTGAAGTTGTGGAAGTTGTGTGTCCCTTTGTAGCAGGCCAGCAGTTTATTGACCCTTTCAAGGGTCTCTGTGTCCAGCCGATAAAGCTCTTCCTGCACCTCATGGTCCTTATGGGCAAAGGCAAACGTTGGCAGCATGTAAGAGTAGGTTCTGGCGTCACATTTGTTCTTGGAGTTGAATCCCCCGGTGACTCTCTTCAGGCCTGGATTTAAGTGACATTAGGTTTTTGAATCAGGAGGTTACAGATTGATTGTGATCTCACTCCTACCAACAAGAATTTTTTTAAACAAAATACAAACAAAAAATAGATTTGTTCAGAAGAGCCTGAATTTCAAGCTAATAGAAGCGTGTTAAAACTAAACCCCTTATAAGCAAAATTATAATGGTAAGAGAGAGACCTTCTGCAGGAGAAAGCTTCTCTTGGAAACATTTTCTATGTCCATTTCAGTGCTCTTACCCAGAATTCTGATGTGAGAAGGAAGATGATTATTGATCTTTTCTAAGATGTCATCTATTAGCCTGACCTTCAGTGAGACAATCTGTCCAGCTGCAGACACACCCTGTAAAAACCATATAACACAAAAACCCACATAATTATGCACTTTATAAGCTCTAGGATAGCACTTGCAGGATTGAAATAGCTGAATAACAAGTTTATTTGCTTGTACTTTAATTTAATAGTGGACAAAAGGAGAAGTTTCAAGCAACGTTCATGGTGAATAACGCTGCTGGATCTCCCTCTGGACAATGTTTTGCCAGTCCATCCCAGCAGCAGAGGTGTGTAAACCCCAGAGTTTAGGAGAACACAGCCCTGTCCAACCCACCTTATCTGTTCGAGCACAGCGCTGGAAAGACATCTTCTTCATATCTTCCCCGTGGTTTTCTGGGATGCATCCAGACTGAACAAGGGCAGAGACTAGGTCATCTTCAATTGTCTTGAACTGGGAAGATCCCACGTTTCTCTAAGAGGCCATACGAAGTAAAAATAAGAAATAGAAGAAATCACAGTCACTGAATAAATGAAGATTGAAATTTCATTAATCAAACATGAAATTCTTTAAAAGTCTTCCTTTTACAGCCTTAAGAGCCATTCTCTAACAAACCTAACTGTATTTTACCAGAGAGTGTTAATAAAACATCACTCTGATTTAGCTGTTATTGTTCTGGCAAATAAGGGCTCATTTCTAATTTCACTGTGCAACACCTCTGGAGGTTTTTGATGACTCCATCAGCTGCATGAAACAGCACCAATACTGTTCCAGTGCCTGCAAGTTAACAGCTGCTGCTCCAAACCCAGCCTCTGGAATTTTTTCTTCTAGAAAGATGATGATGTGCCTGTAAGCATGAGGTTGACTGCTGGTGAAAAAAACTCCTTTGTTGCAGAACCATGAAAGGTTCCCTTCCCTGCCTGTGTGCAAGATTATCAGTTATCCCCTGGAGCTTCTGAAGTATTCTTTAAGTGTATGGAGCTTGCAGTACGTGGAGAGGAGCAGCAGATGGAGCAGGATCACCCTCTGGCTGCCAGCTCCGTGCCACAGACCACCCTGCACAGCCACGTCTGGTGCCATGACAAAGCAGTGTCCCTAGAATCACCAGAGATGCACCACTGACTTTTAAAAATTAAGTTACTACCAGACCATTTAAACTCATTCATGCACTGTTCCTGTCCCGGTTTTTCACACTGCAAAGGCTCAACTGATTCCCTACCCAGGCACTGACTAAACCTAACAGATTCCAAAACAAAAAATACGCTGGAGATGCTGCCTTGCCAAACTTCATACCTGCATGCCATGGTAGCCTTTCCCTGAATATGCCATCAACAGCACAATCTTCCTTTTGGGTGACTTCTTATTCTGATCCTCTGCATCTTCCTCATCCGCATCGCTCTTCAACCTTTTGTTTTGATGCCCGTTTTCTTCCAGCCTTTGAACCACTTCGCTGCTGTTGAGCCTCTTTGTCTGGCTGGCAACCGCTGCTATCAAATCCTCAGCCATTGTAAGAACCTGCAGGGGAAACAACCGCAGATGGGACGGGCATGAACGGCACGAACCTCGGGCAGAAAGCGACAGCTCCATCCCCCGGGGCCGCAGAAGGGGACAGCATATGAGCAAGTCGGAGGCAGGAAAGGCGAGCTCCCCTGCTCCCCCCTAGGCCGTGTCACCATTCCCTGGAGGAGGCAGGCAGGGCCTGCGCTGCCCGGACACCCGGCGGGCCGCTTGGGAAGGCCGGCAGGGCGAGTGGCGATGGCGCACCCGGCATGACCCGTCCCCAGAGCGGGGCAGGGCAGGGCCCGGCGGTACGCACGCTGCGCTGCCGCCCCCACTGCCCGGCGCACGCCACGCTCCCCGGGGCGGAGAAACCGCAGCTCACGAGCCGGAGCCCCCACCGCAGCATCGTCCCCGGAGCCGGCGGGCGGGAGAGGCCGCGCCCGCCGCCCTCAGCCCCGCGGCCGCCGCCGCCGCCACTTACACGGGCGCTGCGCAGCGACGGCACCACGCGGGACGCACACGTGCGGATACGGCGGCCGCGCGGGGACACGGCGGGGAGCGCGAAGCTGCGAGCGCCGTGAGGGGAGCGCCGTGAGGGCAGCGGGGCGGGCTGAGGGGAGCTTCGGACAGCAAACCGAGCCCTTCCCGGATCTCCCTCCGAGTGGAAAAAGGGATGGCGTGTAGAGCCAGCTCTGCGCCGGGGTTCCCAGCCTGGAGAGCCCGCCCTGCTCCAGTGCTGGCAGTGACCAGGGTGGGGGTATTGCCACTGCCCGCACACAGGCTCTCCACACGCAGAAATTGTCATATTGTTAATCGCAGAAAAGCGAGGGAAAAGGCAGAATAACATTCCGGCGATATATGGTGGCTGTGAAAGTAAAGCAGCCTATGGGGAAACAGGCACTGACAAAACTGAGGCGAGGACGAGGGAAGGGAATAGTTCACAGTGCACACAGGTCTCACGGTTCCCTTCCCAGAGGGATGTCACATTGGTCCCCTTTTCCACACACCCTCTCTTTGTGCCAGTGTCAAGCATGGGCATCTCTGACTCCATTTCCCCTCAGGTTTTCCTCCAGCCAGCTTGCTCAGGTAATCCTTGTGCTCATGTTTTGTGCAGCAAGTTTTATCGGCAGTGATGCACTTCATGGGGAAGGTGAGCACAGCAGGAGCCCTCACAGGCCACAGCATGTACCTTCCAAAAAACCGAATGCACCTGGAATAATGTTTTGCTGCATTGTTCTGTAGGAGACACGGGTCCTCTGGCAGGCTGTGAGATTATTGTAGGAGCGCTCCATTTATACATTCAGATGGAACATGGAAAGGTTGACACTTCCAAGTGGGCCACATTATCACAGGCCTTTTATTTCAGCTAATAAGGGGAAGAAACACAGCACGTCCTTTTTCAAACTGACGCTTCTGAGTTATTTCAGGAGTGGGATGGAGCAAAGGGAAAATTTATCACAGGGTCCCAGCTGCACTTTGCTTAGAGAAGTGATAAAAGATGGCCTGTCACAATGCAGTGCTGCTGCCAAGGGAAACAGGAACACAAATTTCTCTATCACTGCAACCAGGGTGTCTGAATCTTTTTTTGCCTCATTTCCTTAGGAAGTGGAGCTTATGCAATTGACTTGTCCGTCCACCACATCCCTTCCTCCTCCTTCCCTGCCCTGATTTCTGAGTTTGGCTCATTTCAGTAAATGTGAGAGAGGGAAGAAGGTGCCATTCAATACAGAAAACAGCGATGGGATAGGAAAAAGACTTGCATGGATATCCCAAGAGGGAAAAATCTTTGGTATCCCACCTCCTTATGCCTTCTAAGAGCAGCCACAAAGCTTGAAAACAGGTAGCACAAGATGTACTCTTAACCTGCCACAGCACGCACTACCTCTTCCTTTTTTTAACTTATCTATTTTATCCTGAACACCTATGTATAATTTATTTTATCTTGCTACCAAAATCAAGGACAAAACGAAGTGACTCGCTGTAGTTGCCGCTGCTGCTGCGTTCTGGGGCATTCAGACCCTCAGCAGGTCTGGAGCTCTCTCGGCACTCAAATCAGCATCGTTAAAGTTCTCTAGGTACCAAACATCTGGGCCTCACAGACAACTGACCTCTGTCGAACAGGCAGCTGCGGAACGGGGTTTTGGCATGTTTTCTGAGGCAGTTTATTTAATTCTCGTAACGATGTCAGTGCCGCTCCTCACCCCAGACTGCGCGGGGTGCCCGGGCAGTGGCCGCCTGCAGATGGGGCTCTGGCAACGCGCACCGCCACCTCCCTGCCGTGTCCTGGGGACACGCACAGCCCTGGCCCCACAGCTGTCCCCTGCCAGGCACCTCTGGCATTCCTCCCACTCCTCCCAGCCCGGGGACACTGTGGGCTGTCCCCTCCGGCTGGCAGAGCAGGGCCCCTGGAGCCACTGCAGCTGGCTGTCCCCTCCCTGTGCAGCCTTCTCCTGCTCTGCTGTGGCACTGTCACCCAAGCAACTTTCTCACCTTCCTCCCCAAGGCCTGCTTTCAAAAAGGAGGTATTTATTTTAAGAGGATTTCCTTTCAATTCACAGAGAAATAAAATTTATATTAAATCAATAAGAAAGATTCCAAGAAAACACTGTGTTATGAAAGACAATTTCTTCCAATTGTTTTCTGTTAAAGGGAAGGAAAAAAACTGCTAAACTGATTTTTAGTGAGTTTATGGGCTTTTGCTGCATAGCACTAGAAGTTCAGGAGATACCAAATGTTGTAGTTAGAAGCCATTTACATCTATGTTGGGAACTGGTGACATGCTGAACTCAAGGGACAAAGAACACCTTATTTTGCTCCTCTCCAGCAATTCTGTATTGTGCACTAGCTGGAAACATGAAGAAAAATTGTGCACATTTGGGAACTCAGTGACCCTCTGTCCATGGTAAAGGGAAGCCTGTGTTTGACATATGCTTCAACTCCTCCTTCGAAATACACTATTTAACATGCTTTCTAAAAGCACTCAAATCCCTTGCCAGGTTCCATCTCCCAGGAGGGGGGGTGGTTCTGACTCTATTGTCCCTAGAAACGCTGTTTTTAGAAAGAAATGTCCCAGGGAAGTTTGCATCCCTGCACTACGTGCCATTCCTCACGCAGGGAATGGCACCCATGCTTACTGCTACATTTATGGAAATAAATCTAAATAAATCCAACTGCTAGGATTTCTCTGGAGAGCATTAGCTCCTGCCCTGCAGAGCTATGCCAGGGTATTGTCTCCTTGCACACAACCCTTCCCCTCCCTGGAGTGTGAGGTGACCAGGCTCAGTGGGCCACTGCAGAGAAGCAAAGACCAAATTAAACACCAGAGAGCTCAAACATGCTGTGAAGGAGTTAACTCCTCATGAAATAAAGCTTTAAAAGATCTGGAAAGTGGAATAATTGATCTTTGCATGGCCTTGGTGCAACACACACCCACCCGTTTCTGCTTCCTTGATGTCACTGTCACTTCTGATCTTTCAAAGTTGAATGAATGTGTTTTTGCTGACGTACTTACCAACAACTAAATATAAAATGCAGGAACAAAGCCAAATGCCCTGAAAGAATTGCTTGGGTTTGTTTTCTCCTAGAATCAACAGCAGCATGACGTCACAGTCAACATCCAGAAAGTTGTGCAATTTCCACTGGTGCTTTTGAACTGTGCAGGTCCCATGGTTCAGTGCTTTTAGAAGAGACTGTATTTCTGTTGTTGAAGTTTTCCCAGCTAGCACTTTCCCCCTCTGCTCTGCTGCCTGTGAAAGAGTCGTATGGATTCAGCAGAGAGTTCTCTATCTGCACAGGCATGTGGTACACAGGGTCCACCTTTCATTTGGCTACAGTGTTTTCACCTGAACCTCTGAAATTCTTCATGGGTGTCTTCAAAAGAAACCCCTCTCCCTTACCCTCAGCATCAGAAACTTTTACATGGATATATTCTGTACTACTATCCCATCCTGCAGGGAACAAACATACACAAGGGTTTTCTACATACGGGGAAAAGTGTTTAAAAAAAAACCCAAAAAACCCCAAAGCCACAAAAAACAAAATTAAAAAACAAAGTAAACCCCAAAACCCAAGTCTGCTGAGCTGTCAAACTTTAAGAAACATCAGCATATGTAATTACTCAGGTCTGAGCAGATTTCCAAGGGCTGCCGTGGGGTCTTGCCCAGGTTGTGCCACGAGGTTTTCAGCGCACAGAAGTGCAGTTTCTCAGAGTTGCCCCCAGCACTGATGGAGCTGCAGCTCTGCAGGGAAAAAGGATCGACTGTCCCTGCCTGAGTCAGCATCAACAAGAGCCCAGCATTTCTAGGCAGGACTGTTCTCACAGAGCAACTCCCTGGGGTGGGAAAGGCAGGGGCAGGAAACAGAGGCTATAAACAGGGCAGAGCAAGAAAAAAACAACAATTCCAGCTCACGGTAAATGATGATTTTGAAATAACATTTTTTTCTTACAAAAACATAACACTGTGCAATAACTGTGGGGTGATGCTGCATTGCACAGGGCCTGGTGAGCAGGACTTTCCCCAGTGATGCTCATGGGGCAACACAGAGTTCAGCAAGTGGAGTTTTGGGAAATGTTTGGTGGAATTAAACATTTGGCTTCTGAAAGTTTACAGCTGTGTTGCTGCAATTTCTGCAAGAATGGAAGGATTGAATTAATTAACTCAGCACCTCTCCTACATGCCAGATGCAGGGCAGAGATTTTCCTCCTAGAGTATGCCAATCCAGACAGAACAGGGACCTGTCCTGCACCTGAGTCAGAACCAACACTCTCAGCATCCTCACTGTCCCTTTTGTTATGCTGAGTGACTTTTTGCAAAGCTACATGGGCAAGAGAATTCTAAGCCATGTGCCTGCTCTGATCAAAAACCAAAACTGCAGTGTGTACAAACACAGCAGGAAAATATTTAATCTTAATTAAAAATACCCAAATGTTATCATGATATCACACTTCAAGTCCCTTTATTTGTTGAGCAACAAGCTTGATGATTCTGACAGTATAATCCTTCAAATACTGAAATATGGATAGAATTTAAGCATCCAGCTGGCTGGGGAGGGGTCTGCTATCAACTTGTGACAGTTCCTAACCAGTGCAGGAGGAGAGCACAGGTAACATGGACAGTGAAGCCAGGAACTACAGCTCCCACCCAGCACTTTGCTTCAACTTTCCCAAATTCAGGGAATTGGGTTCATATGGAAAAAACAGGCTTCATGTGGATTCAGACAAGGTGGCTTTTCTGCCCCAAGCTTCACCTGCTGTGATAAGGGGGAAGAAAACAGCCCTTTTTTTGCCCAAAAGTCGAGGCCAGTAGAACCACACCCATTATAAAGGCCTTGCTCAGATGCCACAGGAACTGGAATCATAAAGGACTGAAAACAGGCCACTAACAATTTCAAATCAATTTTATTGTCTTGAATCGGTGTTGTACAGTTTAAAGCCAAAAAAAAAGTCACACAAAACACAAATAAAAAAATGTTGACGAAGTATCAAGCATTACCTTATAAAGAACATCATCATCATACGCTCTCACAAACCTGAAGGTACGTGTAATTAGACTGAGGTTTCTTGAAATCTATTAAAGACGCCAGACACAAACGCTGCAACAGCAACAAAGCCATGACAATAGCAGGTGGACTACACTAGCAACTTCAGCAATGGTTGGGGGGTGGTTTTTGGGGTGTTTTGTTTCTTTTTTTTTTTTCCTTTTTTTTGCATACCTTATTGTCTACAAAGCAATAAATATTTTTCACAAAAAAAGTTGGTTTCACGCTACATGCAGTTAGATAAAAAAGAAAGTCACCAAAGTGATGGCAAAATAAATCACCTGTCAGATTTTGCTTTTTTTTTTTCTTTTTTTTTTCCTCCCCTGCTTTTGGGGTTATTTTGTGTGGGTTTTTTGTTGGTTTTTTATTTTATTTTATATTTTTTTTAATTCAAGCACAGTGGCTAAGTTTCAAGTATTGAGAGAAAAAAAAACAACATATATATACACGTTTGTGTTTGTGTGTGTATCTCTACCCATGCACACACATACACACACACACAGCCTTGCATGTATATACACAAACACATACATATATATCCATTGTAGGTCTGTAAACCACAATTTTTTTTCTGTTTTTTGGAGCAATATATACTTGTATACATTGAATGTGGACGATTTCGATACATTCAAGTAATGAAGTACAGCTGGAAGGTTAGTGCTGAGCTTGCCACACACACGGCTCAGAGACGTGGATCCAGGCTGGGCCTCTCCTGGCCAGGAGCCCCTGGGGCTGTGCAGGAGGCTCTGGGGTGCAGGGCTCACTACTGCAGAGTCACTCCTGGCTCGGTGTTTCCATGCTGCAGTGCAGCCCTCTGCACAGCTGGCCAAAGCCTTTTGGAAGCAGTCTGGGTCTCCTCGGCATTTCTGTCCACAACAGGCTGGGGGGGGTTGGTTGTTGCTGTCTTCTTTTTTTTTAAATTTCCTTTTTTTCCCAGGCACAAGCACAAACGGCCACAGAAGCAGCAGACTGTGAGCCAAATACTGAAGCATTTGTGAAAGCTACACTTAAGCTTCCCTGGTTGGGGCAATTGGAAATATTTTTAAATTTCTTCATTGGCACTTCTGCTCTGTGAACAGAAACACCCGTGTTGCCAAATGCGGTGCCAGCTCCAAAGCCCATGAAGTTGCTCCTGAAAACCTTGTAAAGTATCACACAGAACGTGCCAATCTTGAGAGGAAAAAAAAGCAATGAGGACTTAACCACCATGTGCAAAATATTTTTAGATCCCCAAAAACTAAGCCTGAGGTTTCGAGTTGCTTTCAAAGATGCTTTTCTGCCCAGCACTACCACAATACTGCCACGGCTCTGGAACGTCACACTCATGCTCTCACAGACAGATGGAAGGCAGGCAGCTCCCCTCTCACATACATGCTCACAGCACCCAAAGCCTCAACCACAACTCCAGCCACTCGCACCGGCAGTCGCATTTGGCTACAGAGTCTCCTTGAAAGAAATGCTGAACATAAAACTGAACTCTAAGGGATTTCTTTATAAAAAAAAAAAAAACAAACAAACCCAACAAACAAAAACAAAGCAGCAAATAACACTTCTTTAAAAATGCGTTTCCAAGTGTGTGGGATCTTAACACGCCCGTTCTTCAGCTCTTAAAAAGCAGGGAGCTTTGTAATGACTGTCCTTAAAAGAACATTTAAATAAAAACCAAATCTTGGTACTGCCAGACTGCAAGTCAGCTTTGCCTGGTGTGGAGGAGGGACAGCACAGACTCTGCAGTGCTCTTTGCCTCACACTCACGAGATACAGTACAGTTAAATACGTACAGTTACACACAAACCATATCAATATCAATATATATTCACTCTTAGGAATACATATTAATATACGCACACACATAGTGCAATAAAACAACCAGGAAGCAAGGAAAGGAATAAAAAGAACAGCATTCCTAACAGTCGTGATGTTCCTGGGTTGTTGTGTGATGCAAAGTCAACTTCTCAAAGTTCCCATAGTGTGTAAAGTGCTCCTTTGATTCACAAAGCTAGTGTTTTCAGTTTGGGGGGCTCCAGGGAAGGGGTTATTGAGCCAACAGCTGAAAGCAGGACAGCGCTAGTGCTTCCTCCAGGCAGGAATGAGCTCAACAGCCACGAGTCTTTCACATTGATCCCACTGAGCCAGGGGACCAAGGGAGGAACGGATTCATTTTGGCTTCTTACGAACATAGGAGTGTGACGCTTTCTGCTGCCCTCCTGTTTCCTGCACAGCCCCTTTCCCTGCATTGTTTGCCCATCCAGGCAGGCAGACAGGGAGCCCACACAGCAGCCAAGAGATTTCCAAGCTTCCCAGCAGCTGCACATCTTCTGCCTCCCTCAGCAAGTCTGTAGAGGTGGGAGCTACTTCACAATGCCAACTCCCTCCTCTCCAAGCACTCCAAGGCATAAACACAAGGAGAAAGGAGAGAGTGGAGGGGAGCCTCCAGTTGCCAGGGAGCTTGAAGATGCCTGGCTCTCAGCTGGAAAGGGCAAAGTACACAGACTGGCCTTTATGTCTGAACAACACACTCGGACATCAACTGAAGCCAGCAGTTTCAGCAGATCCATTGCCTGCAATGGACACAGCTCTGGAATACCCTGTTCTTAAGCAAGAGGGATAGGCAGCAGTCTTATCCTTCAAAGTGCTGGGAAGAAGCAGACTTCTATCCTTCACCCCCTCTGACAACGAGGGAGACCTTTCCACATCAGCTATATCTTCTCCCAGGCCTTCAGGCAGGGAAGTATTTGTGCTTGCTGCAGTCACACGTCCCCACAAAGGAATCTGAGTCTGTGGAACAACTTCCCAAAACGTCCAAAAACAGAACAGTGAGCAGTCCATCCTCCAGGTGTCCTACTGCCAGAATGGTTTCCCACCACAGCACAAGCTGCTGGGAATAAAGCGATCAGCTGGGGTGAGGTGCGTGAAGGAAACCACCACTGAAATCAGGCACAGAACCCCGACAGCAGAGCTGACAGCCTGCGCTCGATGCACAGCTTACCTGGGGAAAAAACACAGCACAAGCAATCAGCTTCTCATTTTCCTGCCAGTGTAAAGATCATCACTGGAAACTGAGCAAAAAAGGGAAAACAGACAGTAGAATTTCAACACATCTAAGCAGAACTTTGAGAATCATTACCAGGTACCAATGAGGCCAGTGAAGACCTGACCAGAAACACCCTGCTGGGAAAGGACAGGTCAGAGGGTTGAACTGTCAGAGCCTTGACAGTGAAAGCTGGGAGGCAGCACTTCTGACAGAGGTATCAAGATTTTACAAAGGATGACCATCCTTGAGGAAAAATTTATTCACATCCAGTTTTTGGAGCAGTTTTTGCCAGCAGGCAAAATAACTCAGGGTCTCCAGTGCCATTTGCCATGGCTTACACTGGGAGAGCCCATCCAGCATCATCAGCACCAGGTTCTCATCATGCTGGCCCCCAAGAATCTTTCAAAAGCTCTATATTTGGTGGAATTCATGCCTCTCATAGGAACACTTGCTGTATTTCTAGGTTCATCATTTTACTTTTCAGAAATATGTAATCATAGACCTGAGTTCTAAACTGAAACACACACCCACTGCTACCTATCAGGGAACTACAATCAGGAAGCTGGAACTTGCAATACCAAGGTAACAACTGGGAAAAGAAATCTATTGCATGCATTAACTGTATCTCTGGATCAAAAGATGGGATCTAGGTTTGGTAAGAAACAGTACAACAGTATTCCCTACTCACTTAACCCTCCAGTACCACACACCACCTGCCCATTTCCCTTTGTTCTCCTTCAGAGAGCCTCCTGTCACCTGTGAAAGTTGGTGATAATTAACTGAATGATTGCCTGGGAGCCAGAGATCTCTCATTACCTATCCAAGGGCTCGGTCTCCATGGACCACTCGAGCCATCCAGTGCTCTGGATGCTGGCCCAAGGCAGGCAGTGGCTGGCCAGCAGAGAGGACAGGCACATGGTGTGTCAGCTGTGGCCTCCCCCTGTGGCCACAGGGACACTTCTGGGACTGATGCAGGTGGGCTGGGATGGCTGTGGTGGAGCAGAGCCCAGACCAAGCCAAGCTGCTCCTACAGATGACGCTTATTCCCCATCCTCTCTTCCCACCACCCGCAGGGAGAGGTGACAGAGGTGATTAAACCCCAGCCATAAGGACAGGGAAGGTGTGCTCAGAGCAGTCAGTCCTTTCCCCTCCCAATGGAGAGTAACACCCCTCAGGGGACAGGGAGAGCACTGGAGAGGGGACAGCTCAGAGCAGCAGACTCCCTGGGAGAGGAGGCCCAAGGACAGCACACAGGTCACAGCTCAGCTTTCATTGTTACAGCAAGCACTTGCTGATGAGTAGAGTTTGTATCTGCTGCCTTCCCAGGCAGGCTCAGGGCTGGGGAAGCAGGCAGGTGAGCAGTCCTGGTTCAGAGATGTGCTGGAAGGAGCCCTTGCTGTGCTGACCAGCTATCTCTGCCCTGCAGCCACTGCAGGTTCATGTTCCCACGTGCTCTGTACAAAGAGATGGTTCTGGCTGGAAACCAACCCCAGGCCCCTGCTGCTGCCAAACCACTTCCTTCAGCGAGTTCTCTCACACACTGAAAGTTCTAACAAAGTGCTGGCTACTGCTCTGCATGGGAAGCTTGCAAAATGTGGCTCAGAACAGGGACCTGCATTTCTAACAGTTTTTCTGTTGGAAAAGCAGGAGGCCATGCTGTGAGGAGCTGTAACAAGCCAAGAAAGCTCTTCTATGTCCACCAAGATGTAGCCAAAGGGAAAAAAAACATGGCTCTGGGAACTGAAATTTCTGATCCATGCAGCTAAAAAGCCAACATGCTCTAGGTGGGGAAAAACCAGAAAGTCACCTAATACTCACATTTACTGATGTTTTCTATGTCCCCCTGTTCAGTGATGATGTTCAGGAGCCCCTCCATTAGCAGCAGAGCCTTGTGGTACCTCTGTGCACAGTCCTCTCTGTGGTGGAACATCTCATCCAGGGCTGCAGACTGCACCTGAGGGCAACAACCCAGTGCCAAGAGCTTACTCCCAGAGCACGTCCAGCCTTCCCAGCACAGACCCTCAGACACCCCCCTTGCCCAGCCTCCAGAGAGGAACCACCTGCTAAGGCCACCAGCAGGAACCATGCCCAACACTGCTCTGTGCTAACCCCAGTCCCAGGCACTGTGAGATTTGTACCATTTGCACAGCGTAGCTGAAGATGAGCTTCTCTGCAGTGATGCTGTTGATCCGATCCATCAGCTTCTGTTTGTCCAAGAAGAACCTCTGCAGTCTCATGTTGAGGCAGTGGCAGGAGGATACACTGGATTTGTAAAGCTCATTTAGCTTCTTCACAACTACAGTAAAAGAAATAAATGCTTAAGCACTACTCCCAGTTCTCCCTGTGCCTCCCCATCCCCACGTGCAGGACCCCAAAGGAATAACCTGGAGACAACGGGGTTCTGCTAAAGCCAAGAGACTGGCAGAAAAGCCCTGCACCAAGAGGTTCTTTTTCCTTTCCTCTGCCACCTTCACCAGTTAAAAGCCTGCACATGGCAACTCCTACACACGTCTGGTTCACCTGAGGCTGGGTCTATTTTTGTTTCCCTCAGCAGTCACAAGGCAGGAGCAGTTTGATAGTACAGGGTGTCTCTCACAGCAGCAGCAGCTACAGAGCTTCTGCTACTTGATGGGTGATGATGTGCTGTGAAGGGGTGCATGGCTCACATGTGGGAGCTCTTGGAGCATGCATCAGCAGCACTGACTAGGCAAGGGAATCTCTCCTGGGACTCTGCTGTCCCACTAGGAAAAGACACAGATGCCTGTGAAAGGCCACCTCCTCTCCTGAGCCACAGCAGCTCGTGTGGGAAGGTTATGGAATAGGGAATCAGGAATCAAAAATGACTCTGAGCGATTAAATAACAATCCACAACTGCAAGGGATGCCACAGGCTGAGTCTCCCTAGCTACATGGCATGATCTACACAGAGTACTGAACACAAACTCCCACCAACATCTGATGAGTGCTAACTCCTACACAGACATTTGAAAATCTCCACACTGCATGAAACAAGACATGCCAGCCTTGCCCAGTTCCCACACACCGAAGGACAAACGACACTACAAATCTAGAAGCTGCAATTTGCTCTGAAAAGAAGTGATTTATTTGGGTTATGACAACTTTCCTGTTAGCCTGAACTTGTGGAAGATGTGTAGCTAAATCTGGTGTATTTTGCTCCACACTGCCTGCTACAACATATGGGCACTCGTCATATTTAACTGCCATTTTTTTACACCCCATCCCAAAGCAGCACAAATACTTGCCAAGACAAAGCTCCTGGAGTAGGTGGCTGGTGGGCAAAGTATTTCAAGTGCTTCAAAAAGCTCCCTCAGGAGTATTACAATGGGAGTTTTTCCATTATTTTTTGTAATCACTGACTCACAGCCAGCTCTCACCACAGCCAGCCAGAAGCAAATGTAAAGCTGTAATACCAGCAAAGAAGTGACTGGCATTACCAGTACTTCACTTCCTGTGTTTTTGTTTCACTTGAAAAATCATCACTGCCAGGACAAGTCTCTATTTGCTGAGTAAGCACCTCCTAGGACATGCACTGTGTAATTAAGCTGGGCTTACATCAAGTACACATTAGCACCTAAGACAGATATTCAAGGAATCAGATAAGATACATCCCCCCCTTACAATTAGTGCTGAAGAGTCTCACAGGAGCACAACAATAGCTCCAAGCCATAAAGTCAGAAGAGAGGAACGCTCTCAGTGTGAATAAAGATCCAGCTGAACAAGGGGGCAATCACAAATGAGCCCCCACCACCCTGGTGGGGGGTTCACACTCACTCCACCCGCTCCACATCCTCTGTGACACTTTTAACAGTTCCATTCCAGGTGAGCCCTTTCCCCCATGAGTGCTGCAGTCCCTTACCTTGCTTGACGGTGGAGGAGAGGCACAGCTTGCCAGCTTTGATCTGCTCTATGGCCATCTGCAGCCCCGAGGACAGAAGTTCTGCCACTTTCAGGTACAGCACGAGCTGCTCTGCATAGCTGCAAAGAAAGCAGACAGATTGGTGTGACAGCAGCTCCGTGTCCCCAAGGACTGTGGGGACGTAAGGATGTGTGGGGTGGGAGGAAGTGACAGAAGCCCTGGGAGCTGGGCAGCTCTGCCCGTCCTTACCTCCACTCCCGGCTCAGGAGGCTGATCTGGTCGGCCACCACGCTCTCCTGGAGCTGGTACTCCGATGTCACTGAGCTGCTCATGTCACTGGAGCTGCCCTTCAGAGCAGCAATTTCCATCACATAGTGCACGAAGGCCAGCGTGAAGCGCAGGCTGCGCAGGATGTCCGTGTGCTCTTGCTGTTGAAGGGATGCCAAGGCGGGGTTACAGGGACAGCTGCTCACCTGAGCTGTGCCAGCAACCCACTCCAGATTACAGAAACAGTGCCTCACCACCCCCTTACACCTCTGCTTTGGGCCAAACTCAGCCTGGCCCAGTTCCTCTTCCACAGTAACAGCAGCAAACAAGAGCCCCAGGCCAGAAATTTCTAGACAGCTCCCTGGAGAAGCTGGTGATATTTACTCTAAAATTACAAGCTCCCTTCCCAAGGAGCATCCCAGCTCTGTGGGATTCTTTCAGAAGTCAGCCAGGAAGGGGGAGAGACCATCTGCACCATAAGCCCAGCTCTTGTTCCTACTACAACAATGCCAATGTGGATTTCATGAGAGTGAAAATCTCCTATACCACAAAAAACTAACAAGGTGCCTCCCACCCTACATCCCAGCCTTCATCCCCTCCCAGTTCAGTGCAGGGAGCCTTGGGTGAGCTTCTTTGAGGAGACAGCAAGGACAGCCTTTTATCTGCAACTCCTGCCCAGCTGGTGAGGGAAGTGCTCACACCAAGTGCTGTGGTCATTTCAGAGCAGTTCTTCCTCTGCTATTACAGATCAAAAGGGATTATCCCATTTCTGGGAAGCTGCATTGCTTAAGTCACTGCAACCAGTTCTGGGAAGTTAGTATTTGTGGAAAAACTGAATGCCTGTGGGTCTGCAAAGTGAATTGCTGCCTGGGTCAGATGCTGACTTCATTGTCTGTACTCTGTTGAGAAGTGGGTAACCTGGTCTTCAAAGATTCACTGGCTCAGTTCTCTCAAAGGTGGTAAAGATGTTTCCTACATGAATTTACCAGAAAACCCCCATGCTCAAGATCTGAGAGCCTCTTTCTTTTCTTCACTGGCTCAGGCACTTGGCTGCTCAGGCAACTTTGACTATCTGGAACATGAATCTTTCCCTCCCACTACCTTGCTACCTGGACAGTCCAGTATGGTGAGGAAGTGTTATCTCCATCTTCCTCAATCTTCTTTAAAAGCAGAGGAGGAACTTGGAGATTAAGTAATTACCAAGTCATACAAGAAGTTTGTGGCAGAGCAGGAAACTGCTGAGATCTTGCAGGTCTCTCAGCCTATTATCTCTAACCCACAGACAGTCCTTCCTCTGCCTACAGTCAGCTTCTGCTAACTGTGCTGGCATTTATGGCCTCATTTGCCATCACAAGTCTTCTGTAGCCATCTCTGTATTGTGTTTTTAGAGCACTGCAAAAGAAATTAAACCCCAGCCTCCAGTATGCCTTGTCTGCACCTAAAGAAACTTTCATAAAAGACAGAAGAACCACCCACCCAAATGCAACAGCAC
Organism: Parus major; assembly: GCF_001522545.3. NCBI lineage: Eukaryota > Metazoa > Chordata > Aves > Passeriformes > Paridae > Parus > Parus major. The sequence continues at coordinate 5,490,788 of NC_031784.1, read as the reverse complement.
TGCTCAAGATAAACAAGGGCACCTGAACAGTAAGGCTTCAGTGCCTGAAAGATGAGCAGAAATCAGAAAACCTTCCAGGTTTGCATTCTGGCCAATTCCACAGAGCACAAAAGGGTCTTGAAATCTGCTGTAAAGGTTTTGTGACATGTGAACGGATTCCTGTGCTCAGCAGGAACAACGACTGAAGCCAAATGACTCATTACAGCCAGAGAAGCTGAGTGCTATTCCAAGGACAACTGATACTTCCTTAGGACACTTCTCTTCTCAGACCAGCATCTGAAGTGGTGGCAGGGCCCCAAACTCCTGTCAGTTCACACAGGTAGGATGCTCAGTTAAACTGACTGCTATTATCATCACATCACTGCTGGAAGCCTTTGCCCTGTGGCTTTACAGGTAATGAAGCCAACAAATGCAATCCAATGCAGAACTGACAGAAAAAACGAGCTCAACAAAATCTGAAGTAGAAGAGCAAACCCACATCCTTAAAACAATGTGTGCATATCTCTCTTGGTGTCTTGGGGTTTTCAGCAGCACCAGCAAGTGTCAGACACAAAGAGCCTTCTCCTGTCCTAGACAGCCCAAGGAAGGATCACAAGCAGAGCCAAAAGTGTGACTGAATCTGCCTCCCACCTCCACTGCAAATGGGCAGCCTGACCTACATTTCAAATATATCTCTCAGCTATAACAGCATTTGCTCTGCTTCAGCCTGCAGAGAAGGGGAGCCTGGCAGCCTTTCAGCTCCAGAATCTGGTTCAGCTCTTCTGGTGGAGAACACGGTGTTCCCCATGCCCCCAGTAGGAACAGAAGTGTCAGGTTTACTTTGTTTTCAGATCCTTTCAGTGGAGACCACATCACTGCTGACTCCCCAAGTGCACCAGGCAGGCACCTGACACACTGAGCTACTCACGTTCTCAGGTCAGCCAGTAATGCTGAGCCTTTTTGAAAGGAGAGGCCCAAAGCAGGCAGGTTTGCTTCAGAGGCCCCTAATACAGAATGCCTTGGATAACTGATCTTCCAACCTGTGATTTCAACTTTGGAAATGGGGAATTTTAACCCCAGTCATGAGCTGTTACATGGACTAAAGGGCTTGGTGCTAAATATGCCCTGGGCTTTCTTAACACTCTACTGGCCATGTGGTCTTGGAACTTGCTGCCTTTTTTGCTCCACCTTAGGAAGCAAAGCACGGAGTTGTCTGGACTTGCTTTACTTTTATTCCCTGTCCTTTGCCCCTGGGATATACCCACCTCCATGAGTGTTTCTTCTGGCAGCTCTGGTGCCTCAAATGTAACAGCACCTTCCAGGTTGGCAGTGATGGGATCAGCAAAAGTGTACCGGAGACTGGAGGGGCCCTCCAGAGCCTCCCCAGCAGCTCCCACTGCCAAGTGCCTCCCGCTGAAGGAGCCTCCAGAACTGAGAGAGCTGGAAGACCCCACTGTGAAGAAAAACAGACAAAGGAATTAACTGGAGCTATTAACAGCAGGCCAGGTAGACACTCCTCATGCAGGAGACAGAATTTTGTAGGATTCACAATCCTGGATCTGACAGGAACCAGCAAGAGGTACTTTGGAGGAAGATGCAAGGACTCTGGGTGCAGAACAACCACTCCCCACCATAAGCTCATTAGTGACCCAGGCAGAACAGCTTACAAGCTCAGGCAGATTTAAAGCACCTTCCAGAAGGATGATCATTTACGGAGACAATTCAGAAGAAATTGTTTTCCCTTTTTTTGGCTAAACCCTTACTGAATTTGGCTAAATCCTTTCTGAATTGGGCTGATCTTTATCATACACTGTCACAGCCAACTTCCCCACCACGGAGCAGCACAGTTTGAACTGTGGCTCCCTGCCTTTTTGCTATTACTGAATGAGCACTCTGATAAGTGATGGTTCTAGAACATCCTGTATGCAAGCCAGAAGAGTTTTCCATTAAAAGCCCTGCACTTTTGCTTTTCCCTCTTTACAAATAAGAGGCTGGGCAGAGAATGAGTGACCAGCTGAGTCAAAACCCTAACCCCAGGGTACTGGAGACCCTGTAGGTATGGTGTCCATCAGACAATTCCTTCATCATCAGCCTTTCCCCTTCTTGACCACTGAATCCACGCTAGGAGCACAAAGGAGATTTTGTCTCAGAGTATTCACAATACATTCACCACTTCCAGAGGCTTTCCTACCCCTGGCACACTGCCACAGAGGGAAACTTTCTGTCTAATGGGAGATGCCAATACCAGCTCCAACACTGCTAACTCTACCCAGGTGGTATTCTCCACTCTCACTGGTCCTTTGGAGGAAGATGTTTCTCTTCTAACTACAGGTTTAATTTACTGCCCTACCCTGTCTTCAAAAGGTTCAGCAATATAATAATGCACAACTGATCTGCAGAGAGGCACAGCCTCTTTTCCTCTCCAAAGCTCTCTCCATGTTGGCAGCAATGCTTCAAAGCTAAGTGGATCATCAAAGACAGGCAGAGTATTTCCAGTTCTCTCAGAGACAGGAGAGGACCTACAACATACATTCTGGATGCCCTGTAATTCCAAGAGGCTGTTTGCAGAAATTGTTAGGATGACTCACAGAAAGGCTCTGCCTTTAGTACTGTCCTTACTCATGGTTTGTCCAAGTACTTGGGGTGAGAAGATCCAGTTTGCAAATCCCCCCTTTTCACCATTAACTCTGTGCATTAACTATAACATGAGGAGTTCTTGCACAGGCCTAATAAAAAACCTTGTCCTGCAGCATTGCTTTGGTCACCCTGACCTAACACTGTGTGTGCTGCAGGTTCACTTTGAACAGCCTCCTATCCCAGCTGACATCCTGACTGTTGGGCAGACCCTTGAGCACCTGAGTATCAACCTGCTGTAATCTGGTGCTTGGATCTGCTTTCAGATTGCTATTATTCCTGAAAAGCAACACAGGAATCTGAATCTTCTATCCATCACATTGCAGTAGTAGCTGGAGGCTGTAGCCAGTAACCCCACTGTGCTACAGACCCCTCACACAGTTTTTTTAAGAGTCTTAAAGCTCACTCTCCAAATAAATGAGACAAAGAAAAAATTGTGGCTCCAATCTGCCAGGCAATCAAAGACATGAGTGGTTTTAGTTAAGATGGAAATACAAGTTTAACACAAGAACCAAGCCCCATCCCAGTCAAGCAGCTTATTGATGGTCACATCCAAACTTTCTCTGCAGTAATTGAGAACAAGAGAGTCAAGAACATTCAGATGAGGAACGGCCAAGACAAAAAAAAAACCCAGCCAAATATGCAAATCAAAATGCATCCAAATATTTTCTTAAGCCAAACATAGACTCCAACTCCCAGACACTCTATCCCAAAAGGGCCAATTACCACAGCCTCAGCTGCTGGCTGATGAGGCCAGAGCACTGGTGTCTTATACAGGGAGTATCTGTCAAGCAGGAGTGCATCTCCCCATCTCCAACCTAAGCAGCTCAGAGCATAAGTAACACCTCTAATAGTTTTGCACACAGAGCCCTCCTGGCCCTTTCCCAATATTCCTTGTGCACTGAAATTGTTTGGCACAAATAATCATGCTCATCTTTTATAGCTCATCCAAAACCCACAGGGAGAACAATCAGAACACAACACAGTCTTTACATTTGTTGACCTCTCAGCAACAGTGGTTCTGTGAACAGCTGCAGCACTATTCCTGAAGCAGAGAGCAATAAAGAAGAAGTTTGCCTGTCTCTTACAGTACTGGAAAATCACTCTGGCACTAATGCCAGTGCAAACAGCAGCAACAACTGGGGCTGGCAGGAGTCAGCACTAGAGCCTCAAAGGTGCTGAGACCAGCTGAGCTTTACAGATTGCTCTGAGCAGCCTTCTGCCATCACCAGTGCCCTGCAGCAAGGAACGCAACACATCTCTCTGTCCCCAGGCATTCCCTCTGGAACAGGCAGGTAGGTATGGCCCTTTACCTGAAAACATCCTGGTCCTCGTGGTCTGTGGGGGGGTTGTTCCACTGGGAGGGGATCCGACAGTAAAAATCACTGGGGATGGGCTGGCAGAGCCCCCAGCCCGGGCACCAGAGTGCAGGGTCCCTCCGTAAGCACCTGAGGGAGCTGGGGAGACAGCATTGCAGACCGGCATTACAGGAAGGTTACTCAGCACGGGTGCCTCGCCCAGAGGGTGTGTTCCTGCACCCTCTCCTGGGACTCAGTGGGTACCAGCACAGGCCAGTGAGGCGTCCCCAGCACCACGGGCCACAGGACAGAGCCTGGGCAGCGCCAGCCACTGCTGCAGCTGCTGTCGCTCCTCGCTGCCTGGCCTGCACGCCCAGAACACCCACCCCTGCACAGCCATTCACACTCCAGCCACCTGGCACCAAGCCACCACCTCCACAGGTTATCACACTCAGAAGGGGCCAAAAGAGGAAGCCCTGCCTACAAAAATCACACCACTGTCCAAGAGTTACACAACACACACAGCCCACAGAGCAGGGGAAAGCAAACACCACTGCACTCCTCACACATGGCACTTGCTTCCTGTGCCAAGAGCCACCAGCAAAGCAGCCTCCCATTTGCAGGAGGGGTGTAGGCAAACCCCAACCCAGGACATCCTGCCATATCTGCCTGGCCTCCCCACCTACCTGCAATTTCCATTGGCTTCTCATTGTTCAGGCTGTCGCTGCTGCCAGCTTCCGAGATCTGTGCCCCAAAGGCTGCCTTCAGAAGCAGGTCAGTGAGCCTGCCTGTGCTCAGAGATCTAAAAAGAGTACATACAACATGATGCTGAAAGTCAACAGGTGCAAGGTGTCAGCTAACTTCACTTCTTTGTGCTATTCCTGGTCCACAACCACTTAACACTACACAGTAAACAGTCTGGAGCTGAAAAAACCACTCTTTCAACAGACCATCTGAAGCACCTCCTGCTACTTGTAGAAAGCACAAAACTATCATGATTAACTGCAGTAATGCAAGTCCTCACTATGTTAATACAACACAATTTGGTTTTGTTGAAAATAATGGAAATTAACATCAGAGGACTCCTCCAGGACACTGGGGAAAGCTGCAGTGTGCAGAGAGGCATGTAAGAAAAACTCAACAGCAGCACCTGAGTGACTTTGTATCCTGCAGTGCTCATGACAGGCAGCACCTGGCTTTCCAACAGATGTCTCTTCTCAAGACCTGTGCCACTGTTTGATGGAGGAGGAACACCCAGAACAGCCTCTCCTCCATGACAGGCCCCACAGAGAGCGAGCCAAGCATCTGATCAATGCTTGTCTGGTAACAGAGTCCTGCATCCCCATTTGATGAAACTCTGAACATGGTGTGAAGCTGCAGACAGGCTTTCATTTTAAAAAATACAGGCCATGGCCTCTCCCTTTAGAGGTAGACTTTTAAAGTCTGCACCATACCTGTTTGCAATCCAAAGGTGCTAGCAGATAACTACACAATGTTTACAGATGTCTCACTACAACTTCAGCATCAGCTGGGGTTTGGAATTTGCCCCATCTGTCCTTTATTGAGGAATGAAGCAGACTGCAGCTCACCTGCCCTTGATCTCTTCCACAGGCCTCAATCCCAACCCAGTTTGCTGGCAGTGGAAATGACCCATCTCCTTCAGATCTGGCAAGGTCTTGTTCCGTGTTGGAGTCATCATGACCCCCTGATGGGCCAACAGGGTGAGGAGATTCTGGGAACTTGGGGTTTTGGGAAATTCAAATGGGGACACAGCCTAAGAAGAGTAGATAGAACAGAGATCCATATTTAAAATGAAGGAGGAAGGTTCCTCTTGGTCTCCATTTGTTTATCAAAATTAAACTGTTTAACAACCTGCCTGAAATAAGGGTAGAAATCCCTCTCCCAACAGTTACTTGTCCCAGAAAGGCTAAAACAAAAGGACAACAAACTGCTGAGAATTTTGTAAGCAGAGGAAATGCTGTCACAGTGCCTGCTCCCCATGAGGCACAGAGCTGTCACAGGCTGCTGGCTCTGCTGGGGATTCCTGCTGGACACACGCTTGTGTCACAGCCGGGTCACCATGTCCCCAAGGGCTGGATGCTCCAGCCATTGGGGAGCTCCTTCCCCTGCCTGCTCCCAAGGCTGGGCTCTGCTCAGCTGCTGCCAGGGCAGAGCTGCCCACGGTAAGTAGGACATCACCCCATTTCAGATCACTGCACAGCCCTCACAGGATAGGAGCCAAGGCTGATAAATCCAGGTCAGAGTTATCTGCTCCTGCAGTAGCTCATCCCCAAATCACCCAGAAGATCAAGCTGTGAGAGGCCCAAAAGCAGACTCCTGGGCATACCTTTGTAGGGGAGCCCATTATTGTTGGCAAAGGACTTCTCTGCATGAACTCAGAGAGCTTTGGTGAGGATCGGAGCTGCCGGCAGTGCTGCAAGCCATGGATCTGCAGAGGCTGGCTGACTGGGGTATGACCAAAGTGAGCAACAAGAGGATCAGAGTGCTGCTTGGTTATCTTCTGCCTGCAGGAATGCAAATCCGACAGGTTGGGAGCACTGTGGAGCCGGGAGCCCATCCCTCGAGGAGACTGTTCGGGCGCCAAGGAACCTGGAGGGCACAGAGTGACAAACCACATCACTGCTGCTTCTAACACAGACAGACAGCCTGATCCCAGGACCTACAGCTCAAACAGCTGCAGATCAAAACTTTCTATGCCTGAGCATGGTACTGAGAAGAGCCACAGCACTGCTAGGCCTGGTCATGTTTTGAGTCTGTGGGAGGATGAGATATGAACAACAATGGAAATTTAAGCTCAGCTTCTTTCTTTCATTGCCACCCATTCAGAGACACAGAACCTGACTGTCAGAGCTCAGCAGCAAGGAAACTACACATCAGCAGGCCTCTTGGCAGAGGGGGTGTTGGGGGTCTTTGAGATGCTTTTCCTTCACTCAATCCACTGGTTTCCAAGTCCCAAATCTGAGTTTTTGTGACACGGGGTCTGTCAGAACTGGAAGATGCTGGCTGAAGGGATGTGAATGGATCAACCCCAACTCCCACCAGCACACCGAGATCCTGGCTGGCCAAACATCCAGAGAAGCTGCTGAAGCAACCAACCCAACCTAGAATGCCCTGAGACAGTTCTGCCTTTATCCATAGGAATAATGAAGGAAGGCAATGACCAACGCACCAGCAGCAGGAACGCGGCTTCTCACTTCTGCTCCGAGAGAAGACGGGATAACAGTCTGGCTGGGCTGCTCTGGGATTGTTCCAACTGTGAAGAAATGAAATAAAAATAAGTTAATTCAATATGAAGTTTTCATAGGCAAGAACAGCACTATGCACCACCTGTTTAGAGAAAGATGCCAGTTATCTCTTCCATCTTCTAAGCCCTAGCTGTGTGGTGAGAGGATCCTCAACTCCTGTAAAAGGAGGTAAAAAAAACCTCTGCCTGGTATTATTTCAGCAAGTTTTAGTCTGACTTTACAGTGACATTAGTTCAGAGGAATAGAATATGAATATTCTGTATTTCCCCATCAGCAAGGACTAAAAAATACAGGATTGGAGACACCAGGGATATAGAACAACTCATTATATCAGCGTGTTCTTTTACAGAAAACAGCAAATTGCATCCATTGCACATTGGGGTTTCTCTTGTCTCTTTCCACTTGAAATGCTTGTTAGCATCTAGATCAGGTTAGCAATATTCAGCCAAAACTTTTCAGTCTGGAAGTTCAAGCCCTTTCAAAGCTGGTCAGAATTTGCTTTGGCAATAATTGGCTTACATTTGTTCTCACCCCAACCTGAGCCAGTAAAAAGACACTTTGCACTTACAGACACCCTCTTCTGAGGGCAGCAAAATGTTTGATGCAGGCACCAAAGCAAAACTTGCCTCTCCTGGGGCTAACAGTTATTTTTCTCTCTGTTTTCACTGAGGTCAAAACACTTGTCAAATCATCTGTGGAGAAGAACCACAGGGGAACACAACAATCTCAACTCTCTATGACCTGGCAGCTACAACTGGTCAAAAGCTCCCTCTTCAAAGGAAAGAGGAAAATGATTTTATTAGGACAGCAATGTGCCAGCTGACATCTTACCTTGTGGTGATGGCATAAAGGGCTTGGCACCACCAAAGGAGAGCTTTTTAGTGCTGGGCATGGATCCATGCTCTCCAGGATAAGGAGGGGAAGCACCAGTTTTGGGAAAACCAAGAGGACTTGTACTGCTGGACCTCCGGACCGTACCAGACCTTACAGGAAACAAGAGAAGCACACAGGTTACTCCAGAGGCCAGTACAGAAGAGGAAGGAAATCACCCAACACACACTCAGTTACTCTCATAAAAGCAGAGCTTCATGACTGTTCATCCTGGATTAAAATCCCACTGTTCTAGGACTACACCGAAACAATTAAGATGATAATCCTTGTTCTCAAGAGTTTTAATTCAAATTAATGAAAAGAACAATCGAGGTTAGCTTAGCTGCAAGCAGGACAATCATTTCTCACACACACTGCAGATGCTTGCAGGACATCAATCCTGAACAAGTCAAAATTTCCTATCTTGTCATGTCCAAGATGTTTATGGTAGGCAGTGTCTCTAGAATGCCCTGAGAGGGCTTTATTCAACCTTCAGTCAGAGCAGCCTTTAGGCAAGAAAGCTCTGGGCTCAATGCCGAGGCAAAGTGTGCCAATGCATTGCTCTGCAACAGAGCTTGGACTCAAATCAGGAGCTACAGAGCAAAACAGCAAAACACAAGTGTGTGGCTGTCAGATCTGAAACACTTCACAAATACCCAGAGGAATTTGGGTTTTGGGGTTGGACAGTCAGAATTGCCTGTCTCAACGCCTTCAACTCCTTGCAAAGGCTCAACTTAGGGAGTTAAAATTAATTTGTAAAGCCCACACATGCAGGAACGTTGAGTATTAGCCAGTGCTAAAATGAAACAGAAGAGGAAACACGTGGGAAAGTGAGTACATCCATCAGTCTGGAGAAAGATGGGATTATTGCATACTAATTAATTATTTCTCAACATGTTAATCTTTTCACCATCATTAAGAACACACAACCTACATTGTAATGCCATTCTGCCTCTACAGGCTCCTTCACTAAGATTCCCATTACATTCCTCCATATAAGAACACAGTCTCTTCATCAAGTCTTTAATTCTATTCTCAACTTGGAAACATTTTTTCACATGTTACAAGGACATTTGTCTCAACCAGTAGGTGTTTTTCTGGACAGGAATCAAAAACCCTCTGCTCTTGAGTCACTGAAAGATGCTAAGGTATCCTGCCTGCTCTGCCAGGGATGCTGCATTTATCTGTCCTCATGTATCTGAACAGAAGGAACAAAGGATGTGAGTTTCAGCAATGCCAGGAATGGCAGAATCATCCTGATGAACTGTCAGTAAATCTACTCAACAATAGTTCTAGGTGTGTATTTCACTTTATGCCACATTTTAGAAAATAAATACATTTTGAAAAATAAATCTATTTCAGTAGTTGATCTGCCAGCCTCCCTGCCCCTATTCAATGTGTTACCACATTCTGCAGCCAAGTAAATCCATGCTATAATCACATGCTTAGAAAAAAGGAAATACTTGAAAATTTTAACCTAAAAATCACTTCTCTTCAGGTTGCTCCAGATTCAGAGGCTAATGCTCATCAAGTGCCTGGCCCTGAAGCAAAATGAATTTCCAAAGAGAAAAGTGAGAAGACACCTAAATATTCAGTGGCAGAAAGTATTGCCCTGCCATGTTTTTAATTCTCCAGACCATGAGCCATGCAGAAGGCTGAATTTTATCTATCAGGAACTTGCAGAAGAAAACCACCAGGTGACTGCTGCTGCTGGAAGATGTGGAATGTCAGATGCCACCCTAGAGACCTGGGGTAAGCCAGCAGATGAGCAGGCCAGGTGATGTGGCCAGAGGCACATACATCTAATTAGCATCTCACCAAGCCACACATCTGTCCACAACCACACCACAGTTCACAGGCACACAGCAGCCAGTCAGGTGACAAGGGGACATTTCTCACACACCAGAGTGTACGTCAAGGTTTGCAATCAAATGACTCAGCAAGCATGACTCTGCACTTGGCCTGTTTGATACACCTGATGGAAAAGTGGAATCACACACTAAATGCCTGGTGGAGTTTTCTCCTGCCATTCCTGAAGGGTGTCTACTGAACCTGCTGATTAGAGGAAGTGATGGCCAGAGATAAGTATGGCTTCCTGGGGCAGAAAAAACATGACGCCAGAGATGCTGAGAAGATGCTAAAAGCAGCCTGTGAGTCACCCTGATTGGGCCCATTCCTCGAGTTCCTGTGCAGGGACATGCCAATCTCAGCATTACACAGAGGTGATTAAAAGGAGCAAAACATGGCAGTTTGCTCCTTGACTGTGGGCTGTAAGCCTCAGCTCAGCAGCCCATCACCAGGTCTGGGGTTGGCACAGCACCTTCCCCAAAGTTTTCTCTTTATACTTCACAGGGATAATCAGGACTTTTGTGAGGTCCAAAACCAACAGCATCCACAAGTTTTGCTGTCAAAAACACAAGGCACTTAGGAAACAGGACATAGTTTACCACAAAACCTGCCACAAACTCGAAAAAGTTAACATAAAACAATATTAAAGTTACAGTGGCACAGACCAAGCTTTCTGCTAATCCCTGTCCCTGATCAATATCAGCATATCGTGTCTCTGTTTCTGGGTCCACTTCAAATAAGCCTTATCCTGAATTAGGCTGGCTGAAGCCCAAACTTAGGCTGATGTAGGTATTACCCTACTTTCGAAATCTAAACTTGAACTAATCCAGATACCAACACAACTCATCCCAGAAAAGACACGATACCTCCTAGACACTTCTATTTGAGTGCCCCTGTTGCACAAGCTCCTTAAGATCCTGTATTGGTCTCCTTCCCAGTCTGGGCTGCTGCTGCCAGCCAGCAATCATGTGTGAGAAGAGATAGAAGCCCAACATGTCTTGGATGTACCAGGCATTACCTCTGAACTCAGAAGGTCAGCTGTCTGCTGCAGACTTGGCGTCAGGGTCTTCCTGACAGCCTTCAGAAAACATGCTCTGCCTCACGGGCATAAATTGCTCATGATTTACTCAGTCCTGGCTGCACAACCACATTAATATGCAACTCGTGCACAACACATCATCTATGGCATGACTGGTTACAGGAACCAATTAAGGTAAAGTCAGGTAGGTTCTGTACCCCCATCCATTTTAATTGTTTATCTCAAATTTTCCTTTTATAAAAGCATCTGCCAGATGGATGGTTCTTTCTGCCTGGACACTTGGACACCCAATCCATCCATAGCTGGCATGGGAAAAGCTGTCAGACTCAAAGTGGCTCAGCCTTCACTCTGAGCTGACAGGAGTTTTCTCACATAAAAGCACATAAAAGGAAAAATTTATAGTGCTAAGAAATAAATCTCAACACCACCACAAAAACACCCCAAAACACACCACACTGGCTCCCTACAGCGAGGGGGAGAGACTAACACACAGGGAAATTTATAGAGGTACAGAAAGTAAAGTCTAGAGTGCTTTTTTTATAAACCCCCCTTGTCCCAGCCCCAGAACTTACCGGGGAGAGGAATAAGGATTGGGAGACTGCAGGTTCTGCTCGATCCGACGGTAGTTGTGGATTTGTGTGGGGACTGGGATGGGCACAGAGTGTCCGTACTTGCTGCTGGAAAACTGCCCTGGCCGGCTGTGGAAAGGAGACACACAGAGACAACCTCCTGTAAGGGCTGGGCCTTCAACAAGTAATTGGAGATTTTATCTTCATGAAGCCACTGCAGGAAGGGAGCGTCCCCTGGGCTGCTCTGGGGCTGTGGGTTTGCACCAGGAGGTGGTTCAGAGTCATATCAAAGGGAAGTGGCACCACACATCTCCTGAAAACAGGCACCTTTCCTCCAGCACCATTCCCACCCACAGCCTGATGTTAAAACCTACACCCAAGCGCACCACTCCCTCCAGGAAAACCAGAGCCCTGCTATTTCAGGCCATGGCTGGCCTAGTTTCCAACAGCTCAGATCCACAGCCAAGCAGGCAGCACTGGGCAGGGGCTAAACATGCGTGGCTCACAAAGGACACCGGCACAGACTTTGCTGACAAGAGCTACTTGTGATTGACTCATGCAGAGGCGCTGCTGCAGCCACGGCATCTCCGTGGGAGTCTCACACCACGAAGGGAATGTAGTGGTGTAGATCAGAGTGTTGGCAAGTTAACTACAGGGCAGAGAAGGCAACTCAGGGGAAAATTAATTTGAGGGGCAGGAGCTGGTATCTATATACCCATCAAGGACAAGATAGAACAGCACCACGTGCACAAAATGGGACAAGTCCATTCTGCAAATTTCAGGCTCCTTCCATCCAAGCAGGTTAAGTGGCTCATGTCTGATACCTGTTCCCCCAGGTTACTCTTGGCCTGTCCACCAGGCTACACACATACCCAAACCCCAGGCTGTACAAAACTTATGCAAATACCACATTTTACTAAGTAGCCACCTAAAGTCTTTTCCCAAAAGCCCCAGAATTCCAGGATTAATTGCCATGGCAATGCTATTTACAACTGCCAACATCAAGTGCAGGGATGTTGAACAATTACAGGAGGATCTTAGTGGTAATGAAGGCTTCTGCAATTTCCCTCATTGTCAGTCGAGGACACGCACCTGGTCTGCCCCTGACAAGCTGGAAGCATCACTCCTTGGGGTCTAGAACTTGGAATGGAAATATTTTACATGACATGAAAGGATATATTCAATTCAGCAAGAACACACACGTGTGCTCAGGGGAAGAAAGAAGAGTTTGTGACTTATTTGGCAGTTCAAAGCGTCCCATTACCAGAATTTCTGTTTTGAGGAAGGTCATATCATTCTGTGGTTTACAGTGACAGTGGAAACATGCTTAGATCAAAGCCTCTGGCATTGACTGGCCACTCTGGGATCCACTAGAAAATGATGAGGCCAGTTTGGTGAACACTGAGAAGTGGGCAGCATTTGTGGTCAACTTCCATGAATTTTCCCTCACTACTGCCCAGAAGCAAGGCCAAATCCTTTAATAGAGACTGATCTCCAGAATGCAAAGGAATCAGTTAAGGAATAAGCTGTTAAAAAGCTTAGCAGGCGATGGCCTAAGAAGCCTCATGCAATTAAACTCCACACTGCGGTACACGCTTGCCAATTAATCTGATCATGTCAGCAAGGCTCTGAGCTATATTATTCTCTGTTAAATTTGTAGGCTTTGAGGCTATGTTTTGTCATTTTCTGGGCTCTGTTCATGTAACAAATGTGTTCAACACACAGCCCAGGACTATATTTTCTTCTTAGAAAAGATTTTAGGGTCATCCATCTCCCAGTGTGAAATCCCCTTAAACCATCCTCCCCCTGACAGGTGCCACATTGACAGAACAGAAGATGAAAGCTGTCCTGCTTCCCCAGCAGGCAAGAACAAGATGGGAAGCAACACCAGCAGTTCCCTGCAAGCCAAGCACATACCCTAAAGCTTCAGGGCCCAGAGTCAAGGGGATCACCTTCCACAGATCATTAACACCATCAGAACACAAAAGTGTCTGGCCCCAATGGGCAGCTGGTGCTGTTACATGTGGGCAGCTGTCACCTACAACACTTCTAATGGCCAAAACTGAGTTTAGAGCAACTGGTTTAGTTGGAATGAAACCCATGACCATGCCTGTTTGCATATGTTCCTCCTACTCCTGCATCCCTCACTAGCAAACAAGGTACAGTATCAGCACTACTTTACAGAGACACAGCACAAGGAGCTTTTCAGCAAACCACAAACAACTAAACAGGCCCTCATCTGTCCTTTAACAGCAAGGGGAGATGACCAACACTCCCCCACACTTGCCCAGTAACTCAAGTCCATCCTAACTTCAGCCTTGGATGAAGTGTTCTGCTCTAATTCACTGCATGAATTAGAAACAAGGGTCTTCAGCTGGAGTTCTCCCCACCTCTGAGGGCTGGGCACTGGGGGGACAAGCAGCACATATGGTGCCAGTGGAGTACATTTACTGTCTGCTTGAGAACAAACCCTGCCCCTGCAGGGAACAGAGTTAATTCCAGCTCTCCTGTGTTCTCTCCCAGCCTCTCCTGAGAGCCAGAAGAGGGAGAACCAGGCTTAGTAGTTGGGACTGATCAGTGCCCAAGGCTGGGGAGTTTCTCCTGGGTGTTTCTGGTTACCTATTAATTAAGACAGGAGATGTGGATTTTGCCCAGCACACCAACAGCTGTAAAAGCCCCCTGGAAGTCAGTGGGACTTCAATTATTCAGTGTTGCACAGACACCAACAAACAGTTTTTCTTACCCGGATGGGCTTGGAGAACTGCTGTACGGGGGTGATGGAGATGGTGTCCTTCCCTGGCTTTCCAAGCCTGCTGAAGTCACCAGGGAACTCCTGAGGAAAACAGAAGGAACTCAGCTATCAGAGCCTGGGAACCAACCCTGCTTCCCTCCTACAAAGCACAGCAACAGAGCTGTGTCTGCCCAGCACCTCATCAGTGGGAGCTCTGGGGATTGTCATCCTGCTCCCACCACGTCAAACTGAAAGTGGTCAGAACCAGGCAGGTGACAGACATCCCTGAAAAAAAGGCTAACTCAGGAAATCTTCCCTCCCATCCACCAGAACACCACAGTCCCAAACACCCAGCAGGCTCCAATGGCTGGCCAATTTCAGGTGCCTTGGTGGTCTTACCCACTGTACATCAGGCTGTCCTGGATTGGTTTCCCTCCTGCAGCCTCAGCAGTTAAATCACCTGAGGGACAAGGAAGTGCAGAAACAGATTAATTCAAAATAATTTTCATAAAAATCTTTATATTATAGCTACTGAGATTTTGCGTAGAATTTCCTGCTCCTGCAAGCCCTGCTGAGTTGCTCCTGAAGTCAGTGTTTTGCAAACCACATGTGGGCTGAAGCTGAAGTTCATGGTGGATGCTGTGATCCTTACACCCTGAAGTTTTGGAAAATTTAGGCTGAAAGCAAGTCCTCTTGGAAGAGGGCCAAAACCTGACAATCATTTGAGGCAACAGGTCCATGTCCACTTGGTGCAAGTCCCTGGCTGCTGTGTAAAAGTGGTGCAAGATACTTCAGTGCTTTGGAACATCCCTGTCCTCCATGGCAAAAATCCAGGGCAGCCAAATGAGCTGGCAGCTGGATACACAACATCTGAACACTGGGAACATGAGCAGAGCCAGGCAAGTGTGCACTGGTCCCACCACTGATTCCAGGGAAAACACAAGCTCCTCCTTATCATAAGGGTTGCAGAGATTTTCCAGAGATTACTCTACCCCTCCAAATTCCTATTTTAATACAAGTGGTGGAACAGTGAAAGGAGGAATCACAGCATTTATCACCATCAAGTTCCAACTCAGCAAAGCACCACACACATGGGCAAGGCTGAACAATGTCCTTCTGCTGGTTATAAACTTGTGCATGGACATACTTGGGCATGTGGCTGAACTGAGGCCCTGGTTCTACGTTCATCTGTATTTTCAAGCAACTCCTATCAAAGTAGAAATACATAAAGGTCCTAAAATTAAATTTAGAGCATTTGAAGAAAAAAACAACTTATTTTAATTTTTCTCAGGGATTTTTTTCAAGTGTAAAATCCAGCTTGCTGGCTGAAATCCTGTCTTGGACTGTGATGTTGAGTGAAACTGAAGACAGGATAACAAGGTACAAGCTTCTGTGAGAAAGAGACTTTTCTCTGTGAGCCTATTTATCTTTCTTTCCAGTTGGATTTCCAGGTTCAATCTCTTATTGAGGTCTTCAAGTAATCTTTACTCTCAAATCCTCTCTTTAAAGGTAATTACAAAATATCCTATGAAACTAGCCAGTGAGCCTAATGTCTCTGCCAGCTTGAAAACAAAACCATTCCTACTATTCAGTCAAAACAGACAAGTTTAATCACTCTTCCAACTTTTTAATATCTATCCTTAACATCCACATCCCCCTCTGCTCAGAATATCGGCATTTTCAGAAACCACCTTACTTGAGAACTGCGCTGGGACCATGACAAAGTCATCTGTGTCACAGGAGGAATTCTTGCTGCTGCTTCCTGCAGAGTCCTTGGATCCATGCAGAAACCCAGGAGAATCCTGGGTAGGAGATGCCAGTGCCTTCTCCTGCAGCTGCTGCTGCATCTCTCCAAGGGACTGCTAATTCAAGGAGAAAACAAACACTGGCTTCAGCACAGCTACTTCATCATTCTGCTCCATCCTTTAAACTGAGCTGTACAAGGCTACAAACAACATTTTGCTGATAAACCAGGGCTGATGGTTTGCCAGAAGCAGCTGTTCAGTTAGCTGAAAAGGAAGAGCCTTTTATGTCCCTGTCAGAACAGCGCATCTTTTGTTACACAAAACATACTTCCAGTGTGTCTGATGCTCCACAGATAAGAAAAATTCACTTGAGGTTATTTGCATCCCTCTGCTGAGGTTTTCTGGATCAACCACACATTTTCTACCAACTCAGTATGGCTGGGAACACGAGAGGAGCTTTCAAAGATACTTTTGGTTGTTCTTTAGGTTTATGTTTTTTCTGTTTTGTTCTTAAACACAGAACCATCTGGTCTCTATTTGTGCTTTTGCAGCACTTGGTAACATGGAGATAAGTGTTCCTGACCTTCCAAGACCACCCTGTTCTGCTGTACTGCTTCTAAGGAGCTAAAGAAAGGCCCAAAAGAGATTAAACTTTCAGCAGATAAACAGCTCACAGCTGTCAGAGGCAGGACAGCCCCTAAAAAGTCCCATTTTCCTGCTTCCTTCAGCTAAATGATGAATAGCCCACAATCCCCTCACATTCCAGACAGATGGAGGAGGCTGGATGGTTTAAGAAAGCTTTAAGGCAGCTGAACTGCCCATGGAGCAGATCACAGTCTTTATCCTAATGCATTTTCAGGCTGAGAAAGACTTGAAGCAGCTTTCACTCGGGCCTCGTTAAGACCTTGCTCACCCTCCAGAGACTCTCCTGCTGCCCCTGTGGGGATTCCCTCTCTCTGCACACAGTACATACAGGTGGAAGGAATTTTCCAGCTGTCAAAGCTGTCTCTTTTCCACCCAAACTGTGAACTCTGCCCTGCAGATGTAGCATTTCTTCCCAGACTGAGCCAGCACACTTTCATCAGCAAAACCTCCAAAGGCAGAGCAGGAGAGGTGCAGTACACCCCTTATATGGGACCCTCTCCCAGTCTGGCAGTGATTCTGTACCATCCTTAAGCTTCCCAGACCCGGAAAGCTCAGGAGAGTGAGTTTGCTTTTCACACCATCTGCTCATTCCTGGAGTCTTATGGCCAGGAGGGCCTCAGCCAACCACCCTCCACTTCAGGCTGCAGGGAGGAAGCTCTCAGGGACACAGGTATGAAACATTCAGAGGAGAGCAGATCTGTCTTCTCTGCCCAGTTCACATCATGAGCACCTACACCAACTTTTGCTGGTGCCCCTCAGCCTTTCCCATACCAAACTGAGATACTTTGGCCCAGGGAAACTCAGAGAACAGAGAAAGAAAGCAGTCATGCCAGGAAGGAAAACGTCCCATCCTTCCCCCTTCCCTTACCAATCACACCACCAGCATTCCTGAGTACAAAGTCAAAGGCAGCTTTCACCAAGAGCCTTCAAAAACAACCTTTCAGTTCAGTGAGCTGGAGGAATGTCACTTCACTGGTCACTTAAATATTCTGCCCTCCAGAAAAGTTTTCACCATTTTGAGTAACCGGAGAGAAAAGCCATCAGTTCAGATCATCTTTCATGAGACCACTGGACTGTGGCAGGTCTGAGCAAACAGCTCTGCTGAATGTCCCTCTGTGGTGCCTGGACATGCTGGACAGAGGAGGTGGATATACTGCCAGGCTGCAGAGATGTTGCCTCAACACACAGAACGTGCAGCCAAGGAAGCAGAGCTATACCCTGAATTAGCAACCAGTTTGAGTTCCAAAGAGCTTTCCATCTCTGCCAAGACAAGCTAGTGTCGTTCATACCAAGTTCTTTCATAAAGGCTTTTCATCCAACAGGCAGTGGCACACTGAAATATGTCTTGGGGAGAGCCAAGACATATTTCCTTAAGGTAATCCAACCTTCAGGAAAAATCCAAACTCTAAACTGGAGAGAACACTGCACCAAGCCTAGCCAGAACTAGTGTTCAGTGACTTGCACCAGGAGAGTACAAAGCAGACCTCATTTCAAACACACAAGCAGTGAAACCATTAACATGAACAGTGCATCTTCTGAGCTTTACTTACAGGAGGTGATGTCAGGTGGGAAGTGGATGAGCTGCTAGAGGAACTACCAGAGCCAGAACTGGGATAAGAAGGCATTGGCACGGAAGCAGCTAAAACCAGAAAAAGAAAAAAACCAAAAGAAGTGGTTAAACCAAGATCAAGCAATAATAAAAAGTCTTCTTCATCTTTTCCCATCAGGTTTATCTCATGTACCATCGTGTGTTTCATGTATTTTATGTGGTCAGTTAAAGGAGAACTAAAGAAAATCAGCATTCTGTTCAGTTATGTGATCCACATGCATCCACTCCTCCATGCACACTCTCACAGGTCTGAAAACTCCTGACCAAGGTCAGATGCCCACTCAACAGCTGACCAACCCAGGTAGCAAGATGGGTTTTGCTATAAAGAGCCTCCAGAGCATCTTTGAAAATGCAGGGAAAGAGAAACAGAAAAGTGAACTGAGTTGCTCATGTCTGGGGCAGAAGCCAGGAGCTAGACCATACCCTGACAGATTCTTCTCCATGAGACCTCATGGCTTGGCACACATACATCAAATATTGGGAGGTGTGTGCCAAGTTAAACACATGCCTACTCAAAGTCTATGTGTTTGCTGTCCAAACAGCCACTCGGGCATCCCAGGCCACATGCTCCTAGCAAAAACTCAAAACACAATAAAAAACCCTCAACGGGGTTTCCTCAAGGAAATAGTGCATTGCTTCCTGTAGCTCAGCTTGGTCACTTTTACAAGTTAAACATGTATTGGTCATTTAGTATCTTTGTACAGAAATTATTTCCACAGCACAGGCCATCCCTGAGTCCCTTCCTTTTATGTTTTGTTGTTCAGTACAGGAACTGCCAACTTTATTCACTTCAATGTTGCACTGGCCTTTGTAACCCTCACAGAGGTCTAAATCTCCCATTGAAAGCCTTGGTTAACACTGACCTTCAGGCAGAAAAGATGATTAAGGCATCAGAGGAGAAAAGAATATTTAACTCAAATGACTTATGCAAGTGAGGTTCAGTAAATAACAGAAGAGCTCAGCTCAGCCAAGCAGGGAGACACTCAAAGGTAACTATGGCTGTTCAAAGGACTTTGAAGTAGTTAGTGGTTCAAATTCCCCAGTCCACCTGCACAAGACTGAACAGCACAGAAGAGCCAAAAATCCCCACTTCAAGGCATCCTGAAGTCAGATTTTACACTGGAACCATTTTGGTATTTGAATGACTTAAGATAAAGATCAGAGACAATGTTTAATTGAGGAGAGGAACACTTTGCTGCTCTTCCATTATGCTGGCAGAGAATTAGCACCTTCTATCAAATTTCTACTTTTACAGTACCTGTGCTAATGACTCCATACCTAATACAAGGGAGATTAATAACACCTAAAAGAAGAATGGTTCTGTCTGAAGTAAAACTACCTCTGTCATTAATCCCATTAGCTACTACAAAGTACTTACTCTATTCAACAGGCTAGAAAAATAAAAGTCCATCTCTCTGCAATTAACTGTTGAAACAATGTTCTAATGATAAAAGAATGGGAAAATATGCCCTTTAATAAAAGGCTTTAGGAAATCTTTCCATGCAGTCTATCAAAGAAGGTTAAAGGATGACTGGATCAGTCTTTTATCACAAAGAGAGCAATCACTGAGACACTGAATTGCTCAGTCTGAGAGAGATGTAACAAGACTCAACAACAGGACAGAGAGGCCAAAGCAGTGTAGATTTAAAATACATATTTTAATGTAACTGACCCCTTTAATAGTTTAAGCAGGGTCACAGTGATTTCCAGCCTTTGGCAACATTAACAAGTAGGAATCCACGGCAGTGTGGTGGAGGGGCTGGACACACTTTTTAGGTTCTGCATCTATTCTGCACTAGATTTAGTGTCCTTGATGGGCTGTGTTGTTGTAACACACTGCCCTGGCTCCTGTACAGCAGCAGGGATGGAGATATCCCGAGGATGGGTGTTCTGGGAGGTCAGTCAGGGGCTTGGCATGGAGAGCCACTCCACCCACAGCCAGCACAGCTGCTTCCCCCTCCCCATGCTCAGGGAACACACACAGAGGCCTGAGAACTTGCCTGTAAAATGAAGAGCTCTGTCGGGCCTCTATCAAGCTGCTTTTGATCTCTACAGTCCTCCCACAGAGCCTACAGAGCAATCCCTAGGACCTTCCCTATAGATTTAATACCAGAAAGGAGGAAAAAAAAGGTCTACCCCCCACTATTTATCCTGCCAGCTGCTACAGAACAATTGACCCGTGTACAGACAGCTCTTCCTGTTATGGAAGGGTGCTTTTAGAAAAAGATAAGTGAATTCTCTACTGTAGCCACACATGCCTGCTGCAAGACTTGCAACACACCATTCATTTTTCCTGGAATTAGTATTTTTGTTAGAGTCATTCCCAGTTCTCTCACAAGGTCCCCTCCAGTCTATTTTGGTTCTGTGATTATTGATTTAAACCTGGCTGGAATTGAGACACTTCTATTTTTGACTATTTGCTTCAGAAAGCTTTTCATTAATCAGGAGGGAAGACAAGCTGGCAGACTTTGCCATTATCATCTGAAACTCAAACTCAGCTGCATGAAGCACTCCTTTAGATACAACCTCTATTAATCACTGTTCTTATTTAAATCCCTTTGAACACCCCAAATTCACACTGTAATGCTGTGACCTCCAACTCAGAAGGTCCTGACACTCCAGACTTTGATGCATGTAGAACCATGAGGTTTGGCTCTGACAAACCCTTTCTGACCTCCACATCCCTGTTGGGGCATTTTTTGGTGTCAGCCATGTAGGCCAGCTTGAAAGAAAGACACCTGCTTCCATCTCCTCCACACACCCAGGCACTCCCAGTTCAAAATTAAAAAGGGTGCAAACACTTGGCTCATCATGTTTTCAGTTGAGTCTGAATGTGGGGAATGTTAACATGAATTGTAGGCCCCCACCCAAATCCAGAAATTGCTGGATTGTAATTGTAATGTAAATAAGTCTGTTTTCATAATTGTCCTCTCCAACTTGCTCCAGCAACAAAACAGTCATCCTGCACATTGTGTAACCAATGCCAACTGGTTTCAAAATGGGAGAACTGGGAGCCATAAAGGCAAGTCTGTGCTCCAGCTGTGTGGATCCTGATACTGGATCCTATACTTGTAAAAATAACTTCTGACATATCATCCTACCAGGGGCTCAGTTGTCCTAAAAATATCCAACCCTCAAGTTTTATAGAAAAGCTTTATTTGGAATCTGAGTTCTACATACACTGGAGAGATGCACTTTTCTGATTATCTGGATTCAATTAAAACCACTCATCAAAAAGTTCTTTAACTGCAATCTCTGACAAGGCAATAAAGTTTGAGTGCAAACTCTAAAAGGAATTATCCAAATAAACTGGTTTTTAGAGCTTAAAAGTCTGCAGCATCAAAATCTTTTATATGCATAAGTCATGAGGATTTTTTGATAGTTTTCACCTGGGTATTTTATGTACAGTAAGATTTAAAAGATGGCAAAAGTCAAGCTAAGCCTGACAGGTATTTCAGACACCGAACCACCTGTGCACTTCTGAACTATAACTGCTCACCTTTCATCCCCTCTTAACTCAGAGTCAAGGAGGCAGCAGCTTCTCATTCATTAAAGGCAGGAGCAGAAAAACCTCCAAAATATTCTGCACGGGTACCAATTACAATGTGTTTATTGAGAGAAGACTTGCACAAGCATCTAATTATGCCTTCTCATGTGTTATTACTGTAACACACAGCTCCATACCATATGCTGATCAGACCTGGCTACAGACAGACGACAGTCTGACTAGACACAGCATTTTAAAGACTTTATTAATAAATTTTTACACATCTAAAGTACATGCTTAGTCACAGGTACAAAACCCACAATATAAAATAAATCATAAATAAACAAAAAAAAAATAAAAATAAAGTACACCATCTTAGTTAACAAAGTCCAAATGTCCTGAACACAGTCTCCAGGGAGGGAGATGAGAGGAGGGATATGAAAACAACTATCCCTCAAAACAGCAGGGAAGAAGAGATGCTTGTCATAAATGTCTTATTGAAAGTTTTTTGAAAGAAATGTTGATTTTGCTGAAGCATCTCAATAAACATGCAAACGTATTCCAATGAGGGGGATCCCCTTGCCTTAGCAGCTTCAAAATTATCCACCTGGAGAATGATCTACATTTGAGGACTCACCAGTTTTCCAGAATTCCAAAGCTACATTATATTAAAAAAAACTCAGATGAGAATGACTTAGTGGTAGCTAATTATCAGCTCTCAAGGAGAGCAAGAACACACGTCACACTGTTCCTTCCCCAGCTCTCCACTGTAGGTGTGAGGGCTCTAATTCAGCCTGAGCATGACCACCGTGGTTCAGATGCAGCTCTTCTTCCCTTTGGTATTTCCTACACTTGTGATGCTGAGCCACATGTTGAGATGAAGCAGCACAGCAAGGTTTTGGACTCACCCTAGCTCTGCACACAGAGTCAGGGGAGCCACCCCCTGAGAACTGCAGCCTTGCCAAGACACATTTCAGCTACAGCCATGCAAGGGTCAAGCCCACTGCCATGCTAGACAGCATTCCATAAATCTCAGGTGAGGTTTTCTCATGGAGATCACCATAACCTGACCTTTGCTGACACACTTCTCTCTCCTATCAGAAATCAAAAAGGCCACAGGCAGCCTCTCTCCTCCAGGCTCTTCAGCACACTTCCCAGAGGCTCTAAACCATCGCTGGCAGTAGCAGAGACCTCACAGCAGACTACAAGAACTCTCTCCTCCACTAGCAGATTTCTGTGCACCACAACTTGAACATCTCCAGCAACAGGTTGATATTTCTCCCATGCCTTCAAAACCAGTAGCAGTCTCTCCTGCCTGGAGAGGACTCCAGGCTGTGGACATATGTCCGGAGGTGAGGATCAGCAGGGCGACAGAGAGGTCTGGAGTTTGCATAGGCCTTACCTGCCTGTAAAGGTGCTTTTTTTCTTGGTCCTTGACCCCACACCATTAACCTTGGTGCAGCTGGGGGCAAAGGCTGAGCTACAGTCTCCTGCTCATAATGGCACCTCTGGTTCCTGCACAGCAGGCGTGCACAAGCTGGAAACTGGGGCCAAGCCAGGAGAACCCTCTCCCGTTTTTCCGGGGTTTTCTGCTCCCCTGGCCAGTGAAGCAGCGGGACAGCCGGAGGTGGGAGATGAGTTGGTGGGCGTGCAAGAACATCCTGAGGGGGAGATCTTCTGCCCACAGGGGGATCAGGCTCCAAAGGGCTTTTCCCACACAGCTGCAGGACAGCAGGTGCCGGGAGCTGGGCTGGCTGAGGCGCTGCCCGGCATGGCCTGGCCCGTGTCCCAGGGCCGGCCTCACGTCCCACTGGCACAGGTGGGTTTAGGGCCCTGGCTG
This sequence comes from Parus major, assembly GCF_001522545.3. Lineage (NCBI taxonomy): Eukaryota > Metazoa > Chordata > Aves > Passeriformes > Paridae > Parus > Parus major. The sequence continues at coordinate 5,467,228 of NC_031784.1, read as the reverse complement.
CTTTGAAAGCACCCCTGAACCAGAAGCGTCTTTTCTTGCCCGCAGGACGATCACCTGAGTGCACAGGTAAAACCTCATCAGGGACAACTCAGAAATCCTGCTCAGGTGGCAGGAAAGCAAGAGAATGTCAGGAGTGATGTGGGTATCAGACAAGGTGTGTCGACCCATGGCACACATCCAAGAGGGAAATTGGGTTTGTGCTGGACATGTTTCCTCCAAGACCTTGCACTGGGCACCCCAAATTAGTCACTGATGAAGATATTTGGTGCTATATTTACTCAAGAGATTAAACATCCAGGAGAATCCCTCCAGAGAAGACAACCATACTCAATTTCACTAACCCAAGTCTCCTGGCCAAAGAACTATGATGCCCCACGCATTAGAAGAAATTCTGAATTGTTTTTTGAAAACAAGCCTCTGAACCATAATACATGTGGCTGCAACTTTTCCAAAGTTTTGAATCAAAAGGAGGAAGAGAGAACTTGCAATGGCAATCTGTCTTTGTTTTGGCCAGCTCCCACAGACTACCAAATGTAACCCTTCTAAAACAAGATGAATCAAGAACTTCGATGTAAATGATGAAACAAGATTTGGTAACCACAAAATTTGGCTTTTGCACAGCCAACCTGGCAAGCAGGGCCAAGAGTGCCAGTTTCCACCATTTATTAGCCTGAATGGTCCTACAGGTGAGGATGAAAAGCAAGACCATGATGCATAATTCTGTGTACCTACAAGCACTCCACTGGCCAAGCACTTCACACAAAGTGGCTGAATCCATTTCAAAGCTACATTTGCTTCTACTTTAGGTTTCTAAATATCTCCCTAATCATCTCTTTGAAGATAGCTCAGTAAAATTAAATACATTTTGATGGCAAAATCTGGACATGACACAATAATAAACACTGAATCCCTGCCTAAATAACTAAGGAAACATAAAGCAGTATCTTTCTTTCCTTTTGAACTAACAGCAAAGGAAGTCAGGCCATGGTTCAAAAAAGAGTTGTAATCAAAAATGCAATACTTACATTTTTTCATAGAGGCACTTGCATCCAAGAACGGGTGATGGAAAAATTCATCTGAAAAAAATCAAGAACAATGACTCAGTGAAAGAAAATGACTGTAAGAAGTTTACCAAGCAGATAAAGCACAGGAAGTTACAGTGTTATACAGTGATTTTTCCATGCAACAATGGAAGCTGACTGACTGCATATAGAATTGGTCTATAGAATACAGGCTGGAGACTGGATGCAGAACCTGTTCATGAAAAAAGGGTGGGAAATTAGTCGGGTCCCTGGCTGCTCAGGATGGTGAGTCACCCTAAATGTTGGCAGCCAGGGGAGCTGTATTTATTACACTGCACAGCCAGTCACTCCATGGAACAGGAATGATGGACAAAAAGACTTCCACTGAGTGATCTTCCATGATGTACAGACTTACACCCATCGTGCACTGAGGGCAGAAATGCACTTTTAATGGGCCACCCCAGAACCACAGCCCAGAACTCCCTCCATTTCACATCAAACACAACTGCTGCTTCCTCCCCTCATTATGGGAATTCATTCTACACATACAGGCCAAGGAGAGCTTCTGTCCTGGCTTGCTGAACACTCTCTACATGTTTGCCTGTTCTCACAAGTAGCCACTTCTCCCAGATCCTTCATCTCTGATTCACTGCAGCTCTGTGCCAGAGCTCTCTCCTATGACCATCAGCAACTCAGTCTTTTGGGAGCGTCAGCCATGGATCAACACTGATTACTGAGCTTCAGCTTCTTTCCCAGAACGGATTTCCTGTTGCAACACCCAAGGTTTACAAACAACTTCTGTAAACAGCTCCTCTTTGGTGACTGAGCTTTCCAGAAAGTAGTCACAGGGATTTTTGTTTGTCTGCTTTTTAACCTTCAGCAATCCCTGTCTCCCCAGGCTCTCCTCGCCACTGCCATGCCAGGGTCCTGCAGCCAGAGCACGGTAGCCTGGAGAGTAGCCCAGGACAAGGACTGGAAATCTTCAGCAGGGAAAGCTGGCATCTCACAGATCAGATCTGCTATGGATGGTGAACATCCCCATCCTGTGGGAGCTGCTCAGCTGCTGGGGTTTCCTGCTTCTTTGTCAGCCTGCTGCACTAGAGGAGGGTACCATCCCTCAGCCAAGCTGACTCAACTGAGGGGGTGGAAATGATGATTTCTTTCACTTTTCCCCCTCCCTGCTCCAAACTGCTCATTAGCTGTGCTTGCGAAGCAAAATTCAAACAACCCAGCTTGTAATCATCAGCAGGAAACTTGCAACTTGAAACCCTCCTGGTTTTCTTCTAGATAATCTTGAGATTGCAGAGAGCATCAGTTCCTGGCAGAACAGCAGCTGGGACACACAAGTAAATGAAGTTTCAAGCTGATAAATTGCTGTTGTGTGACTCAGCTGAGCTCTGTGGGGGTCACTGTGACATCTCGAGGGTCTCAGGGAACAAGGAGCAGCAGGAATCCCTCTCCTCTGGGGACATGCCAATTTATTGATAAATACATGATTAAGGACAGGAAAAGTCTCACTACTGTAAGATGTGCTGTAATTGTTGTCCAGAGTGATATCAAAATCTTCTATCTCAAATTTCCAAGTGTTAGACGTGGACTCATGCACTCTGCTCCCAAGAGGTACAAAACTAGCTTATATGGGCTAAAAAGGTTTGCCAGACAATTTCTGACAGCAGGGAATCAAGAACCTCAGAGATACCTTCTTTTGAAATGCACAGCAGCATGAGAGAAGAGGTAGAGATCCACAGCCCAGATAAAAGATCTGCAGGGAATAACCCTGCCGAGTGATTCAATCCAAGCCAGGCTGTCAGGAGCTTCAACAACTCACTTTTCAAAAGGCTCATTCTCTCACTTTTACACTCCAGTAACCAGTCATTCATCACTGGATAACTATGATCAACCTCAGGTAGTCCACAGTTGCTTACGCAGCTGACCATCCCCAGAAAAGCTTTCCTGGTATCTCTAATCCAAAAGAATAACAGAGGGTGCAAAACAATTCCTCTTCATCACCTAGCATGTGCTGCCCAGCAGGAAACAACCCACCTGAGCAGACAAGCAAAAAAAACCAGAAACCAACAGAAAACCAACCCTCAAACCCCAGAAATATCAAGCTATTTTACCCCAAGTCTGACTAAAAAGCAGCATCCTGAACACACACAGGATGTGTTTGCCTTTAGATGACCTGGTCTTTTCAGTGATTCAAGGAAAGGCTCCACCTCTGTCTGCTTTCCTCTGAGGCTCTTCAGACCTTTGAGCTCAGCTACAACACATCTGTGAGATGCTGCCAAGTCAGAACCACTGTGCTCACAATGATTCATCTCAGTTTTGAAAGAATTAAGACAAAAGAGGAAATCCTCATGTCAGCCAAGTCAGGAGACTGAGACAAAGGCTTGGCCACTGCCAGATTGAGCCCTGAGAAGGACCAAGGCTTCCTTCCACAGAAATGGGAAAGGAGGGAAGGGTCTGCAAGCAGCTACATCTCCTGGCTCAGATTATCACAGCAAACCCTGAGAAACAGAGGGTAGTGACTGGGTTGTTCAGTAAATGAGCACAGCTTGCAGCTCTGGGAAGGAACTGTGACAGAAAAGCACAGAATCACAAGACACATTTTACCTAGCATTACACTTAACCACTGCTCAGAGAGATTATAAAAGCAGAAACCAGGAGAGAGAATGCAAGTAACAAACATATGCTGAAGGTGTGCCAAGTCTCCTTGGTTTACAGAATTGTACTGAAATCAGCACTGACCTTTCCAGCACATAAACTAAACCCCCCAAGATTATGCAAGCCTTCAGGCACAGGTGAAATCCAGGTGTCTGGATGATTCTCCTAGCATCAGCCAAAAGTAGAAAGGCTTGTGCAGTGCCAAAAGACACAGAGACAGGCAGCAGAACTCAAATTGGGAGGAGGCCTTACCAAAGTCCATGCGGTCCTTGTGATTACGCTGCAAAAGGCCCAGCAGGAGCTGCCTCAGGTGGCTTGATGTCTCCCTGGGGATGCTAGGATTGAAAACAAAAGCAAAATAAGAGAGACTTGTGGTCTACTTACACTGCTTTTACATATTCAGAAGGCAACTGGCAAATGCAAACTCACTCTATGCCTGCTGGGCCAGGAACACCAGGAGCTCACTGGAGGGATGCTGATCAGAAAAAGTCTCTATTTTGTCTCTCTGGCTTTCACTCCCCACTGCCATTGTTCAGGCTACAGCTAATTTTGTTTTAGTGGCCTTTCCCATGAGCACCTGCAGATCCTTCCCTTCACAGTGTCATCCCTCTGGTGGCTCATTCCACTTGCAGTATTTCACACATAATAAATAAAATCACTCCTACTTGCTCTAATGGGAATAAGATCACTAGAACAAAGCAGTTTCCAAGGGGAAGCTTCCAATTAAGACACTGGTGCTGAAATGTATCACCAATTACTACCATTTTATTAAGGCATTTATTTTTCAGTGCAGCTTATGTAAGACTAGCAAGTAACCTTTGTCTATTTGCTTCCTTGATATACGGCATGTATTAATCAAAGGCCACTAAGATGAGAGCAACTGCCACCTCAGCAAGCCAAAATTCCTGCAGTTATTACCTCACTTTTCAGCATAGTTAGGAAGAAAATATTCTTTTCAACAGCCTTTGAAACACAGAAGAGCTGGTAAAGCACTGTGCTCTCCCTCACCCCTCAAGCAGATGGGGGAGAGGCCAGGGCAGCTCTTCATAACCCCTGCAGATTGAAAAATGCAGGGAATAAATGAATGGATTAAGGAACAGAAAGCAGAGTTCAGCTCTTGCATAAGTGGATTCAGCTCTGCTGACTTCCCTCCATCCCCAGAAGCACTGCTGGGAGCTTTGGGCTGGGGCAGAGCTCTCCTAAAGAAGCGTGGGTGGATACAGCTCCTCTCGGTATTAACTCTGTTTATCATGGCTGTTCCCAGCATGGCCCCCATGCTCTGCCAGGCTTTCCCCTCTCCCCATGCTGGGTCAGCTGAGGTGATGACATGTGTGCCCAGCACAATGATTTTAGCTCTCAGTGGCTCTGCACGTGGCTCTGGCATCAGTCACTGCCCTGAGGCCAAGCCTGACCAATGCTGGGAGAAAAAACCCTTCCTATACCATCTCCACCAACATACCCTACCAGACAGGCAAAAACAGAGGCTGGCCCAAAAATAGTGGGGGGGGAAAAAGTGTGGTAGCTAGCACTACCTGTTCAGAGAAACAGGAGATGGGAGGCAATATATGTGTTTACACGTGTCAGTACCAGCCAGTTATTTTTCTGTGAAGCCCTAGGCCTTGCTGGAATTTGAACCCAGCAGTTCCAAGAACAGAGAATGATGGCAAGCATCCCTCATCCTTGTTTGTACTGGAGGAGCTGCTTTTCCATCCCTGATGCTAGAATGGTTTTGTGCACCTTCTTGGGCTGACACAGGAGGAGGCCACCTCCAGGACTCTGGAAGGGATGCAGTTAGACTGAGACTCAGGCAGAGCCTCCCATCAAAAGAGGTGTGTCCCTTGGAAGCACACTGTGTAATAGAATAACTCAAAGATACCACAGCAAACAGCCTCCTGAAAAATGTATTAGTGCTCAAATCCTGCAGCCCTGCAGTGTTATCACCATAATTTATTTATCTGTGACACATAAAGCTCTCATTCAAAATGAGTCCATTTCCCAGCTATGACTTTAGCTTTGGCATGGTTTTAAAGCCAAGAAACGGGTACGTCAACTCATGGACTTCAGATGGCACAACACAGACAAAGAGGGTGCAGATTAGCAGCCTGTTTGTCTCCTCTTACCTCCCATGACTGAAGCATCAAGCTTTGTTACTCTTCAGTATTATTCTCTAGGGCCATCTTTTTAAACATAAGCAACAAATCTGCCTCCTTGCCCCCATGACCTGGGATGTACTTTGCCATGCAAACCAGCACAATAAATGTTAATGATTTAGATCAGCACTATTAAAATTGTGAGGCCTTCAGGCTTCTCCTGCCATGGGCTCCCCAGAGTGCTCAGAACAGCATCTCCTCACCTACCAGCAGCAGCAGTGCAGCCAAGGACTGCTTCCCCACTCCATTCCCACGCCAAAACACTTTCCCTGGCCATGGCAAGGAAATGTGTGCCAGCCTGCATAGCCCCAGGGAAAATGAAACCAAATTGTGGCACTGCTGCAGTCTGAAAAGGAGGTCTCTGGAGCAGTTTTGTGTTTCATCCTGTGCTGGCAGGGCACTCAAGCAGTTTATTCATGTTTATTCAGAAATAGCATAGATTGCAGCCCGTGTTAAAGAGACAAACTGACTTTGGAAAGAGGGAATTGCCATTTACACAAAGGCCAGTTCAGATATGACTTCCACAGTGAGAAAAACAACCAGTTTGGATCTGAATTTTGGAAGAATTCAGTAGTTCAAAAGTGCAGGTAAGTGAAAAAGGCAAATGCAGACTGTGTGAAGGACTCAAAGCAGGACTAATCCCTACAAGAACAGACATGCTCTCCTCTTACAGCTGAGTTTCATTTCTCCCCTTGCCAGCACCATGAGCCAAAGAACAGCAGGGCAGGAGGATCAACACAAGAAAACTTACTCATTTTATGGATTAATTTCTCATTTAGTAAGAGGGGCTGTCTCAAAGGTGAGCAGTCATGTTTCGGGGTGCATAGGAAAAACAGAAGCTCTACTTTCTGCTCACACAGACTGGGCTCCAACTATGCAGTCACATTTTTCCTTTAAATTGTTTCTTTTCAGGTGTTTTACTTCATCACACCCTCTGGTTCAATCCAGGTGCCCCAGAGGTAATCCTGGTAGAAATCCATGCCTTCTCCCCAAATCAAAAAAGGAAGTACTTAAAGGGAAATTAACTGCATATCACAAGTCATTGATAAGAGCTCCAGCTTCTTGACAGTTCCTTCCAGTTATCTCTTGGAACTGTCTGAACTGATAAGGGAAAAGAAAAATCCATAAACAGCAACCCAATGAACTTCCCTGCATATATGGCTGCATTAGGAGCTCTGCCAACTGGCAGCTAACTTTCTGGTCATAAGAGGCCATCCAGATTTTAGATATATAATCTGGAACTTCAGTCCTGTCTCTGTACCAGGCTGAGGTTTTCTGAGCCAGCATGAGCTTCTGCTTTCAGAGCTCAGAAATCAAAAGGAAAGACCACAGCAACAAAACTAAAATACCCTGACAAATCACAGCACTGAGCAGAGAGGTAACATACACCCTGTTGGGATGAGAGCAGTTCTCTTCCCCCTGGAAACTGCAGCAGTGTCCATTTCCAGGGAGGTTATAATATTTCCCCCAATACAGCAGGATGGACAGAAGCAGTTGCTGCCCTGACACGTGAGAAATGGGAATGTGATCTGCAGTCAGGTATGGCAGGTTACAGGAGAGGCTGCAGTTTGGCTGCTCGCATGATCCCAGAATTGCCTTGAGCTCTCCCTGAGGCTCTCGGCCTCGGGGGAGCCACGTGTGGAACAGGACCTCTAGCTGGCCCTTGGAATCACTAACAGTCCTGAATTTTTGCAATGTAGGAGAACAGTGTCTGCAGAGACACAGAACATCCCAACCCTGGCTATCTGCTGCCGTCAGACTTTCTCTGGGCCACGTCACTGCTGGGTTAAGGAATGGGGAAAGGCAGGAGGCCAGATATTTTAGTCACCTCCCCAAGTGACAAGCCAGTAGCATGCAAGGACAGGTGTAAACACAGAGTAAACAAGTGCCTACAAACATTGACACTGGAAAAATGCTTACTTGGGCATCAGCATCTTGTTTTTCTCATAGAAGAGGCGGAGATCCTGTGGGCTGCTGGCCTGTAGGGGAGAAAGAAACCAGTACATGAAGCAGTTGACCACGAAGGAAAGGGGTTAGCATTTCTATTTCACTGCAGCTCTGAAGAGCAGAGGCACTTTTTACTTGATGGACCAGCACAATTAGACCTTGCAGGTTGCTTTAGAGTGAAAAGCCAGGCCTGTTCTGCAGGGAAAATACAGCATTTCAACCTGCTGTCATTTTGTCCCTGACCTGGTTCTGTCCTGCTCTGCCCTTCCATGGGCTGAGCTTCACTGCAGTGGGCTCTGATGCTCAGGTTTGAGCTGGCCTAATAGCCTCACCCAGGAGACTAAATAATTGTAGACGTGATGAGTCCCAAATGATGAATGGCAGATCCTGCTGAGAACACGGATTAATGCTGCAGGGCATTTAGAAAAGGGGCAGGGAGCCTGTTGATGGGCAAGGGATCTGTGAAGAGGCTAGGAACATGAAGCAACTGAATTAGGATTTTCTGCTTTAGTTCCAGGAAGCCAGAAGGTCTCAAGCCATAGCTCCTATTTTATTTGTGCAGTAATATACACAACTGCAGGGGATGTTGATGACCAGATTCCAAATTCTGAGAGATGGGATTAACAAAAAAGGTGGGGGCTAGGCACAAGAGGTTTACAGCTGAGGTTAAAAATAAAATCACCAGTAGACAAGCGTAGACACATAAAAATCCCCTAATATAAATTCTCCATTTGTTTTCATGCAATGAATAATACAGGCCAGTAAATTAACCCTAGTGTCTCAAGCTTTCCTGCTCAGGCAAAGTTGCTTTATTAAAGGCAGAGCAGGCTGCTGGCATAACACAACATGAAGGCACACAAACAGGGCAGGAAGATCACAGAGATTCATCTGCAATCAATTATTATTTCAGCAGAGTGTGTAGGAAAGTGTGAATGAGGAGGCAACAGGCAGCTTCTCCTGATGTTCAGGGCAGGCTCAAAAACCCCTCGAGCTTTCCACCTACTTCTGTTTCTAAATTAGAAGCATTTAAGGTCAATTAAGATGCTTAAAATGGCAAATCAGACAGGCCAATCTGCAGATGGCCATCAAAACACCACTAACATGGTATGGCTGGAAAAGCAGCCACAGAAGATATTGTTTCAACATCACCTACTCCCTCTGGCTGAAGATGAAAATTAAGGATAACTGAGAGCTCAGTAAAAAAACCCCAAGAGAAACCAAAGGCAGTCTCAAAAACTGATAGTATCAACACACTCATGTACTACTCATCAGGGCAGTGTTTTTTACACAGACTTACCAACAGGAGCTACACCAAAAATACATCAAAATTAAAGCAGATGTAAACTTTGTTACACAGATGCAAAACTGCATCATAACTTCCAACTGCTGCCACTCAATTTGATTCAGGAAAACTCCATTTTACACCTTCCCCTTGCAGATCTTGGAATGTAATTAGATTAATATTTGGCAAATTTAGGAAGACAAGCATACACACTGCACCAAATGGCCTGGCCACATTGCCCAGAGCGATGACAAATATTCCTGACACACACATCGTACAAGGAGGGGCAGAACTCCAGCACAGGGAGGGAAGGGCTCATTCACTTCAGATACAAGCCTTGGCTGTTTGCTCTGGTCATTTCCTGTTGCAACAGCTCAATTGTTTCACAAATACAATGAAGCTCTGATCTACTTCAAACACTGTTTTGTCAGAAATTTTCCTGCCAAGAGAGAGAGTATATTCAAAGCAGCGCATACATGAAGACCAGTTCATTAAAGAAGGTTTCAAAGTGCTGGCTTGGACAGAAACAAAATTCTCAACGAAGTTTTCCTCATCTTTGTACAAATTCAAGAGATGTGCCTGTAGGGATGCTGTTCCTCTACATTCTGCTGTCCCAGTACAATCCCCACTTGCTCTGCAGGGACCACACCAGGCTGCCAGGCTCCTTCTCACTTGGGCTGCCCCCCAGCCTGCCATTCAAGGTTGGTCCCCAGTGCAGATACCAGAGGAAGGGAGTCATTCTAGTGAGTGCCCAGCACAGACAGCCATGGATCACCATTAATTTGACAACACCAACTGCATCCTCAGTTAACTTCATTATTAATTGGCTGAGTCAGAGCTCTGCTCCCAGTAACCTGTCCACTGCTCTCTTGCTATCATACAATTCAGAAAGAACTAGGACCCTCAGCCACTTTGCTCACCACTCCTTTCAATAAGCAGTGCTTCTATAAGGATCATGGGGGAAAAAAAAAACCCAGAAATGTTTGTAATGCAGTAAAAATGTCACATAAATTCCCTCATCTAGGAAGCTAAGAACTTAACTTGAAATCTGCCTTCTAGGCAGATACACCCTGCCCAAGAAAAACACCAGCAAAAGCACACTTTAGGCACGTAACAACCTGACCATTCAAGGTACACAGAGCCAACTTCTACCTGTGGGACAGCACCCATCTATCAGAGGCAGGGATGCAGAACAGCTCAGCTTTGCCTAAGGCCAGGAGGGCACACCAGCAGCTCAGTTCACACCCTCAGTCCCCTCCTCATGTCACTACAGAGCAGCTGCATTTTGGTTTTGTCTACCCTTTCTATATATAGAGGCAATGGGACAAATTCAATCCTGCCACTGTTACTTTGTCCTGAGCAGCAGTGGAAATATGTTGAGCCAACAAAAGGCATTCAGCAGAACCCTGCCAAATCCCCTTCAGTGCTGGCTGCCTGGAAGTGAACTGCATGTGAAAAGCAGGCAGGGTGGTGCTTTCAAAAGCACTCAGCAGTGGATTTATCATGCTTGGGACATGGCTGGATGCAAAAGCCCAACACTCAGACAGAAGAAGGTCAGAGACATTCACACCTTCCCTGAAGAGCCCTGTCTATTCAACACTCCCTAGCAGGTGTATGGTATCTGCCTCGCTCTTTGAATCCTTTCCTTGGGCATTTAGAGGTGAAGAAAGGGGATTTGGATATGTTAGAAAGAAAAAAATAAATAAGTAATGCTGTTTCTAGCTCAGTAGCTCTAGAAAAAAAGCTTGAAAACCTGCTGAAAATACTTTCTGATGTTTTAAAGACTCCCACAACGAAGTGGCTGGCATTCAGAGGACTTGAAAGCCCTCTGCAAACAAGGAAACAAAAAACCCACCTCCTGAACCTTTTCCTTTAGCAGTCCCCAGATTTCTCTATACTGCCAACAGAGCATGGTAAGACCCACAAACACTGGTCCAAAAGCCAAAAGTGGTTCATTGACTACAGCAAGTCAATCACTGCACTCATTCTCAGCAGAATGACCCACCAGTTCCAGGAATTCCTGTCCCCATGGACACAGGGCACTCCAGAGGAACAGAGCTGGGAACAGAAGAGCAAGCTGCCTATCAAATAAACCAGGGGTTCAAATTCTTGGCATAAAATCCACTCTTTCCTGGTGTTCCTCAAAGCATTTCACAACATAGCAGTTGCTGTAAGTGATACATAATCCTAGTACTTATGCAGACAGAATTAACTCAGAATTAAAGCAGTAAACTTGGTACACCAGACTTAGAAATTAACTTTTCACCTTACAGCTAGCTGGGATCAGAACATAAACAGGCAGGTGAACTCTTTCAGAGCTGACAGACCAGCTAGAAAAACTTGCATTAATTCCCTTGTCAGTTCCCTGCTCTTTGGTTCACTCTCCCCCAGACACAGGGCACCATGTCTGTAGAAAGCTCAAGATCCATGCAAAGGCTCAGACAGCAGACAGCCAGGTTTCGTGGTGTTTAGCAGGATCTGATATCCCAGTGCCAGAGCCAGCTCTGACACAACCTGCCAGTGCTCAGTGGGGTGTCTGCTTACCAAGAGCTGCCCAGATTTAAAAGGGGTCATACAACAGAAGCCACCAGAAATATCAGTGTGATTCCTCCCACACAGGGGGAAAAAAAAGGAGATTGAGGTCATTTAACTAATCATATTTAAAACACCATCTGACAAGGACTAGATTGGTTTTGGACTGTTTTAGACCTTGTGTAAATCTTTCTTCTCTTGCCTCCAGCTTTGCTTCTGGTTGTCACTTGTTTACACAGCCAGCACGATCTCACGGTAGGCACAGGGTCCCAATCTTTTCAACTCAGGTAAGGACAAGAGCAAACCACTGCATTCCCAAGGCACTACCCAGTTCTGGTCAGCAGGAGCAGGAAACTCACTGTTCAAGTCCTGTCCTCAGTGACAGAAATGCTGAGATGTGAGTGCAGACCACTTATTAGGCAAGGCAAATTAACAATTCCACATTAATACAGTGCTCAGCAAATCTGTTTATAGGGATTATGAATCCCATTAATCTCATCCCTGTGGCAGTCTCACTGTTTTGTTTATGGGCATGTTTAATACAAAAAGCTCCTTAAGAAAGCTTCACCAGCCATCCTACCAACTGTTCACATCTGAGCATCAGCAGCTTCTCTCTTGTCTGTGTGCAGTGAGGCAGTGAAGGGACAGGAATGGTTCTGGGAAATTGCCTTGGGTGACCCAGCTACAGTTAATTGTAACTCTGAGACAGCCAGAAATCACAATCACACACATACATCTCTGTGTTGATTTACAAGCACTTTCAGGACTGACAGCTGCCTCAGCCTTTCTACACATTTGATCTTTTTTCCATCTAACCCATTTCCTCAAAGCCCTATTTTATTTTTAGGCAGCTCATTCCTCCTCACCACAGATAACACTGGAGTCCTTTTTGTTTGCATCCTCCTGAAGAATCCTGAAGGATCCTCCTTGGCTCATGCAGTGACACCCAAACACAGCATGTTTCACACCACTGAGCTCCAGATTCCCATGGGAATCTCAGCTAGACAGAGATGAGGAGCTATCTTTGCCAGCCTGGGAGGGAAGGCACAGTGAGGATTTAGCCTGAAGAGGCTCACTCAGAAATCCAGTTCCTGGCTTCCCTGTACAACTGGGTCTGCTGGTGGCACTGTGTGCAATCTGCCTGTTTTCTTTCCACCCATTGGTAGACATCCCACCCAAAAGCACTCCTTCCTATTCATGGTGTCCCAATCACCTCTGTCCACTAGCCCTCTTTTCTCCTAAAAGCTCTGTAAACAACAGCTTCTTGCCTGCTCAGTGACCATCAGCAAATTCATACAACACAGTCATGCCAACAAAGACAGAAAGCCAGTTAACCTTTAACCAGCTTCCCCTAGACAAGCTTCTTTCACCTGGATCTCAAGCTGGAAGGCAATTTGTGACATGCATGGCCAAAACAAATAGATGGGGCATAAAGAACCATCTGGGCTGAGCTCCTCTCTCTCCCTTCTCAAACACATCCACAGCTGCTACTGCAGTCACAAACAGGGCCTGGCATTTTGCTTCAAAATACAACCTCCAAAAGAGGAAAGGGTGTGGGGAAAACTGAAATAGAGAAACCAATAACCCCCATTCCCAGCCCAAGAGATGTTGGGAGAGAGTTATCTAATGAGGCAGCACAAAGCAAGGTCAGGAACTGCTGGGCAGGGACTGAAGTGTCCCTTCACTGTCCACTCCAAGGCAGGGTATTGCCACACTTCAATCTGAGACAGAGTCCCTATGATAAAGTCACCACATTAAACAGTAATTAAATCATTTGAATGAGTAGGTACCAAGGTGCCTTTAGAGACTAAAAGGCACCAAGACAAGGGAGAATCCATGCCAGAATCTCCTATGCATACCATAGTCAGAGCTTGCTTTCTCCTCCCCATTTTCCTCCTAACACACAAATTTTATTTTTTTTTTCATCCTCACAGTCATTTTTTCCTCTCAAACAAAGATACTAACACTGATGACAAGTGGATGCAGACGGTAAACAGAGGCCATTCAGAAGTTTCAGTGCATTTTGTAGGGGTTTATAAAAAAAGTAACAAGCAAAGGAAATGAAGTCTTGCTCTAAATACAGAGGAAGCTGGTGGACAGAATATAAAGCATTGGAGTGGAAGATTCTTATAGCAGCAGGGAAAAAATTACCCCGAAGGAAAAAAGTGTTCTTGGCTCTAGACAAAACCAAAACATACCATTAGTTTACTCCTGTATTTTCCCACTCTTTCCTGCAACAGATTCAGAACTCACTTTATCCTCCCTGATGATGTAACTGTATAAACATTCCAGGTCTTGTGTGAAATCCTAAAGAGCTGTGGAACTAAAGCTCATAAAGTCCTTCACTTCATAAAATTTGCCTTATTACATGAGCATAATGACTCATGACTGACTTTCTTTTGTGCTTTTTTTGTTTCCTTTTTATTAATTTTTTGGGGTTTGTTGGGGATTTTTTCCATTTTATTTTTTTAGGGTATCAGGATAAAGGGATATCAGGACATAAGAGAGGACCAGAAAGAAAGGGGGGGAAAAATCTGACAAATACAGTACTTTAGAACAGTAATATCAAGGGAGAGTCTGCTGATCTCATTCAGAGATGGAATAAGTAGCACACAGTGTAGCTAACAAAAAAAAATACACTGAGTCTAGATGAATTCCAGCTATGGATGAGGAAAAATGTGTGAAGTAATCCTGAAGCAACAGGAGTAAGGTTGTGGTGAATTCTTAAAGTCAGAGAATGCTGTTCATAAAGGATATGCTGTATCTCATCCAGAAGTTATGGCATTAAGTACAGGGTGGAGCTTTACAGGACTGTGTTATATTTGGAGGGCTTTGGATCTGATGAACATAAACATTTCAGGCTGGAAGAGATTGCTGTGAGATGACAGATAAGATCCTTTTGATATTATCCTGCTTAACTGTTCTGAAAACCAAGTTGATTTAGCTGCAATACACTACTTACCACCAAATCATCCTGAACATTAACTTGCAATTACAATCTTTCTTATAGTCCTCCGATATCCAACAGAATTATAATTATAAATTATACATTGACTACAGTTGTAAGTAGAAACTGATTTTCTAAGTGTAGGCCTTAAAAAACTCCACTGCTTTAACTGATTCATGGTAATTTTCTCAGCAAGTGACCCCTTCTAAGCTCTTATAGCTGGGAAATACATTTCAATGAGAGACAGCCCAGAGAAGAGGCATATTCTAGTAACACATCCAGCATTACAACACAAAGCACAACACTGTCAAGGTGTTGGATAGTCAGACCCTCATGAGGCTGGATCTGTGGGAGCTGGTATTTGAGATGACAGAAGCCTTAGGGTAACCAGGTTAGATGAAAAAGATAAGATAAAAAAAGCAGAAAAGAGTCATAAACATCAAATCTAAGCAACTCACCTGAAAGGGAGCCTTTCCTGTTAGACACTGATAAATGATGGTTCCTATACTCCAGAGATCAGCTTTGGCATCGTAGTGTTGTGACATAATGACTTCTGGTGCCTTTTGAGGGAGAGAAGGGAAACTTATTTTATAAAAAGAAGTAGTTTTGGTGTTTTGGTGGTTTTTTTAGCAGCTCCAAGAGAGATAAGTCACGATAATGCTATAAAACCTCTTGAGCTAGATTCCCCAATAACCATGAGAGATTTACTCCCAGTAATACTGTAACACCATATTGAAAGGACCACTTCCCTATTTAAGTGGGGGAAGCAGACTTTCATTCAGAAGACAAAGATCCATCCTAATAATGTGTATTTTGGCTAAACTCAGTACTTCCCCTCTCCCAGTGTACCATTTTCTGCTGAATCCACCAGAAGAAGCCCCACTGAAATGACAAACATGTTCTCAGCCAAAGCAAGGAGCAAGATCAAGAGCAGCAAAGGCTCCCACTGCACAGGTAAACCCCAGCCCACATCACAAGCTGCACCACTTGGGCACTTCCCTCATTTAGCCCAAGATGGCAGCACATTAATTAAGCTCCAGGGCCTGGTGCCAAGGTCACAATTTGGGTTCAAAGGCAGAATTCCAATCCAACAGCTTGAGCCCTGCTGTGCCTCAGACTCTGGTTTCTAATCCCACATTGTGCCCTCAGCTGCTCCCTCCCAGGCTTGTTCCAGAAGCTGGAGACAGTGCAAGCCCCCAGAGCCCCTGGCTCAGCAGGCAGAGCCTCAGGAGCAGCACCAGAGGAGGGACAGGAGGGCAGCCTGGCTAATCCCACACGTTTACAACTACAGATTTCATTGCAGTGCTGCCAGCATGGAACAAGATCAATTTTTTAGCTCTGTTAAAAGTAAAGGCCACACGTAATGGAAAAAAAAACAACAATTGGCAACAAGTAAATTGTGGATAGGACTTCAGTCTGTCCCTAAGGGAAGGAGGCATGGCACCAAACAAAGCCAAAGCAGCAGGGCAATAACTGCACAAGGAGATTTCAAGTCTTGTCATGGCATGGATCATACTGGGGTTCAGACAGAAAGCTCCTTTTGGTAGAGGTAAAACACCTTTCTTTTTCTTAAAGAAGCAAAATGAAACAAAGCAGCAATAGCCTGTAAGCTAAAGCAGGGAATAAAGTCCTGCCTTGCCAGCAGATGTTCCCAGGGCTCCTGCACAAGACTCACAATAGCAGTAGGGAAAGACTTCAAAATCCTCCCTGAATCCCAACTGAACCCTCCCCTCCCATCTTCCTTCAGACCCATCAATAAACAGAGAACAATGTGAAACATTGAGATTTCTTGTAACATCCCTTGTTGTTTAAAATAAAAATAAAAAACAAATAGAAAAAAATATAATCACTGATTTCCTCCAGCTCTTTCAGAAAATAAGCTGGGTGTTTTCAATTACTTTCACAAGAGACTCTGAAAGAAAAAGTATCACTAAAAATAGACAATTCAGGAAACTCTCACAGGAGAGGAGAGTTACATCATCTTCATATATAGCATAGTTCAAATAAACATCAGGCTTCAAAAAAAGGGAGAGAGAGGAAGTGTGTTTTGCTTGAGGTAGTTCTGTGGAACAGACTACCAAATACACTATGCCTGTGCAGTGCAGCACAGTCCAGCCTAACTCTGCCCAAAGACTACAGACAAAAAACTTAAGAGTGGACTAGATTGTGTTTGAAATGAGGTGTCTTTCACCCCAGGGCACCTGTAAAAACTTCAACCTAAATTGACTCACATCATATTTTTACTTTGAGCTCAGACACCCACGTCCCCAGGAACTATTACAAGTCTGGCTTTGACGTTTTTATTTCTGTCTAGTTTTCTCATTTTTCCTCTCACTGACTTGATGTGACACCAAGACCTTGACTGCTGCCATGAGGACGAATAAGAGACCACCTCATCACAACCTGATCCCAGAGTGGAAAGTACAAAGAGGGTAAAAGGGATCAGTTTGGTTCCTTATGCACATCAGTTTCACAGTCTAAGCAGTCATCCTGGAAGCATGATTTATCCACATCACACCTGGAAGTAACATGACAACACAGCAGCCAGAACTTCAGGAATCTCCCCATGTAATAGCTGGTTTCTAAGTAAACACGATTTCACCTCTGGGGGAAAGACTAGATAAAAACAAAGCCTTGCTTTTGGGGAGCAAAGCAAGAACAACACAGAAAATCTTTTAGAAAAATCACACTTACCATGTACATAGGTGAACCACACAATGTTGCTGCCATCATATTGTTCTGCAGGTATCGGGCAAACCCAAAGTCAGCTACAGAGAGAAACAGAGGTGGGTGAGAAGCAGACACCAGCTCCACTCCAGTTGACTCTTCCTACTTTACCTCCATTTCCTATCAATCTTTGAAGCCTCTATCCCATCTTAGCAAGCCTTTGACAGCTCTTCCTGAGCAGCAGCATCCTTGTGCTAGTTATTAATGCACACTGCAGACACTACAAAAGGACAGACCAAGCCCCAATAGCATTCAGATGAACCAACTCCCACCCCTCTAACTCTGAAATGTCAGCTGGGAAGGCTCTCTTGAATTCAGTGAGAATATGCCAATTCATAACCAGACAATTCATCTGCTGCTGTGTCAGCCTTTCATTTGGGGAACTGAAAGTTCCCCTCCATTGAAAAAGCTGTAATGTGAAACACATCCAGGAGGAACCACTACTCACCACTATCCACACTTCTAGACCAGCCCTACCTAAACAAGTCTTGTTCTGTTCTTTTAGAATGGTACCAACAGTGCTAACCCCAGCACTAGGACAGAAAACTGAGCCACAGTTCACTTAGCAGGTGGAAGAGCCAGGAACAAGAAATACTACGGGGAATTACCTCTACAGGTTACTCAGCATCTGATCATATGACACTGAGATGTTCTCTCAAGGTTACCAGATATTTCAGGCTAGGACATTAACACAGCTGTTTACACTGTCATCTGCCACTAATGAACTGGTACAGCCAGATTCTCCCTGGACCATGTACTCCTCAGGGAGGGTTGCAGGTTACATCAAACCCAAGAGCAGTTGTGCCCACAGCCCTCCCTCCTGCCCGTGTTTGCAGCTCCAAATCCCTTCCTTACAGATATTAACTCTGCACTTGACAAAAAACAAAACAAAATGCACATCAAAATACAATACAAACAAGAAGCAGCATTTACAAGTGTTCCACTGGACCTGCACTAACACTTTCTCCACATCACAAGGTTATGGTGAGGAACAGTTTTACCTAACTGGTGTCAGCTTCAGCTCTGAGTTGTAACGTAACCAAAAGCCACATGTGAGGGTGATGTCATCTTATTTTTGAGGGACCGCAGGGAATGTGTGTGCTCTGTAACTGGATTTCTGGAGCATCCCAACTACTGGGCCATCTGTGCCACTTGCCTGATGCGCTGAATTTCTTCAAGTTGCAGCTTAGAAGCCTGTCTCTGGTTGAGACTGAGAAAACTCCCACTTTTGGGTCTGCCTGACAACCCACTGAGCCCTCTGAGACCAGCCAGGAGAGCAACTAGTGTCAGGTCTTCAGACAACAACATTTAACCTCAATACTGTTAAAAGCTGAAGACAAAAGTCACAACTTCTGTTTATTTCTTGGTAAACCTGGAGATTACAAGCCAATTAGGACAGACTGGTGTTTGTTTTCACTGAGGGAGGCACCATTCAGCTGGGAGCAGGGCAAGGCCTGCCCAATTCCTTTGTGCTGAATCTGTGTCCTGGCAGAGCAGAAAGCTTTTGCTCCTACTCCTTGGAGGCAGCTGAAGGCTACATTTACCAGAGGAACTAAGAATGAAAACCATTAGGGTGTTTTTAAAATGCAGCAATGCTTTTCTCCTCCTAGACAGTCCTCCAGAGTAAGATTGAGGTTTCCACCCATCCATCACCAAATTCCTGAGAGCTCAGGATGACATTTGTAGCGGTGTCTTACCGATCTTTATGCGAATGTTGTTTGGATTCGATTTCCTGCCTCCAGCATAGGAAAGGAGGATATTCTGTGGCTTCAAGTCCCGATGGATGATGCCCTTGCTGTGCAGCATTTTCATGGCACCTGCTATCTGCTGGAGAAAGAGCCTGATGGTGTCTTCACTAAGTGTCCGCATAGCTGGGAAGGAGGAAAGAAAAATAACCACAGATGAAAAACTTATAATGCCAGTTCTCTGAGGAGCCCAGAGGGCAGAGTCTCACAGCAATTAACTGTAATTTGTCATTTTATTCCCACATATGGTGTCTTTTCCCCACACACCATTTCTGAATGATTCCTACAGGCAACAAGGGAGAGCATTTGCATTCCCAGCTTATTCTGTGGTCAGGGCTGTTTTCAGCCCCAAGTCTCTCATGGGGAACTCAGGCCAGCACTGAATGCTGAATCTGGGTTATTAACTGTGTCCAAAAGTGGCATCTGGTGAGGTTTAGGGATTCCCTCAGCAAGAGCTACCAGGCAGATCCAGGCAAAGCACCAGGCAGGGCTGTGGCTGCCTGTGAGCTATGGTCAGCAGCAGCTGGATACCCAAGGTCAGAGCTTTATCACAAAGACTAGGTGTAAAGGTGGAGCTAAGAGGAAAGACAATTAGGATCAGGATTTACGCCTGCAGGAGTCATTAGGGCTCATGCTGGACTTGGGAAGGGTTGGTAGGTTAAATTCACAGTAGGTTAGGGCACATGGCCAGCAGGGATCTGTACCTTTAGGGCATGAGTCCAAGTCTAGGCCTAACCCTTGTGCATCATCACCCAACCAAACCAGAATTCTAATCCCAAATCCCGTGTTTGGGTGAACCATGGTCCAGTACTTAACAACAGACCCTACCAAATGACCCCTGCAAACCATCACCTGCCACCCTCCATCCTACATCCACAGATACAGCAAGAACGTCTCAAAATGTTTTCACAAGCCAAGTTTTTTTAAAAAATGTATTAGTGATCAAAATCTGCAAATATAGAAGCTCTGAAGTGGCCTCTCCTGAGATACAGGCCTCCCAGGGACTGTGGTGTGAAAATAAATATTGAGGGGATTAAAATAATTTTCAACTGGCTCTTCTAATCAGAGCAGTGAGACATCAGCTGTTGTTATTTTAAGAACTATACGTATTAAACTCCTGCCAAAGCTGGGAACAGCCTGCTGAACAAACCCCAGGATCAACAGTGCTACCAGCCTGCCTCCTTGTCAGTCACTGAGCAAGTCAGGCTTCAAGCAAGCACCATTTCACTTGAATAAAATAATTTCTTTTGTAAAAGGTCCCTGTAAATGACTTGGGACTTCATTAGCGTTTTTCCAGCTGTCCTCTAGTAAGACATTAAAACAGGCTGGCAGGAGCTTCAAAACACCACTCTACCCAGTCAGCTAGAAGGGAGGAATCCTTATGAAAACACAGCTGAGGCTGCACACAGCTTTAACACAACACAGGAAATTAAAAATCTAACTTTTAAAATACATGGATGGGAAGCAGCAAGGGACACAGATAAGTTAAGCAGCGCTTAGAATAGAAAATGAACTCCCACCACTCCCAAGCCTCACTGCTCTAGGAGGCACAAGCACAGCTAAAGTGTCACCATGGCTATCAGGTGGTCCTGGACTCACAACACGTGAGAGCAGGGCACATGTATCTAGAGTTTCTGTCCTCTCACTGAGCCTTTTTCCTGATCAACTGGCACTCAGCTGGAGTTCACAAGACTCCTCTCCCAGAAGGGGAGAGCCAATGAAGGGATTTTAAGGATACTAACAGGCAGCTCAGATACAAGTCTTCGAAACACACTTGCATCTTCTGAAGAAAGCACTGCCTCATTTTTAACAAAGCTTTCCCCAACCTCCTGCTGAAATACGGCATCTATGTAATACAATATGCACTCAGTCCCATACCATTTTCTGTCCATTAAAAGTCTAGCATCTCTTAGCTGTGCTCAGTATTCTCTCCAACAAAAGAGCTCTGCAGTATCTCTGCAATTTATACTCAAGGAAATCTATTCAGGAATGGTTAAAACACCATCTTTAAACAAAACAGCAGGAATTCAAAAAGGGTTTGTTTTTTTTCCCAGTTCAGCTCAGGCCCAAGAAAGGATGGACCAATCACCCTCCCCCATATGTGAAGCAAGACTTGAAACTTGGTAATTTTTATTATTAAGGCAGCAGGCAATTATAAGCTCCTGGCTAAACACATTCTGCCTCTAGCAGAGGACCTGTGGAGAGCCTTGTCCTGACCTGCAGTCCCAAGAGCGTGCCACAGCTTTAAGGCGTTACCCTCTCCTTTAGATAATTTGGTGGCTGTTAGACTAACACAGCACCAGCCCTCAGCAAACCAGCTGAGCCTCCTGATGTGAATTATAACTCTTTACAATACTGAAAACAACAACATTGCTACCAAGATCAGAAAAATCCATTCATCCATAGAAAACAGGGCTTCTGAACTATCTGTTTCTGCAGAATTTAAGCTTTTCCACTTCACAGAAGTCTGTACAAAGTTCTCAGCCCTGCAAAAGGACTGTTTTCCTGGCACAGAGAATCTAAACTGGTGTCTTGAGCCTGCAGATATATTCCCCTAGTAGCAGAGTGGAGCTACTATATTGCAGTGCTGCAAAATCAGACATAAGTCTTCTGGATCCTCTGGCAGCATTAAATCTCACAAATCCAGGTGGGAAGGCAGGACTGGAAAATTGAGGCTCTGCCCTCAGGAAGAGAGAAGGGACAGTCATTTCCTTGGGGAGGGTAGGGGCAATACCCTTTTACCTCCTTCCATTAACAAACAGGCTGTAACACTGGAAAACAAAACTCCTTATCTCTCATACTCAGCCCATCAGTCTACTGTGTGACAGCAGCAATCTGCACTGAAGGACAGAAACATAAATACAACTGGCATTTTCAATGACTTCAGGTCTGCAAAAGTCCTCCCAGACCAGCTACCAACAGCAGAGGGAAGGAGAAGATACAGAAAACTCATTCAATTCAGGTGCCATCAAAAAACCCAAACAAGTGGAGAACAAAACAACTCTCTTCCCTTGCTAAATCCAAAACAGGGAATTTGTAAGTCTGTCCCTGTAAAAAGGGGATATTCTCATCTTCACCAGAAAACTGCTGGCAAAATAATAATCCTGCATTGAAGTCTGGACATCCCTGTGGATGTCTGTGGTGAGCAATACATTCTTGCAGAGGATGCTGTTTCACAAGCCCTACTCTGCCTTTACTGAGAGGCAATAATATCCCTGTGTTTATTTTCATGGGCTCCACTTCAGTGATGAGGCACTCTGCTCACTGCCTTGAGCTGCTCAGGTCAGTAGATCAGAGCAAATATTTGCTCTGGGTCACTGTGGGGCCCATATGCCTTGAGCTCTTAAGGCAGAGAAAAAGGATGAAGCCACCTAAGAAGTGCCCTGGTCAGCCTGTTCTGAGAAGTTCAACCTGCAAGAGGCTGCCAGGTAAACTGCAGTAAACAGCCCCTGTCAGCTGATCCAAGAGTAGATGTACTGCAGTACACCCACTGACACTGGATTACACCACCGTTTTGGAAAAGTTATTTAGGAAAAAGAACATCTCCTCTTACCCACAGGTGTCACAAGTATCTCTAACATGGGCCCAATCCAAGTCACACTGAAGTCTGAGACCAAGCTGACTTGTTTGGGGCCTGGTTTGTACCTACCCCATCTACCCAGGCAGAGCATGGTCAGTGACACTCCCGTCAATCTTCTGTACAATTCAGAAGACTTCATCCAGATATTTCTGTGACAGGACTAGACCTTCTTAATTATCTGGCTGCAGAAGGAGAAAAGCTACAGAGCAACACTTCACACCTCTGGTTTGAAACAGGGTCCCTGCACCACTTGGGATGGACTAGATCAAAAATCAAAGCTCCCTGCATGTGTCACGATCAAACAAAGAAATTCCCTGTTATGAGAGCAACAGCTTTATGAAAGGCCCAAAATACACTCTTATAAAGTGTCCATAACAGCCTGTGCCAATGCCAACTCACAGAATTTAAGGAGTTTCAGACCAGTCTGCTCTGACCTCCTGAGGACACAGAATTCCAGTTATTTCTGTACAGAAGCTGGTCACTTCTGTAACACTTCCCACTGCTCTACCACACACAGCAGAGACCTGCCACTCTCAGCTCAAAACATGATGGCCTCCAGTGAAAGCAACATCTAGAGATCTCCCAGAAGAGAAACTGCATTATACCACTAAAGGACACCACCACCACAGCAGCTGTGCAGCAAACAGCCTTGGGTTGTACCACAGAGATGGGGCTGCCCAACACCATAACCCAGCCAGACACACACAGTGCTCTGCAACGTGCACCTATGCACGTCCTCCAGTCATGAAGACAAGGAGAATTAGAGTGCCTTGGCATTCAACATGGAATTACCATATTGCCTAATGCCTGTAATTAGAGGGCAGAATGGATCTGGAAGCTTACAAGCAACTCATTCAATGAGAACCAGGGGATTTGCATGTGCTGCTTGCTTAAGTGTTACAGGAACAACCAGCACAAATGTCTGAGGAGCCAGTGGGAAAGTAGAGGTTGCAATTAAACACCATCACACAATTATCAAAGTAACTGAAGCAGCACAATAGCCACTCAATAGAAATGAGCCTCCTGAGTACCAGTCAAAAACTGAAGAAATCTAGGCTTTCCAAGATGAGTTTTCAGTGAAAAACCACTCCTGTCAAAAGCACCCAGGGTGCCTGCAGAGGCTGGAAGAGGAGATACTCCACAGGAGCATGAGGTGGGATGCAGAAAGCTGACACTTACCTAGGCTCTGGGAGTAACTAAACCTTCTTGCTGTACTCGACTTCTCCCTCTGGAAATCAGTGCCTGCTGGGTTCTCTTCACCAGCAACCAGCACACAAGTGTTAAAGGGTTAAATAAAACTGAGCACCAACTTCCCAGTCACAACAATCTTTACAGTTACCAAACCAAAATATTTTATTGGTAAAAACAGAGCTAAAGGTTAACTTTCTCACATGAACTCAGGCAAAGAAGGATCAAGTCTTGCACCAGGTAATACTCAAACCAAGCTGGGGTAAAACTGAATTTTATTTGGAAAATGCAATTCATTGCCACTTTCTCATAGCCACCAACTTCCTCAGTAATTTCAATCAATAAATCAGGAAGTGAGCTGTATTAACAACCTAACTAATTGCATGCTTCACTTTTTTCTTGAGGTTTTTTTTCAGGGGGGAGGGTGGCAGAAAGGAAAAGACAGCAATGTACACACAAAAGTACCAGTACAGGCCAGAAGATTTACTATAAATCCTTGTTTCTGTAATTCTTCTCTGTAATTGCTTATTTACACACACAGGCTTGCCAGTAAGAGTGCACAGCACAGTGCTTTAAGATCAAGGTTCACTTCATGTGCATGAAAGCTAAACAATTTAGCTTTCAAAGCCCATGCACTGGTAAAACTGAAGTTTCACTATTTTTTAAAAGCATTTATAAAATTTGCATTCAGAAAGAAAAAGAAGGTACCAAATACAAAGCCATCCTCCACTCTTGTTCATAGGAGCATTCTGCCACCATGGAAGATGCTCCTTTTAGAGCACAGAAATGCCCAAAAGATGCAAAATATATCTAAGAAAAAGCACACTAAATCTGGATTTTTTAAAAAAAATGCCTTTCACTTCTATCTCACCCATACTTTAAACAAACAAAACACATGAAAGGGAGAATATTCTTTTTCCTTCAAGTACTAAACCCCTTCTGAAAATTCAAGTCCACAAATATAATTCATTACCCAGTAGGAAAAGTGTGACATGCTAGCATCAAGCCCCAAATTATCATTCTCAGGACACCAACACTAGCTGCAGGGCAAATATAAATTTATCTTTTAATCCTTCAATTTTTGCCATTTCCAGGCAGCAATAAAGAGCCTGAAGTATTATCCAGCTGACTAGCTTTTAATTTGAACAATGTGAACAAACTTTGTTTAACCATGACCCAGAGCCACACATGAAATGAGATTAAAGTTGTCTCTTTGCATTTAGTAATCTTCTAGTTAACATCCAAAACAACCAGAAAGCTACTTTAAGGGAAAAAACCTCAGCCAGGGCCAAAAGAAAAACAAGAAAAAAAAGGCTGTGTCTGAGTGGAGCCAAGTATGCTGTTAAACATTTTATCCTCCTACCTGTTCTAGGTACTGAGGTGCAAGGTGATTTTCACAAAGGCCAGGATCCTGTACCTTTGCTGCACTGAAAAATACTTGGAGAACTTGCCTGAGTCCCAGCAATACAGCTGGATGACCTGCAAAGCATTTGGCTTGATGGCAAAGACACCCCTGAGCCTCACAAAAAGGTTCTTCAAGGCACCACAGGCCCAGATACATGTGCTGTACTCTCCAGAAGATCCCAAAGTTAATGGGTTTGTCACCCTCACAGCACTACTGGCTACACCACAGCCATCCTCAATATGCTGAAACAGGAAATATGTTCTGCCCTAGAAGTAGGAACACCTTAGGGGTAAACTTAGAGAATATACTCTTGGGATCTTATTTTAATCCAACACTACAGAACTGCAAATCTGCAGTATAAATAGCTTTTTGTCAATCACCAAGAAAAGACAAACTGTGTCCCTAGCAGCATTGAAATATGTTTAACCTAAAAGGCTATTGTAACTAAAATATATAACTACTGACCTACATAGAAAGAGCTATAAGACCAGCATTTATTGTCATGAATTCTCAGTTTTCAAATGATTATGAAGGGTGAACCTCACAGAGGATATTCTCCATACTTACTGTGAAGGTAGTCTGCCAGGTCACCACCATTACAGTACTGCAAACACAACAGAAAGCTCAGTTAATACAGGGCAAATTAAAGATTAAAAAGTAAAACAGTAAACTTCAGTAGGATGGCGGGCTTATCACAGTATTTAAATATAAATAATCACCCATGTCAAAACACATATTCAGAAGTTGGCAGGGAAAAACCCCATTCCTCTGGGTTCCTCTCCTGTCCTATTTCCCATAAATGTTACATTGCATAATGACACACCAGCATCAAACAGCTTTTGTGCACATCCATGTTCAAAGCACATCAGAGAGAAAGGTAAAACCAGAACAAAGCAGAGGGGTCACCACTGGAGACACCAGCAGAAAGCTGTTTTGAGGAAAGCCTGGGAGTGGACACAGCTGGAAACTGAAACTCCTCACACCAATGTTCCACATCATTAAGAAAAGTCAACAAGACTCCCAGTGAGAACTGCAGAGGAAGGAAAACATTCAGAGGCTCTGCAGGTGATGTGTGCCCACAACATTCTCTGTGGTGTATGTGCAACACACACTCCCCTGTGGCACCCATCTGACCCCTGAGCTTCAGTGTCAGCTTCAGCCTGTGCCTGCACCACCTTCTGAGAGCAGCAAGAGCAAAAATCCCCTGGCTGCTCTCTGCACCCACACTCTCCAAGGCCTGAGCTGCAGATTAGGTTAACAAAGCCTCACAGGTGAGACTGCCAGCGGAAAGCACCGCTTGTGAAACATGCTCATCTGCTTAAAATGAGTTAAAAAACTTTAAAAAGAGAAAGAGGAAGGGGAAGGAGGTTAAAAAAAAAAGACACTCACCTCCATAACCAAGTAGACAGAGTTTGCCAGTTCCTAGGAAAATAAAAGATGGAAAAATAAGGGATTTAGGCACTGAAATGTTTCAGACATTTAACTGCTGTATTGCCTTTCAAACAGATCATCTGTTCTCTGCTATGAGTCAGACTGAAGAAAGGGTACAAACATTTTATGTTAATTCTTGGAAGACTGCTTGCTTTGAAAATGCCAGGTATTTAAGCATATTATTGGTTTGTGAGAGTGCATCTGTTTAACCAAGCTGATCTCCTGTATTGTGGCTTGGGTCTCCATGTCCTTTTGGGCTCCAGGGATTAACAGTGGCACGCAACACAGATGCTGGCACACTGCTATCTTAGAGCCTTAATCATTTCCACATTTAACTTGGCCCTTTAGAGCAGCTGTGCCCACATGAGCAGCACTAGCTTGAACAGAAAGATAAAAGCAGCACAACTTTGGGACCTGCACTTCAACCCCATGGCTGAGAAGTGCCCAAGAGACTCATTTTCTCTTAGAGGGCAAAAAGATAAGATCTCAGACCAAAAACATTAACACTTGCCAACCATATTTTCTGCATGCCTTAAGAGTGCCATTATCAGGTGGCTAAAGCTTTCTGGATTGTAACAGGGGTCAACACCAGCAAAGCCCAGGCCAAATGCTCATCTTCCTAAACTCACTAGAGGTGCTGCACTGTGATGCTCTTACCATCTTGGGAGTTCACCTCCTGCCTTAGCTGACCTCTCCCCAGCCCTTGGGAAACGTGCAGATATCCACGGTACAAGCACAGGATAGTGCAGAAGTGTTTCCCACAAAAATACAGCACCACAGAGCCACAACAGGAACCTTGGTGGCTGTGCAGCATATGGTGACACCAGCAGCTACCTGGCACGTGTCCAGCAGAGCCACCAAACCACTGCCAAAGAACAGACATGAAGACAGCCAAATATCCTGACCCTGGGTAGAACCAGGGGGTTAAATGACTAAATCCTGTTGTTGAAACAGAAGTCAGGCAGAAATAGACCTACTACATAAAATCTGTAAGCTAGAAGTCACTCCTAAATTCAAGGCCCAGCTGGGAGCGCTCACAGGCAACAACTATGTGGGTGAGTGGAGAAGTCCTGAAAGCAGAGGCAGAGCAAGAGACTCCATTTCCAGGGCTCCAGGGCAGCATGACTTCACTCACAGGCTGTTTAGATGCCTATGCACCTGATTCCTCTTCTGACCCAAATAATTTCAAAATCCCCAGCATCTACCTTAGCAGCTGTTTAGTTTCCAAGCAGTCTCCACTGTGTGCTCTCAGCCCTTTCACCCTGGTCTGTCCACAGAACTCTGCCTCCTATCAAGCTGTACCAAATTCCCTGCCTTCGTCAATGCCTGGAGTCCTCAGCACCTCTCACTTTCTCTTCTATCCTCTTTTAACCTCACAATGTGAAATCTGGGTTTCCAGATGTTTGCTGAACACTGGTTAGAGGAAGAGAGGGAGAGAGAAGGAAAGTGAATTATCTGT
Source organism: Parus major (assembly GCF_001522545.3). Classification (NCBI taxonomy): domain Eukaryota; kingdom Metazoa; phylum Chordata; class Aves; order Passeriformes; family Paridae; genus Parus; species Parus major. The sequence goes on along the minus strand of NC_031784.1, from coordinate 5,439,149 downwards.
GATTTGAGGACTCAGCCACAGCTGCAGGGGGACTGGCCACATTCCCTGGAGGGGCTCAAGTGTCCACCAGAGCCTGAGGCCACCCTTGATTCTTACAGCTGTTCTCACTGCCAAGCTCACTGAGCTTTGAGAAGTCCCCTTGTTTGTTCAAAAAGCAATATTCTGTGATACTTCAAGAAAGTGTTCATTGCACTTCCTTGCACAACAAACACTTCTTTCAACAGGCTTTGTTTTTCAACCTCTGCATTTGAAAGCAGCACACATTAAGTCATCCAATTCCATACACACATTGGATGAAGTGGGAAACCAGCCTGTGGTTAAAAGCACCAGCCCAGGGAAGCAGTTCAAGAAGAAAATCCAAAGCATCATCAGAAGCTTTGCATATGAGAGAGCACTGAGGGAGAATTCTCAGGAGCATTCAAAGCCCACCAGCTCCTGCTCTCCTAAGCAGGAACAGCAGAAAGCCAAGGTTGATAAAAGACACCCAGGACTTTCACTTCTGTAAGAACTCCAGCCCTGAGGTACCAGAAGATATGAGATACACCAGAAGTGCAATGCAGCTGCTCAGGGAACTCACTGCAGGGCAACTGCTGGGCACACATGAAGTGTCTGAAGTGTTTTTTACAGCCCAGACCAAGTTCATCACTGCTGCAGAAACAATTTTCATAGACGCGTCTTGGCTAAACATGCTGTGATCACTGCAGCTCAGTAACTCTGCAATTTAATATGTATGGTGCCAGCAGGGTTTGGGGAAGCTCAGTATATTATTACCTATATAGAAAACAAAGAGGAACCAGAGCTTACACAAACCAAGTCCAGAAGATATTTGTAATAACTTATTAGCCAACAGCTAATGTACACTCTGCAGTTAGGTTGTTTTTCCACTCTACGTTATTTAAAGACTCTGTAAACAAACATCACCAAGGAAGTCATTGATTTTTGGCAGCCAGTGTGTGCAGTGACCAGGGTTAAACAAGGACCTGCACAGGAAAGGGAGATGCTCTGCTTGACTTTCCCAACAACAACATGACCTTGGTGGCTGTGGTTTTATCTCTTCACTCTGTGCTGGTGTGATAAGAGGGCAATGCCTGAAAGGCTTCGAGGAGAGAAGTCAGTGGCTCCCCCACTCATCACTGGCAACAGCACCCTCTGAAAATTCAACCTCACCAGGCAGAACTGGCCTCCCTGCTGCACCCACAGCAGCAGAGGAACACCTAGCAAGGGTATTTTCAGATCACAGATGCCTGTAGCAAGGAGAACAAAATTACACAATTGAGCTTCAGCATTTCAAGACCCACTTATGAGAAAGAGATCTCTAGAATTTTGCCAACTAAACTAAGCATTTATTTCAAGAAGGGTCCCAGAAACAAACTAGTGTTTGGAAAAAGCCAGTAGAGCTTACTGTGGTTAAAATAGACTCAGCTGTCTAAAGAGACTTCTGGTTTCTCAAACAGGCTAATGGACTTCTCTCAAGCTGATTCAGCAGCAGAAACTACTTCTTGTCCATTTTTATCCTTCCACTATATTTACAATTTTTTCATTAACAAAACAAGGAAAAAAATAGTTCAAGCCAAATTTTGCAAGCTACCAGTTTCTCTGAAAACCAAAGCAAAATGCCCAACCCACTCATTTCCACATCAAGAAAAGTATTACAGTTTGCTGTATTTTTGTAGAGGCTCATGTTCAAGAAGTTACAGATGATTTCCTCTGGACCTCTTATTCACATGTGCCAGTCTGTACAGCCAAGCCTAATCCTGACACTAAACAAGCTCAATGAAGGGAACAGCACAGACATAACCCCTAACTTTTCTTGTCATCACAAAGGGCAGCAGTACCCTGACCATGCCCCACAATAGTAGCAAAATGCCTCTGCCAAAGGCATTAAGCTGATAATTAATCAGTCTGGATCACTGCCTGACTTGTTCTTGCAGCAGAGGCCCCAGCGATGAAGTTACAATTTAATTGAGTGTAAAAATAGGCAACAGCCTCTGCTGTCTACAAATAACACACATCTGCTGATGGAGGACAAAGAAATGAAGAAACCTCATTTAGCAATACACCATAAATTACCCCAAGACTGTACTCTGTTAAAATTCTTCACTGTGACACCAGGAGACATGGCTTTATGGACATTAAAACCCAACAGTCCTGTCTCCCTTTAAATTTTCTCTCCACCCATACTGGAAGGTGGCATGATCCTCTTCTTGGAAAGAGTGTGTTTAGGTGTGTCCAAAGGGAAATGTCTGGGTGTACCCACAGTTAGTCATCCTCCTACCACAGCTTAAAAAGTCTCAGAGAGGAATTTTCCTTAGAAAAATTCTCCTCTGTACTCTACCCCTGCACTCAGCCTGCCACCAAGTTTAGAAAGGTGCTCAGGAATGGAAAAAAGTGGAAATCTGATTACACAACACTCCAAGATTCTCTCAGCAGTGCAGTGTTCTCATCAATCTGCATGAGACCAGTGCTGTAGGAGCCTCTGGGGAAAAACCAGCAAAGAATGACTTCTACTTCACACAAAGCCTTTTTTCCAGGGCAACTGGGGGATGCAGGAGGAACACTGAAGATGAAGGTAGCTCCAGGGTTACACCCATGTGCTGAGCACTGTAGGGCTGATAAGGCTCCTGTTGCCTACAGTAGAGGAGCCATAAGCACTCAAGTCTCAAGGCTAGTTTTGTTCCTCTCCTGGGTGTTTGCTGGCATCCCTGTGATGGCAGCAGGTTTGTGCCTCTCAGCAGATATCTACCATGAGCTGCTCAACACTACCTCTTCAGCAGCACCCAGAGATGCTGTCAAGCAAAGATAATTTTGCTGCACATTGATCTCTCTAAGCAGGATCAGGACTAAACCAACTGCACCAACACAACAGAAGCATAACATAAAGCTGAGGGTCTGACAGTGGAAGATAATTCGATGCCAACTGAAAGCTAAGGTTTTATTTCTTTCTCTCTTTGCTACTTCCCCCCTCACTGTGGCAGAACCACTGCAAACCACATCCTCCCGTTCTGCCAGCAGGATCTCATGGAGCCAGTGCCCTTCTGACTTCTGGTCTCCAGCCATTGCTTTCTGACAGTGGCACTGGAGTCACAAACAGATCAAACAGGCACAACTTTGCTTTACAGAAGCCAATTCTGAGGCCAGTGGCACCTGGAAAGTCCCTAGCTCAGGCAGGGCTCCCAAGCTGACTGAATTTGGGAAAAACAAAACTGCTGTTTTCCAGAGATGGACAAAACTTTCCAAAAAACAAAATCACCTAGTAGTGTTTGACTCTGGCTCACAGCTTGGCTTGAGCAGGCTAGCCTCTGGAAAGGGAAAGGAAAACTGTCCTGATACGCAAGGATTATCTTCTGATGCAACTATTGGAACGGAAGCAAGATAAGGGACAATAGCAACATCAATCAGAAGTGTGGGAGAACCTATCAGTGCTCATACTTTGGAAAACTGATCTAAAGCAAATAGCCAGAAGATATTCACATGTCTTTTGACCCCAAGAGAAAAGAAAAACAGGTCTCAGAGCCTCTTGTGCTCTCTGGCCCTGGTTATCCTCCTCATTCCTCCTGAACATCAATAAGGAACTCGAGAATATTCTCAGCAGACTTCAAATTCAGAAGACAATTAATTCAGATGAAGAAAGACAAAACCTACTGCTACTGACTGCAAAGTGTTATTTCCAGAGTCAGCAGATCTGTGACTTCCCAAAATAATAAGGGCCTCTAATTTCTTAATGTAGATCCCATGGAGTAAGTATCAGAAACAGGACTGGGTAAGGTCCACAAGCTTCTTCTGCTTCCTTTTGACCTGCCAGCTTGCTGTAGGATATAGAGCAAGCAGAAGGGAGGCCCTGCAGCACTCAAATGGTTTATGGGTGGCCTTGCAGATTTTTTGTAGAACTGGAAGAAGAGTGATGCCAAGGGTCAGCACTGCCCATTGCCCCATTCCAGACACTACGGTACTCTCCCTTGTAAAACAGATGAGTTGTTTCAGGACAGGTTGTATTTCAGGACAGATTAAAAACAGCAGGAAAACCATTCTCTGGTACTACACAGGCTTCAGGAAGGGAGGGAGACTATTTCCCATCCCCCTGGCAACAGTTCTAAAGCCTGCTTGCATGACATTAGAAAACAAACAGGACGTCATGTCCATGGACAAAGTTGGTCTTTTCCAGGCAGCTCACACCACCACAGCCAGGTGGGATCACTGCTGGTGAGACAGCTCAGCCTTCAAGTGACCTGAACTTCACCATCCCTTCCACTGGACATGAGCTTCCAACAGGTTCCTTCAGCCCAGCCCCACTGCTGGTCTTCACAAACTCACTGCTGGCCTCAAACAAAGCTCTGACACCCAACACACTCACAGAGAGCTCAGACAGAAAAACCTGACTCTCCTTTGCAGGCAGACGGGGCCCTGTGCAGGGCAGCACACTACAGCAAGCCACAGCTGGAGCTGCCACCCAGCCTAACCACAGAAACCAAAGGACGGATTCACCTCCTTATGGGGTGCAGAAACAAAGTGCTGGGTTTCACAGGTCACAGAGCTTTGAGGCAAGACCAGAACATGCACATCAGAGCAAATTAAGACTTGTGCTGCTGGAACACTGAGAAGCAATCCCTTCTCACAGCACCACGTTGATCTGGGAGTAACACTGCAGCTCCTACAGCATCTGGGGGCCCTCAGCCAGAAACTGGGGAGACACCATTGCCCAAAGACCACTGAATGCAGGCTGCAGCAAGAATAAGAGAATGCAGAAAAAGAAAGAACAGCAGAATCATGAAAAGTTTGGACTTTCTCACATGGGGTGGAAGGAAGTAGTTACCCCTTTGCCAACAGGCAGAATAATATCTAGAAGCTTTTTCAAACAAAAGCAAGCTCCTGTGCAAATGGCAATGCATTATGTTAATGTTATCAAGAGAGGAAACTACAGAATTCTAACAATGACAAAAATAATCAAGATCCGATTTGTTTTTCTGTATTTATTCCTCATCTCCTTCCTGTATCGCAGCCATACTATAAACTGAACATTTAAGGTTGAATTCCCCATTACCTTAAGCTCAGTCACATGTACTGGAATTAAATCCTTGCATACCTTAAAGCTGCATTTTATGAGCCTGCCCAATGAGCAGGGGTAGTGGGGGGAGAGCTAAGGCTTGATGTGGATATTTCAGTTTTAATCACACTCATTGAGACACATTAATGTATTGAGATATGTGCAAATACAAGCAGTGACTCAATCCCAAGGTTTGATTTTAGTTTGATTAATGTAGTCCCATTGATAAAGTTGGGAGTTGCTTGTTTTTTAATGGTATATACCAAACACAGTCTGATACTCTGTAAGAGTTGTTTTGGTTTGGTTTTTTCTGGTGTGTTTTTTTTTATGCTCTGAAAATTAGAGGCCCAACCTCCAAGGGTTTTCTATTGCAGCTACATGAGAGACTGGCCTTTGCAAGTCTTCTCTTTTCCATCCATTTATTTCATACTTCATTCACCAGATTTAAGAAAACAAGCACAAAAGGGGTGAAAACAAGGGGTATAAAGAGAGTATGAGTTTTCTTTCATGTAAGAACAGTGTTAATTTAAGAAGGGAAAAAAATCCAGTTACTGGAAGCCAGAGAAACATGAGATCAAACCTGTACTGTTCAAACAACAGAGAAATGAGCACTTTTGAACATATTTAGTGTGCTGGCTATGATTGCAAACCAAATGAAAAGAGCATCGAATGCAAATGAAGAGTCTTCAGTGAGTGGGGTGTGTGCAGGGTGAGGTGACACAGCACCTGTGGGGACAGGCAGAGCCCACCCACAGCCCCTGGGGTCCCCATCACACCAGCAGCTCTCACACCCCAGGCCACCAATGCACACAGAGCTGCCTGGGAGCCTCCCCCTCCCTGGAGGTTTGTGAGATGCTTTGCTAAATGGGATCCCTAATGATTTAAAATTGTGCGTCTTTCATTCCCCCCACCGGAACCACACTGTCTGGTTGATCCCTACTATGCCAGCTCAGCTGACCTAATTCCTCCTGTTATTCTGATGCTAGGAGACAAGCCAGGTGCTCCTGCAGCCAGACTGAACATCATTGCCCTAAGCAACCAGTGATGCACAATTTGATTCGTTTCTATCAGCCCCTCCTTGAAACAACCTTGCTTAGTAAACAAATGCAGCTCTGAGATCCTCACTTTGCATTTTGACAGCATCTCTACTTTTATGATAGTATTAAAGGTCTACACATTATAAAGCAGGAGACAATGCACAATTAAAGTGCATCTTTGCTATACAATAAGCACAGCAGAGGTTCCAAAGCTATCAATGAGCAGGGCTTGTCCCTGGATTCTGCTCTGAGCATTTGTTATTTCATTCCTCAGACAGGAAATGTAACATCTGAAGACAATTAAGATGCTTTCTCTTAAGCAAAGTATGTTTAGGTCTGCACCTGAGAAACCTTGCCTTGGAAGATCACATCATTCATGTTCATTTTCCACCAAATTTGCCATTTACTACTGCTACATGAATGTAAATAACAGCAGGGAAAAAAAAACCAAACACCAGCCAGACAACAAAAAACATCAAGCAAAACCATCTTATTCTGAAAACAAAACTAAACTAAAAACCTCTCCTTGCCTTTGCAAAGACCACCACCTCTGCTGACCACCCCTGTGCTTAGCTTCTCATTCCCACTGTATCTCACTTCTGGGATAGAGGCTGTTTGCCTCATGGAAGACCCACATCAGCTTCTCTGGGTGTTTTTCCAAAAAAACCCAGAGCAATCCAGCTTGGATTCCTACCACCAGCACCAACTCTGTTTGTGGGTCTGCCTGCTGTGCAAAGATTTTCAGTTGATATCGACAGGTAGGAAGGCAGGGGGTGCGGGAAAGCCAGAGGAGAAGGGAGGAAACATGAAAGTGAACTGTACCCTCAATTCTCTACACAAGATTGAGCACTAAGATGAGCTTTTCAGACACACAGGTTTATTGCAGTTTCACAGTTTAGTGGCAGCTTCAGTCCAGTCACAAAATGAAATCTTTCAATTAGACTTTGGTTTGAGCCTATAAATATTTGAAATAAATTCAAACAGTGTTTTTCCACCTGAATTTAATCCCACCCACCCACTGATTAGGAAACATCTCTTCCCATCCATCATCCAAATCTTCACCTCCTTGCTTTGCTCACTCCAGATGAGTTCAGTCATCACAAGGATTTACACAGTGGAAATTTTCATGGTGGAAACACACTGGTGGAGCTTCAAGAGCAGCAGCACAAAAAGCACCCACCAGAGCTTTGCTATCAAACTGTGAACACAACAGCCTTCCAGATTACTCCTGGGAAACATTCCTTAATCTGTCATTACAGTCTGAGTAATGCTACCTTCCACAGGAGCTTTGGAGGCCATTAACCAGCACGTTGCCAGCTCTTCCATGACACCTTAATCATGTGAGAGGAACACAGGTATGTGCTTTACACACAGCATGAGTAAAACAGTGATCATAATTTCAGAAATGCGGCAAGACAACTCCCTCTAAAAAAAGCCCATGACTGAGGTCTATATTTAGTGGTCAACATTTGCTGGATGTTTCTGTGACCTGCACAGTGGGATACTTGGCTGGGGAAGCCAGCATTAAATCTAAGTTCAACACTACAGAACTGTCAACTCTCCACAAACATGGCCATTCTGGTCCACTAAACTCTCAAGCATTTCTCTACAAAACTACTGGCAGAGGGTGGTTCCGTTTTTGTCTTTTCCCCTTCTAGCTCTAAATTAAGTCAGATCCAATCTTCAGTAAGAGTGATTCCCTTCAACAGATGTGAGGATGCTGACGGAGCAGGATTGGAGACACCCCATTCTTGTCCGCAGCACAAACAGAAAGAGGATTGCTTGGCAGTTCAGAGAGCTGCACTTTACACCCACTCACCAGGCAACCTGCCAGCTTCACTAGGGGATGGAATTAAAACAGGATTTAAGCAGGCAGCCTGACCTCAGGAGAGCAATCTCCCAGACACAGAGTGCCTCTTTAGTCATTCCAAGTGCCTCAGCGGAGCCCTGTCTCCTGAGATGGGGCATGTAAACAGCAGCGCCTGAGGAACAGAAGATCCTGCATGAGGTGGCACGAGAGGTGGCGAGGCATGAGGTGACACTGCAGCAGCACTGATTCACCCGGCATCACGCTCCTCAGTGCAGTGCTGCAGCAGAGCTGAGCGGTGCTGGAGGGCACACGGAAGGACACTGCTGTCCACAGAGCTCCAGGGGTCCCAGGGGACAGCAGGAGGCACGTACACAAGATGCAGAGTAGCAGGCTCTGTGTCAGAAAAAGGGTGAGGGTGCAGCCAGCACAGCACAACATCACAGCCCAGCAGCCACAGCTCTATTGATCACAAGGATTTTCTACACAGCAGCAACACAAGGCTGTTATTACCTGGCTCTCAAGACCAGCCCAGGGTGACTGATCACTAACCTGAGTTCTGCCACCCCTGCCTTAATCCATGTGCACAAGAAAAAACTGCATTGCAAGGACTCTGTGTTCTTTGTCTCCAGGTGATACAGTCATCACTGCAGAAATATTTTTGGTGAGTCTGTGCCAGGTGACTGAGTTAAGCATTTGTCTCAGCTCACCCCAAACTGGTGAGTATAATAAGCCAACCTGTCACCAAAGTGCAGAAAGCAGACCCCTGGGTAACATAGGCAGAGCCAGAAACGTCACAGCACAGTGCCTTGTGCGATGTTAACAGCTGTGCTGCTGCAACCAGTCCATCCCACTCGTGCAGAAATTGGGGGGGAAAAACCTAACACAAAAACCACCTGATATCCACTCAAGCACAGTCATAGCTAGACTGCTTTAAGAAGGAAGTTCAGCTGACAGCACACAACTAGGGAAAATTTGTCAGTAAAGTAATCCTTCTTATTTCATGCAGGAAAATGCTTTCTAATATCCAAAGCATGCCATGTCCAGATTCAGCAGATTCGCTGCCCTAGCATCAACACAGCCATATATGAAATCTTCAGCTGACACCTATTCAGCCTGGGGCAGCTGGCACAGAACAAGGAGGGAAAGACACCCAGAATTTTTCACTGCCCAAAGATCTTAGCTACGTATGTAGGAACTTCTTCCTAGTGCTGGAAGAAGTTTTCTGGCACACAGTTCTCCCAGCACCTGACAAGTTCAAGGGCTCCCTTCCTACCACTGAATCTCCTCAGCTAATCTAGTGGTCTCTGATAGATTTAATGTCCTGAGACATAAAGGAAACCAAAGCAAGCCCCACACACTAGACCACACGTGCTAGGCTTTCCCTGTCAACGAGCATGAAGAGTTGAGCTGATCCTCAGAGTCATGGAAACCAGTTTTCCAAGAAACTTTATTTCCATACCAAGTCCTCCTTTGGCAGAAACCATCATTTGTGCTTACTAATTTGCACCTTAAGGAAGTAGTACTGAGTAGCCACTCAGTAGCCACTAAAATACTCCACACATGGTGGAATACAGCTTTTACAGTCTGCCAAACGTATCCTGTGCCTAGGAAAAACCCACACTACAACCCCATACAGACACTAAATAGACAGCACTTTTAGAAATTTGATACAATAAAATTTATCCTATTTTTGAGCAGGGGTTCTTGCATTAGGCTCCTAAACTATTAACAGCACCTCTCATTAATACTTGAGCACATAATAATGGGAATGTGCATATTTCATTTTGTGAGCCATTCTCATGTACTGATGCTGTTCTAAGGACTCCATCAAGGGGATCTGTAAAAGTCCAGTCACTGAGCTTTTACACATTAAACATTCATCAGAATCATTTATTCCTAGGAAGTTTCTTATTTTGTCATTATTTATGAACCAAAGATCTGTGAAATGAGAAGGAACACAGCAATTTTCCAAGATTTGAAGGATAAATTAAGGGAGCCAGGGTGAGAGCTGCTTGTCAGTACTAAACGTCAGTACTGCAAGTGTTTGTCTGGAGCAAATCTAGCCTTATATCAAAAATCTCATGTTGTGAGAGGTCTGGCTAACACGAGTTTTCAACCAGGAAAACGCAAATGAAAGCATCATTGGGTGTAATCACTCGCTTACAGTCACTGTGGTTTTGGTAACCATTTCCTTGTGTGTAAGAAATACACGAGTAAAAGTTAGAGTCACTGTTGACACGCAGTGCAGAGGAAGGGAGGACACAAAATGCAATGACAGACAAAGCTACAGGGCAACAATAAGTTTCACAAGAAGTATTTTTTCCCTTTTGCTCTATGTTGTAACACAAGAATAAATATCTTCTGTTTTAGAAAGCCTACAAGTAAGGATTCAAGTAACTGCAAATATGGTATTTTTGAGGATAAACACATATGCAGCTATGAATGAAACTACTGATCAGGTATCAGGGGAGCAATGTGAATAAGTAGTAGTCTTTTCCACAAAGGAAGGAAAGGTGGGAAGAAGCCAGCCTTCCACAGACCTGAACTTTTACCTTTACAGATAATTCACTCTCACACAACCCCTGAGCAGACACAGAGCAAGGCCAAACATTCAGACACACTACACACACAACATATGTGAGTTAACTGCAACAGACTGTCTGGTAAATAGATCACCTCACACCAGAGGAGAGTCCACACCCAATGCCCCCTAAATAATCTCATTTTCTCTAAGAAATTAAATTACCCAGGTCATACAAGGATTCTGTAACAAAGCTGGTAACTAAGCACAAACCTGGGCATGTCTTGAGCCCTGGACCACTCTCAAATTCCTATTTTGTGGTATCTTATATAGCTTCTTCCTAAAATCTCACCAGACTACACTGCTAAACACAGATTTTAATAAAGCTCATCACAAAAGGAGAAAAACACATTTCTATAATTGCAAAAGTGATGAAATTGCTCCTTTTGAAGAAAATGTCTTTGAGTTGCTTCCTATTCAGCAGCCATTTGAAGCAGGGAGAGGAATCTAACAAAAGTTTTGAAAGAACTCAGTAAGCAAGCCCAGCAGCATAAATGCTTCATACAAATACAAACTATAAAGTGCAGGAGCAGCCACTCACTCTCTCAAGTGAAAAGTTACAAAGCAAATTAGGAAGGTACAGAGAATGGAAAAAAACCCCAACCTAAAGCATGAGATCTAATACCCCAAGTGGCCTGTGCCCACAGGAAGCATTCCCAGCTACTCTGCAGCACTCATCAGCCCAGAGGCAGCCACTGGCTCAGGAGCAAAGCACATCCAGAGATTTCCGAGCTGCAATCCTGCTCCCCGCCAGAGCATCCTGACATCCCCCACGTCCCTAAACAACGCCAGGCATTAACCACTCTCCAAGGCACCGCTCCAGAGCCCCCTGCTCCGGCAGGGAAGGAGCCGAGGGTGTCCCAGCGCCGGGGGCTGCGGGACACGGGCTGACAGCGGCGGACTACAGCACCCGGCAGGCAGCGCTGAAGCGGGGCCGGCTCTCACCGCCCGGCCTGACGTGGAGCCACCGGAGCCAATCCACGGCAGCAGAAGCAATGTCAACAAACACGGCGGCCTGCGGGACGCGTGATACCAGCCCAGGGCCGGACACCGCCGATAAGCCCCGCCAGGGCCAGCCGGGGCTCCGGCCGCGCCGGCGGTCACTCGCCCTGGACCGCAGCCCCCATCCACCAGCAGTGCCCCCCCTTCTCCGGCTTTCCATCCCGCGGCGTTATTTTTTTAAAAAACATTCACCAGTGGGAAAAGAAAACTTGCCCCGTTACCAAGCAGGATTTAACTAAATAATCAAGGGGACTAGATAAATAAATAAACAAATACTTTAAAATATTTTAAAATATATTAAAAATAATATAAATATAAATATATACATAATATATACACATATACGTATATATAAATATATACATAATATTAAAATGTATATAAAATATATATAAGTATATTAACATTTATATATATATAAATATATCTGTATAAATATATATAAAAATAAGTATATATATATATATATATATCTAAATAAATCGTTTCACAGCAGATCGGTTTTAGCCCCTCTAGATTAGATCTTCAGGGCTTGACTTCGAAGGAAAAATGCCTGCTGCAATTTTTAACACTTAGTGACGACCACAAAGACAACAGAAAAATGCAAATTAAAATCCTCTGGAGCTCAAGACAATCATATGCTACAAAGTCATGCTTGCACTATTTTTACATGGCCTAGGAAAAAGAAATTTTCTCAGGGTGGGTATACAGACCAGAGAAAGAAAATAAAGTGGGCATGCCAAAAATAACTACTGCTAATTTTATTTCTAACATTTTGAGCACTTAAAAGCTTCCAGCACAGACACAGTCACCATGCTGCATTTCACTGTGCAACATCCTGGAGCAGAAACTCCCACCCCAACTCCCAACTGCACATGAGTTGTGTGGTCCAGCCAACAGCTAACACATGATCTTCTGTGTTTGCTTGTCTTTCCCTAACTTATCAGAAGGCTTCCCCCCCACAGAGTACACATTTGAATACAAACATTTGTTAAAAAATGAAATTTCACAAATTCCATTCAACCTTTCTCAAATTTAGAATGCTTTGACATTATTGAATGTATTTACCTGGAAGTCATACAAGGCAACAATGTTTTCATGTTTCAATTCCTAGAAAAAGTAAAAGAAAAAACTGCCATAAGCTAGGAGCAACAAAGGGCATATAGAACAAAGACTGAAGAAATTAAGTCAGTCTGCCTTTACCTTAAGAATTTTTATCTCCTTGCCCAGCAGCGTTTGTGATTTTGCAAGGTTCTTCTTGTTAATACATTTCACAGCTACTTCCAGCTCAGGTTTCTGAAACGGTACATAAGTAACACAAACAAATGTAAATTTCACCATTCATTCATATTAGGATAAGCAGCCTCTTAACAGATTACAAATGCTACTGAAAGAAGTGTCTTGCAGCAGCGGTAAAGGCCTCTCACTTCACATCCTAATGCCACCCCCTTGCTTGTTCAGACTTGCCCTTTCCTGAATTATGCTTGTCAGCCCAAGGAGAAAAGCCCAAGGTTTCGGTTTTTGTTACTACTTTATACAATCATTATCCTCTTATTTAATCACTAGAAATAAATGCACTGTGGGAGCCGTGGCTTATCCCAAGCACTAATGATGGAAAATCCACTGCCGGATTGGTTTCCTTTTATTTACCAGTAAGAGATTTCTCCTCCTCCTGGAAAAATTAAGTGGAGAAACAAGACTTCACTCACACACCAAAAAAAAAAAAATAAAAAAATCCCAAACAAACTAAAGAGTTCCTTTCACAGACTGTGTGGGGGGATTTTTTCTCCCTTGTTTTGGAGGTGGGCACGGGTTATGGGTGGATCTGTGGGCACCCCACAAGCAGCTGACAGCCTCCCAGCCCCAAGGTGAAGCCACCTGCCCGGCTCCTGCCGGGACACACGCCCGCTTGGAAGAAACTCCAAGGAGAACAAAAATAAATAACAAAAAACACCCCGAGCCGGGGGTGATGCCCAGGCTGGCAACAGCCGCCGCAGCCGGCGGGGATGCGGTGACCGGGACGCGCTGCCCCCGGCTCGGCCCAGACCAGGAAATAAATAAATAAGTGGAAAGCAGAAGCGAGGTGGGGGGGAGGAAATAAAAAGCAGGGATTCTCACCTCTTTGTGCCTGCCTTTGAAGACGACGGCGAAGGCTCCGTGCCCGATCAGGTCCTTCCTGCTGAACTCAAACTTTCCCACCGTCTCCATGGCGCTGCGCCGGGGGGTCCCGGGGGCCGGCGGGGAGGCTGCGGCCGGGACGGCTTCAGAGCTGCAAAGGGACGAGGAGGAGGAGGAGGATGGCGGTGATGAAGGAGCTGCCTTTAAAGAAAATTAAACCTCTCCCAATCCAAACGCGACGGGGGCACCCCCCGCCACCGCCCCCCCCCCGGAGCGGTCGGGAGCCGGAGCCGCTCCCGCCGGCCCCGGCAGCTCCGCGCCGGGCTGCGCTGCCCACCTCGCCCTCGTCCATGGGCTGCCTCTTCCTGCGGAGCGCCCGGGAGCCGGGCATTGTCAGCGGCCGGGGCGAAGCAGGCTCCTCAGCAGCGGCCGTCCCCCATCTCCTCCTCGGGCCGGGCCGGCGCGGCTCCTCGGGCCCCGCTTCAGGCGGGGCTCCCCATGCCGAGCCCCGGCCCCCCCGCCGGCAGGCGCGGCTTCGCCGAGAGTCCACCTTAAGCGCGATCCACCTTAACGCCCGGTCCGCCTGACGGCAGCGCTCCACCTTAAGCGCGATCCACCTTAAGGGCTGCCCGCGCCCCCGGCTGAGAGCGCTGGCGGGGTCGGGGTCGCGGGGCCGGGGTCGCTCCGCCGGAGCCGCCGCTCGCTCGCTCGGGCCCGGACAAAGCTTTGCGGAGCGGAGC